>NW_006921674.1:2555470-2594203 GCF_000298275.1 Orycteropus afer afer | reverse complement strand
CTCTTCTGTCCGGGTTCAAGGCTTTTATCCCCTTTCTCCTGCTCTTCCAGCCTGCTACTCTGGCGTCCCTGCATTGTCTCTCCTCACCTGTGAGCCTGGGGCTCAAGGCTTCTTTCGTAGTGCTTTGCTTATGTAAGATCCCTTTCCTTTTCATATTGTTGGCAATTAGTTTTCCATCTCTTTAAAGAATGACAGTGGAATCTGGACCAAGACTGCATTTATCTGAAGATCACTTTGAATATATTGATATTTTCACAATATTAAGCCTTACGGTAGTCCAATAATTAGCTCTGGTAGCATAGTGCCTTAGGCATTTAACTGGTAACCAGAAGGCTTGTTGTTCAACCCACCAGCCACTCCTCGGAAGGAAGGTTGGGCAATCTACTTCAGTAGAGATACTGCCTCGGAAACCCAAGAAGGGGTCACTATAAGTTGGATCCAACTCGACGGCAAATAGCATCTGTGGTATATTCTTCCATTTTATGTAGACACCTTTTGGTTTCTTGTAGTAATGTTTTGTGGGTTACTTTCCATAGCTCAAAAAATCTCACTGTCATGGAGTCGATCCTGACTCATAGCGACCCCTCCTTGGGTTTCTGAGGTAGTATCTCTACAGAGGTAGATTGTTCAGTCTTCCTTCTAAGGAGTGGCTGGTGGGTTTGAACTACCAGCCTTCTGGTTAGCAGTCAAATGCCTTAGGCACTACTCCACCATGTAGGTCTTTTGTATCTGGTAAGATTTATTTCCAAGTACTTCACGTTTTTGATGGCTCTGGTAGCATAGTGCCTAAGGTACTTGATTGCTAACCAGAAGGCTGCCGGTTCAAACTCACCAGCCACTCCTCAGAAGGAAAGTTGGGCAATCTACTTCCATAGTGATATCGCCTTGGAAACCCAAGGAGGGGTTGCTATGAGTTGCGTCTGATTCCATGGCACATAATAACAACAACAACATTGTAAATAACATTGTTTTCCTTTTCAGTTCTCTTTGTTAGTGTAGAAGAAGCCAACATATTTCTGTATGTTGACCTTGTACTCTGCCACTTTGTCCAATCCTTCTATTTGTTCCAGTAGTTTTCTTGTTGGGCCTCTGGATTTTATGTAGAAGATCTTATCATCTGGAAAAGAGATAGTTTTACTATTTTTTTTTTTGACAATTTGGATGTCTTTTATTTCTGTTTCTTGCTTCATTTCTTTCACTAGCACTTCCAATGCAATGCTGAATAGTAGTGGGGACAGAGGGCATCCTTGTCTTGTTGTCATTCTCAAGGAGAATGGTCTCTCTTTGTTAAGAATAGTGTCAGTCATTGGTTTTATGTATATGCTCTTAATTCTGTTGAGGAATTTTTATTTTATTCTGATTTTGCTGAGCATTTTTATCAGAAATGGGTGTTAGATTTTGTGGAATGTTTTTTCTTCATTGATTGATATGTGATTGTTTTTCTTTATTTATGTAATGAATTGTATTGATTATTTTTCTAATGCTGAATTATCCTTGCATACCTGGTATGAATCCTACTTGGTCATGATGTATTATTTTTTTGATATACTGTTGGGGTCTATTGACTAGGATTTTCTTGAGGATTTTTGCATTGATGTTCATGAGTGACATTGGTCACTACATTTTTTAGTGGTGTCTTTGACTGGCCTTGGTATCAGGTTTATGCTTGTGCAGAGAATGAATTTGGAGGTATTCCATCCTTTCTATGTTCTGGAATAGTTTGAATAAAATTGATGTCTATTGTTCTCTGAATGTTGGGTAGAAGTTACCAGTGAATCCTTCTCAATATTGCTAACCCACTGCCATGTTGATTCAGACTCATAATAGCTGAATGTCTTAACCACTACACCACCAGAGCTCCTTTCATCTGGACCAGAACTTGTTTTGTTGGGAATTTCATTGTTATGATCTGATCAATTTCTTCTATGTGAGGGTCTGTTAAAATTTCCTACCTCTTATTGGGTTAGTTTGTGTGGGTAGTGTGTTTCTAGAGATTTGTCCATTTCTTCTAGGTTTTCAAATATGTTGGAGTGCAATTCTTTATAGTGTTCTGTTATTATCATTTTTATTTTGGTTGGTTCTGTTGAGATGCTGCCAATTTCCTTTCTTATTCGTGTTATTTGCATCTTTTCCTCCTTTACCTTTGTTCAATTTGCCAGTTGTTTATCAATTTTATTAATGTTTTGGGACAACCTGATTCTAGTCTTGTCAATTTTTCCTATTTTTTTGTTTTCTGTTTCATTTATTTCTATATAATCTTTATTATTTCCTTTCTCTGGTGACTATAGGCTTTTTTGATTTTGTTTTTCTAATTTTTGAGCATACTGCATTAAGGTGTTAAGTTTGATTCTTCTTTTGTGATGTGTGTATTTAGTGCTATAAATTATCCTCTGAGCACTGCTTTTGCCATGCCCCAAAGATCTTAGTGTGTTGCATTTTCATTCTCATTTGATTCAAGGAATTTTATTATTTCACTTATTATTTCTTCTGTTATCCAGTAGCTTTTAAGCAAGGTGTTCTTCAGTTTCCATGTATTTGTATTTCTTTCCCCTTGGTCTTCCTATTGTTAATTTTGAATTTTATAATATTGTCATCTGACAAGATGGTTTGCCGTATTTCAGTGTTTTAAAATTTTATCGAGGCTTGCTTTCTACCCTGAAATAGGCCCAGAATGTGGCCTATTCTGTGAACATTCCCTGTGTGCTAGAAAAGAATATACATTTTGTTGTTGAAGCATGGAGTGTTCTGTATATGTTTATGAGGTCATTGGTTAATTGTGTTGTTTAGATCATCTGTATCTTTGCTGAGTTTCTTTCTAGTTGTTCTGTCCTTCATCAAAATGGTAGATTAAAGTCTATGACTATTATTGTAAAGTTGGCCATTTCTCTTTTCAATTCAGTTAATGTTTAATTTGTGTATTTTGGAGCTCTTTCACAGGGGGTGCAGATATTACTATGGCTATGTTCTCCTGTTGGATTGACCCTTTAATCATGACATAATGTCTTTGTTTCCTTGTCTCATACTGATTTTTACTTAAAACTATATCAGAAATTGACATTCCCACTTTTGCTCTTTTTTGGTTTCCATTTGTTTAATATATGTTTTTGCATCCTTTGACTTATAACTTATTTTTGTTTTTGTGTCTAAAGTGTATCTTTTGTAGGCAGCATATTGATGGGTTATATTTTCTTTTCCATTCTGTTACTCTCCATCTCTTTACTGATGCATCTAATCCATTTACATTATGTGTAATTATTACTAGTTATGGATTTACTGTTGTAATTTTGCTTTGTGTGTGTGTATGTGTGTGTGTAGTACAGTTTCTTTGTTCCATACATTTTTCTGTGCTGAGTTCATTTTCTGTATGGATTGTATTATTATTTCCTTTGTTGTTGCTCTTTAGTGTTTATTGAATCTTTGTGATTTTCTTCATTTTTAAAATTTTTATTAGAATATTTAATAATTTATATTGAGGTTACTCTTTACCGTCTTATTATCCTCCCAAGTTTAAGACAGTCTACTATATCTGGATATTGTCTTTCCTTCTTTACCTTTTTTTTTTTTTTTAAACCTCTTTTTGCTTTGTAGTTGTCATTTACAACTTATTGTAAAGCTGAACCTTGGAAGCTAAAATACCTCTGGTTTTCTGTTTTCCGTCTGTAATATGCAGATGGCACAAACTTACTTAAGCATTTACTGATAAAGATCCAAGACTATGTCCTTCAGTATGGATTACATCTCAACATAAAGAAAACAAAAATCCTCACAACTGGACCATTAAGCAACATTATGATAAATGGAGAAAAGATTGCAGTTGTCAAGAATTTCATTTTACTAGGATCCACAGTCAACACCCATGGAAACAGCAGTCAAGAAATAAAATGACATATTACACCAAGCAAAGCTACCTTAAAAGACCTCTTTAAAGTGTTAAAGAGCAAACATGTCACTTTGAAGACTAAAGTGCACCTGACCGAAGCCATGGTATTTTCAATCACCTCATATGCATGTGAAAGCTGGACAAAGAGGAATTGATGCCTTTGAATTAGAAGCAAGGATGTCTCTCATAATTTGGTCATGTTATCAGGAAGGACCAGTCCCTGGAGAAGGGCATAATGCTTGGTAAAATACAGAGTCAGTGAAAAAGAGGAAGATCCTCAATGATATAAAATGACACAGTTGCTACAACAATGGACTCAAGCATAGCAACAATTGTGAGGATGGTGCAGGACCAGGCACTGTTTCATTCTGTGGTATGTAGGGTTTCTATGAGTTGGAACTGACTTGATGGCATCTAACAACAATAATGTATCTGGGTTGAATTTTTGGCGATGTCGTGTGTCTTAATTTCAGGTTTTGTCTACCATTGCTGGTTTTCTGTCTGATATCTGCGTATCATTTCTTGTAAGGTTAGCCTGGTTTTGACAAATTCCCTTAATTTCTGATCTGGAAATATCCTAATTTTGCCATAGTATATGAGGGACTATTTTGCTGGATATATAATTCTTGATTGGCAATGTTTACATGTGTCTTCTCATTGCCTTCTTACCTGTACAGTTTCTCTCAAGAAATCAGAATTTAGTCCTATTAGTTTTTTGTATGTAACTTTTCTTTTTTTCCTGAGCTGCTGTCAGGATTCTTACTTTGTCTTTGGTTTAGGAGAGTTTGCTTGTAGTATGTTTTGATATTTTCTAGTGGAGGCTCTCTTATTTGCAGTTCCTTGAGCTCCTTGAATGCCTATCTTCTTGTCTTTCATGATGTTAGGGAAGTTTTGTGTTTTGGTTACCTCTAATGCCACTCTAACAGAAATATACCACAAGTGGGGTGGCTTGAACAAACAGGGATTTATTCTCTTACAGTTTAGGAGGCTACAAGTCTGAGTTGAAAGTACCAAGCTACAGGGGCTGGATGAAAGCCTCTCAACCTTGGGCTTCAGCTCTGCCTCTAGCTCCCAGCCCACTGAGGCTAGAAACTTTTTTTTTTTTTTTTTTTAAACTCAGGCAGCTGCTAGCTGCTGAGGGTGACAAACCCAAGGTCAACAAGTGAAAAGACACAGTCCCAATATTACCTAACAATATGGCAGGTCATTAATTCAAGCCCATTAACAGTCCCAAGATTGGCTGCTGAACAATGACTCGGCTACATGCAGGATGATTCAAGCATGCCAAAAGGTACATTACCAAAACTTCTCCTTACATACTGGAGGCAGACCACATCCCTAAAGCAGCTACTCAGCTGCTCATGGCAAATTCCACCATGGAATTGATTGCTAGTCTCATCATGGGGAATAAGTACAACCAGCTGCCCAGCCACTCAAAACCAGGCCCAGCCAAGCAAGGTGACACATAATCTTAAGCATCACATTTTGCTTCAATAGATCTTTGACATTTTCTCTGTGCCCCTTTTTATCTTTTTCTGCTCTGGAATTCTGATCACATGTAAATTAATCCTGTCCATGATATCCCAAGTAATTCTTAAACTTTAGTAATTTTTTTCACTCTTTTTTTTCTGATTTTTCCTTTAACAGACATGCTCAAGGGTCCTAAATATAATTCTTTTCAATTCCTTATTCACTCAACTCACCTGCCGTCAAGTCAAATCCAACTCATAGTGACCCCTCCTTGGGTTTCCAAGGTGGTATCACTATGGAAGTAGATTGCCCAATCTTCCTTCTGAGGAATGGCTGATGGGTTTGAACCACCAGCCTTCTGGTTAGCAGCCAAATGCCTTAGGCACTAAGCCACCAGAGCTCCTAATTCCTTATTAGGTAGTGCCTATACCATTTCTTCCACCAGAAGATATTCTGTCCCTGCATTTTAGTCACATGCTTAAGCCATCTTGTTCCATTTGTTTGTGTGTGTATGTGTGTGTGTGTGTGTGTGTGTTTATGACTTGAGTTGTCTGTAGTTGCTGAGACATTGTGGTATTATGGTATACATTTTTTTATTGTACGTTAATTTGCTTCATTTAGATTTTTCTGTTTTGTTTTAATATATCCAGGTAATGGGGTGGGTGTGCTACCCTGGTTGTAGTTTGGCAGCACTGGGTCACTTGTCACCTGTATCTGGGTAGATTTGGTAGCAAGTGTGAGCATTGGCATGAGTCTTTTCTTTAATTGCTGTACATGTAAAACAGCTGAGGGCAGGCTGCATGAGTATTGATTGTCGTTTGTCATTGATGCAGTGGTTCTGCAGCAGGTGGTGCCTGGTGTCACTCATCCTGTGGTTGGAGTAACTGGTGTCGTGGGTATGGCTTGGTAGGATTACTGGCTCCTGAGTGATAGAGAAAGAATAAAAAGAGAAAAGACAGGAGGAGGAAGGGGGGGGAAAATAATAAAAAGCCAAAGGGTGGGGAAGAGGAAAGAAATACAAAGAAAGAAACAAAGAAAAAGGAAGGAAAAAAAATTGGCCCTATTAGTAGAAGCTCTTGCTACCAAAGACGGCTGTGGTGGGAGTGTGTACCATCACCAAAGGAGGCATCATGGGCGGGTGCCAGGGAGCACAGAGGTGGTTTGAGTGTGGTGCCCACTCCCATTGAGTGGGGACCACTGACTGGAGGTGACGTGGACAGGCACTGTTGGGTGTGGAGGTAGCTTGAGTGCAGTGCCTGTTCCATGGCAGCATTTACCCCTGAGTGTGGAGGCAGTGAGGGCAAGCACTATGGACTGCGGAAATGGTGGGGGTGCTGTGTCTGCTCCGCAGGAGTGAGTACTACCAACTGTGAAGGAGTGCCCCACAGCCATCTTAGGCAGCATACGCCCTGTGCTTGATCCTGTAGACTGTGCCTCAGGCTGCTGGAGCAATAGAGCAATGGGCACTGGAGATGTGGTAAAGGGAGGTGAGCTGGGCGGAATACCAGGTGGCAGGCCTTGACCATCTGTTGGGAAGGGATGGGTAGGCAGGCTGCTTCTCTGGCTATTATGACATTATGCAGGGTACAGGGGGAGCTCATACCTCTCTGGATGCTGGTCACTAGTGTGGGTGCTTGTGCAGTTCTGGGTGATTGGAGTTGGTTATCTGGTTCCTGCCCTGATCAGGCATGATGCTTGCAATAATTCTCACGTTAGCATTTTAGAGTTAAAAATCCACACCCTATTTTTTGTAGTTTCTGTAAAATGTGTTTGTAATTTAAGACTTAACTTAACCAGGAAAGAAAAGGCAACCTACAGAGAAAGCACCAAGTAATTTATATGACCCCAAATATTTTAAAAACCTGACATGGAAAGACTATTTTCTCTGTAATCAAACCTTCTGCCCCTTACAGCCCCCTTGGCCCATCTACATCTACTCTGACTCCCCTAACTTACATTTATCTGCTGAGGCTGGTGCCTGTGTGGTTTCACAGTCAAGCTCCACCAGTGTACATCCTCAGGCCTGTGCCTTTGCAGATATCTGGGCCACCTGGGAATCTGACATACACTGAGGCCAAGGCACCCTGTGCTTTTTTGCTGAGGTCTGCTTGAGTTTCTTAAATCCAGTGAAGATGTAGAAGAACTGCTACTTAACTGTAAACAAAGTTGCCAAAAGCTTCAATGACATGCCAAGGGATAAAAAAATCTATGTGGTTGTAATCTCTCCACTCAAATGCCTCAATCTTTTATTACTATTTTGCCCCTCAAAGTCAGTTTTTCAAATCTCTTTCACCCTTGCTTTCTACACAAGATTCAAAAACAACTGAAAAGACATAAAAAAGTGACAAAGGGAGATCAAAATATTACCTTCATTACTGATGAAAGATTTATGGTTGGAGTGGCAAAAATGAGCTTTCTAAACTTGAACCCCAGAATTAGGCCAACTTACCCACTGGATCCCAAACAGTACTAGAAAGCCCCAGGCCTCTTGACCAGAGTTGTCCTTTTAAAACTTACCACAAGGAGGAGCAGAAGAGACAAGTACTTCTTGTGCAAGGCATGTATCTATAATGGAAGGATAGGTGGAAAGATAGTTAAACTGCACTGATTGGCCCACTTCCTTATTCCAACCTCACCAAATCAGTAAGGGGAGCTCTGGTAGCATAGTGCCTAAGGCACTTGACCAGAAGGCTGGCGGTTCAAACCCACCAGCCATTCCTTGGAAGGAAGATGGGGCAATGGGGCAATCTACTTCCATAGTGATACTGCCTTGGAAACTCAAGGAGGGGTCGCTATGAGTCGAGTCTGACTCAACGGCACATAACTACAACAACAGGGATAGAAGAAGGAGCTCTGGTGATGCAAATGGTTAAAGCATTTGGCAGCTAACCAAGAGGTTGGCATTTTGAGCCCATTAGCATCTCCATGGAATAAAGATGAGGTAGGCTGCTTACCTAAAACATTTATGGCCTTGGAAACCCTATGGGGGCAGTTCTACTCTGTCCTATGGGGTCACTATGGGTTGGAATTTACTTGATGTCGGTGGATTTGGTTTTGGGGTGGAGTATGTGATAGTGGCTGGGAGTGTTAGGCAGTGGAGCTTCACCCCCAAAGAGGGAAACAGCAGGAATAAGAAAGACATAAACCCTCACTTGCAATTCAATAAGGAAAACATTAACAGTACTGTTAGTTAGGCAAAGGACAATAGAAAACAAGATTTTTTTTTTAAATAGAATATTAGACAAAGGACATGGACAATTAACAGAAGAAATTAAAATTATACTTAAGCAGCTAGAAAACTATTCACTTTCACTTGTAATAAAAAAATTGAAAAATAAAATAATATTAATGTTTTTCCACCAGAGTATTAAAAACAATTATAAAATTTAAGAGAGCATTTCTGGAAATAATAAAAAAAATATTTCTGGTGTTCTGGTTACCTAGTGTCGCTGTGACAAAAAATATACCACAAATGGGATGGCCTTAACAAACAGGAGTTTATTCTTACAATTTGGAGGCTTTAAATCCAAGTTAAAGGTTCCAGGCTCTAGGGGCTGGGTGAAAGCCCCTCAACCTTGGGGTCCAGCTCTGCCTCCTGCTCCCAGCCCATTGGAGCTAGAGATGTTTCTTCACTCAGACAGCTGCTGGCTGCTGAGGCTGAGAAGCCCCAAGATTGAGAAGTAAAAGGGCACAGTCCCAATATTACCAAACCACATGGCAGGCTATTAACATAAATCCATTATAAGTCCCAAGCTGCTGAACAACGACAGGGCTACAAGCAGGGTCCAAGCATGTCATAGACTAGAGACCATTCCCAAAGCTGCTTCTTATATACGGGAAGCAGACCACATACCCAAAGCAGCTACTCAGCTGCTTATGGTAGATCCCACCACGGAGTTGACTACCACTCTCATCATGGGGAATAACTACCACCAGCTGCCCAGCCACTCAACCAGGCCCAGCCAAGTTGACACAAAAACATAACCACTACATCTGGACATACAACATAGCCTGGAAATAAGAATATGTTATGATGTTGTGGAATATTTAAGCATTACATGTTTATTATAATGTTATTTATAATAGATAAAAATTAGATATAGCCTCAATATTCAACCATAGGAGAATGGCAAATTAATTAGTACAGAAAAAGGAATATTACATAATTATGAAAATTAATTTTGAAGACAATTGAGCATCTTGGAGAAATACTCATGATTAAAGTTTAAATTTAAAAAATCTGGATAAAATCTATGTATATGTGTAATGATGCAAATTTAGCTGAAAATTTGTATTGAGTAGAAAAACATACTTTGAAGAAATATATAAAATATAAACCCTAGTTATTCTTGGTTGAAGATTTTAATTTTTACTTTTCTCATTACACTTTTATGTATTTTCTATGGTTCTGCGATAAGTATGTATTACGTTTTTAAAGTTAGGAAGCAATATACATTTCAATGAAACCGTGGATTTCAAGACAGGGTAACCTCCAGTCTTCAACTGGACCTCATACAAAGGAAACACAAGAAGTGAGAGCATTGGAGAGATCAATTCTCTTAACAAAAATGGAGCACAACTGAAATGAATTGAAAAATTCTTGTGCACCAAATTGCCATTAGAATCATAATCATAGTAAATAGTCATTTATTTCTTACTGCATCCCAACACTGTCCTAAGAACCTTGCATGAATTAACCCATTACATCTTCACAGCAACTCTGAGAGAGAGGTACCATTTTATTATTTCCATTTCACAGCTGATAAAACTAATCAGGCAGAAAGAGATTAGTTAACCTAGCCGAGTTCTGACAGCCAGTTGAGTACAGAATGCAGGATCTGATTCAGGGCAGTCAGACTCTGGAGTCTGTACTTTCAATCCTGATGTTCTACTGCCTCTGTGCTGACACTTATGGTCCAGGAGGGACTTTTAATACAGTAGATGCTCTGCAGTTACTTTTAATACAGCCATCCTTTTATTGCTACATGAATTGTATGGCCATCAGAAATTTGGCAGGCATCGGACCACAGAGTATCTGAATTCGTATTCCATGTTCTTTCTACCTCATCATGCAGAAAACCAATAAAGCCTTCTTTCTTTCTTTCTATTATAAGAATGAATTTGCATATAAGGGCAATAGTTACACTAAGAAGCCAGCTTTGCTCTATGTCTTGTATAGTATGTTGGAACACACACTGCTTCTTATTAAGGACTTAATACTTTGACTCATTGTGAACCACTGAGTTTTATTATCTAGTGAGTTTAGGAGATAATGGTGAACCTACTTAGAAGACCAAATTGCATTATTATAAATATTATTATTTAATTTTTGTTGTTGTTGTTATGTGCCATCGAGTTGGACCTGACTCATAGCGACTCCTCCTTGGGTTTCCGAGGCAGTATCACTATGGAAGTAGATTGCCCCATCTTCTTTCTGAGGAGTGGCTGGTGGGTTTGAACCACCAGCCTTCTGGTTAGCAGTCAAGAGCCTTAGCCACTATGCCACCAGAGCTCCCAAAAGAGAATGGGAGGTAAGAAAATCAACTTGCTGATATGAAGGAGCTGTATCTCTCCTACTCTTACCAACTTGCTTAAAAAAAAATGAGTCATCAAATTTTGTTAGTTATATCTATAAAATAAAACAACACAATATAAAAAATGATAAATTTTCACTGTCTTGAGCTTTCATATGCTTCTTACTAAAGGTCTCTAAATATGCCATTCAACTGGGATCTGAAATAAAGGAAAGTTTTTTCTTTGACTGTGTTAACAAAAAAAAAAAAAAAAAAAAAAATCAAAACACTGTTAATACAGGATGATTTATGAATAATTTGAAAAGCAAAATAAATGACAATCCATTTCTCTCCATAATTAAAACAAATTAGTTACAACAACTTGCTCACAGAAATAATGCTATGAAAGGCAGACGAATATAATCTATTTCAATAGCTCATTGATTACAAGAGAAATTCATATCCTATGAGATTTCATTAAGGAACAATAGATGCTTAAAGACTTTGTTATAATTGACAGCTTCTTACTGGGTTCTATTTTTTTCAAAATATTTCACATTAGTTAAGTTAGTTTACAATGCTATAAATGCAATCCATGAGCCAAATCTTGTGTGATGTGATTCCCCCACCTACTTAGTTGTTGTTGTTTTTAGGTGCCCTCAAGTTGGCTCCAACTCATAGTAACCCTATGTGCAACAGAATGAAACACTGCCCTGTCTTGTGTCAGCCTCACTATCCTTGCTATACCTGAGCCCATCGTTGCAGCCACTATGTCAATCCATCTTGTCGAGGGCCTTCGCTTCCTCTTTACCAAGCATGATATCCTTCTTCAGGGAATGGTCCCTTCTGACAACATGACCAAAGTAGGTGAGACTAAGCCTGGTCATTCTCAGAAGAAGGAAGGGGCTATCAACTTCTCAAAGAATTGGCCAGTGAAAACTGTATGAATAGCAGTGAAACACCTACTTATATCTTTACTAATAGTGTCAATTTTCAGTCATTTAACAAAACAAAATAATTTTCATGATACACAAGATGGTTTCTCTTTTCCCAGTCTCAAAAAGTAGCTTGTTACTAAATAAGCATGTTGAAGAGAATACCTTAATTTTGCAGATGGTTTAGACAACTTGCAAATGGAAACTAGGGAGGATGCAGCAGTGAAATGGATGGATGATTAAAATCAGACTGAAATAAGTTCATCTCACCAAACCTTAATATAGAGAGATGATAATAATATCAAGGATAAGTTGATCTCACCCAAGGCCTCCCTCTAACTCTACACCTTTATGCCTCAGCCCATGAGAACATGGGGAATTTGACTGATACTAAGTTTCTGCTATTTGTAGGGAGAGAAAGTAAAAATAAAAATTAAGCTTCAGAAAAGACTAAGGTTTATGAAAGGTAGAAGTATTCTTTAAAGAGGATATCATAGCTTTTAACTTCAGCACCTCTAGATTCACTTTTAATTTCTGACCCAGTAAGGCTTTCCCCCATAGGACTTGCTTTGGAACAAAATAAATTTATTTTAGCCCTAGCATTACTGTTGCAGCACTATTAGTCATTCTTCTGATTTGGCATAGCATATTTTAAAGCAGAAGCCTCTTCCTTCTACCTCATCCCTTACTCCCTTTTCCAAGATCCACACTTGCTGAGATGAGGTGGATCAGCAGGCACCTTTACGAGGTAGGAGTCATTTGTCTCTGGTCACCCCATTGTCCACCCTCCTTCCTTGGCACCCCATTCTCTCTAGCTAGTACCTCTCCCCTGGGCTCTTATGCTGCCTGTATTCTGGTGTCAGAAGAATTTTAATAGCTCCTTCACATCAATGTATTTGAGCACATTTTTAATAAATATGATCCCTGTTGTGGTGGTGTTGTCAGGTGCTATCAAATCAATTCCAACTCATAGCAATGCTATGTACAACAGAACAAAACACTGCCTGGTCCTGCACCATCCTCACAATCCTTGCTATACTTGAGTCCTTTGTTGTAGCCACTGTGTCACTCCATCTTGTTGAGGACTTTCCCTTTTTTCTCTGACCTTCCACTTTACAAACATAGTATCTTTCTCCAGGAAATGGTCCATTCTGACAACATAACCAACGTGGATGAGACTAAGTCTGGTCATTCTTACTTCCAAGGAGCATTCCAACTGCACTTATTCTGGGATAGATTTGTTTGTTCTTCTGGCAGTCCATGGTATTTTCAGTATTCTTGGTTAACATCACAATTCAAAGGCATCAATTCTTCTTTGGCCTACCTTAGTCATTCTCCAGATTTCACATGTGTGGTAGTTTGCATGTCAACTTGCCTGGGCCTGGTTGAGCTGGGCAGCTGGTGGTAGTTATTCCCCCATCATGAGACTGGCAATCAACTCCACGGTGGGATCTACCACAAGCAGCAGGGTGGCTGCCTTTGGGGATATGTTCTGCTTCCTGTATATAAGGAGAAGCCTTGGGGATAGTAGCTAGCTTATGGCACCTTGAACCCTGCATGTAGCTGTGTCACTGTTCAGCAGCCTGCTATGCTCTGCTGACCTGGGGACTTACGATGAACTTGAATTAATGGCCTGCCATGTGATTTGGTAACATCGGGACTGTGCCTTTTTACTTGTCAATCTTGGGCTTGGCAGCCTCAGCAGTCAGCAGCTGTCTGAGTGAAGAAAAGCCTCTAGCTTCAGTGGGCTGGGAGCTGGAGGCAGAGCTGAGGCCCAAGGCTGAGGATCTTTCACTCAGCGCCTAGAGTCTGGCACTTTGAACTTGGACTTAAAGCCTCCAAACTGTTTGTTAAAGCCATCCCATTTGTAGCATATTCTTGTCAGAGTGGCACTAGGTAACCAGAACAACATGCATATGAGGCGATTGAAAATACCATGGCTTGGGTTAGGTACACCTTAGCCTTCAAAGTGACATCTTTGCTCCTCAACATTTTAAAGAGGTCATTTGCAGTAGCCTAGTGCAATATTGCCCAGTGTAATATGACGTCTGGTTTCTTGACTGCTGTTTCCAAGGATGTGGATTGTGGATCCAAGTAAAATGAAATCCTTGACAACTTCAATCTTTTCTCCATTTATCATGATATTGCTTATTGGTCCAGTTGTGAGAATTTTTGTTTTCTTTATGTTAAGGTATAATTCATACTGAAGACTATGGTCTTGGATCTTCATCAGTAAGTGCTTCAAGTCCTCTTCACTTTCAGCAAGAAAGGTTGTGTCATCTGCATATTGCAGATTGTTAATGAGTCTTCCTCTGAAGCCACATTCTTCTTCATATAGGCCAGTTTCTTGGATTATTTGCTCAGCATACAGATTGTACGCTGATTGAATAAGTATGGTGAAAAGATATAACCCTGACATATACCCTTCCTGATTTTAAACCATGCAGTATACTGTTGTTCTGTTCGAATGAATGCCTCTTAGTCTATGTACACGTTCCTCATGAACACTATTAAGTGTTCTGGTATTCCCATTCTTCACAATGTTATCCATAATTTGTTATGATCCACACAATCAAATGCCTTTGCATAGTCAATAAAACGCAGATACACATCTTTTTGGTATTCTTTGCTTTCAGCTAAGATCCATCTGACATCAGCAATGGTATCCCTCATTCCATGTCCTCTTCTGAGTCCAGCTTGCATTTGTAGAAGTTCCCCGTCAATATACTGCTGCAACCATTTTTAAAATATCTTCATCAAAATTGTTCTTGCGTGTGTTATTAGTGATATTGTTTGATAATTTCCACATTCTGTTGGATCACTTTTCTTTGGAATGGGCACAAATATAGTCACTTTCAGTCTGCTGGCCAGATAGCTGTCTTCCAAATTTCCTGTCATAAACGAGTAAGCCCAGCCAGCGCTGCATCCATTCATTGAAACATCTCATTGGTATTCCATCAATTATTGGAGCATTGTTTTTCACCAATTTCTTCAGTGCTGCTTGTATATCTTCCTTCAATACCATTGATTCTTGATCATATGCTACTTCCTGCACTGGTTGATCATTGACCAATTCTTTTTGGTTACAGTGACTCTGTGTATTCCTTCCATCTTCTTTTGATGTTTCTTGCATTATTCAATATTTTCCCCACAGAATCCTTCAAGTTGCAATTAGAAGCTTGATTTTTTCCCTCAGTTCTTTCATCTTGAGAAATGCCAACTGTGTTATTCACTTTTGGTTTTCTAATTCTAGGTTTTTGTAAATTTCATTATGATACTTTATTTTGTCTTCTTGAGCTGCCCTTTGAAATCATCTGTTCAGCTCTTTTATTTCAACATTTCTTCCTTTCTCTTCTGACGTCCATTTTGGTCTTCTCTTCCTTTCCTGTCTTTCAAATGACTTTTTGGCCTCTTCATGTATGATGTTCTTGATGTCATCTCACACACATTTGACCTTCAGTCATTAGATTTCAATGCATCAAATCTCTTCTTCAGATGGTCTTTAAATTCAAGTGGGATATACTCAAGTTCATATTTTCACTGTTGTGGGCATGTTTTAATTTTCTTCAGTTTCAACTTGAACTTGCATATGAGCAATTGATGATCTGTTTCACAGTCAGCTCCTGGCCTTTTTTGACAGACGATATAGAGCTTCTCTGTTGCCTCTTTCTACCTATATAGTTCATTTCTGTGCATTCCATCTGGCAAAATTCATGTGTATCATTGCCATTTATGTTGTTGAAAAAAGGCATCTGCAATGAATAAGTTGTTGGTCTTGCAAAATTCCATCACGTGATCTCCAGCATCATTTCTATCACCAAGACCATATTTTCCAACTACCGATACTTCATTTACAGCTTTCACATTCCAATCACCAGTAATTATCAATATATCTTGACTGAATGTTTTGTCAATTTCAGACTGCAGAAGTTGGTAAAAATCTTCAATTTCTTCATCTTTTACTTACTGGTTGATGCATAAATTTGAATGTTAGTCATATTAACTGGTCTTCCTTGTAGTCATATAGATATTATCCTATCACTGACAGTATTGTACTTCAGGATAGATCTTTTTTTTTTTTTTTTTTTTTTGGATGATGAATGTGATACCATTCCTCTTTAATTTGTCATCCCAAGCATGCATAGTAGATCATATGATTGTCTGATTCAAAATGGCAAATACCAGTCCATTTCAGCTCTAATGACAAAGATGTCAATCTTTATGCATTCCATTTCATTTTTGACAACTTCAATTTTCCTAGATTCATATTTCATACATTCCACTCTCTTATTAGTAATGAATGTTTGCTGCTGTTTCTTCCCATTTTGCATCATGTCCCATCAGCAAATGATGGTCCTGAAAGCTTTACTCCATCCATGTGATTAAGATCTAGTCTACTTTGAGGAGGCAGCTCTTCCTCAGCTATATTTTGAGTATCTTCCAACTTGAGGGCCTCATCTTCTGGCACTATATCAGACAATGTTTCAGTGTTCTTCATAAAGTTTTCCTGTAATGTATCGACAGTATTTCACTACTATTCATTAGGTTTTCAGTGGCCAATTTTGTCAGAAGTAGATAGCTTTGTCCTTCTTCACAGTCTGTCTTATTCTGGAAGGTTAGCTGAATCCTGTTCACCATAGGTGACCCTGCTGGTATTCCAAATACTGCTGACATAGCCTCCAGGCTCACAGCAACACACAAACCACCACAGTACAAGAAACTGACAGATGAATGTAGGAGATACCAACCCTAGTGGCACAAATACTAACCTAAAGCTTGGTGGTTTGAATCCACCCAGTGATACCACAGAAGATAGGCCTGATGATCTGCTTCCATTAAAATTTCCGACAACAAAGCCCTATGGTTTTGCTCTGTAATACATGGAGTTGCTATGAACTGTAATTTACTTGACAGCAACTAACAACAACAATTTTTACTAGAGAGATTTTAGTTTTCATTAGGGAAATTTTTTTTCTGGAAGGAAGTAAGTACTTTTATAGTTTCGCATATTATATACCACATAAACAACCACTCATTTCAAAGACATTTATATTATCCTCTTTCTGCTATATCCATTGTATCTTACAATATAATATCCTTATACAAGGTGACTTCTTAAAACTAGCCCTCCGTTGAGATTGATGAATGAGCAAAAATATTATGGCTAAGGAAGAGCAACCAGGAATTGTCAGAAGCTATAATGCTGTAATTTAACCCAATATATCAGCTATCTTATGGCAAAGAATATCCAGTGGTCAGAATACTGTGTGTGCTTAATGAATGTTAGATAATCATAATTTTTACTTAATTTTTCTACTTTGTTATGACAGACAGCAATTACTTAATCTGAAAAAAGACCTAGAGAAGGACAATTAGGATAGTTAATACTTGGAAGGATATATGCTTTGTAGCTAGACTACCAAAGTAAAATTAATTAGACATTACAGCAAGTAACATGAATAAATTTATAGGAATCATAAAATATTCCATTTTTTCCTTTTTTAATCATTCCATAAACTTGCAAAGTTCCTATTAAGCATTTATAATTAAAAGTGAAAGAAATATAAAAAGTAATTAAAAAAAGCAATAGGATTTCCAAATGTGTTAAAAGCAGTAGAGCAAGTGTATTTAAAATAAATGGAATTGCTTTGGGCCTATAAATGGACTTATTTCCATAAGGAGCTCTGGTGGTGTAGTGCCTAAGGCATTTTGCTTGCTAACCAGAAGGTTGGTGGTTCAAACCCACCAGCCTCTCTGAGGAAGGAAGATGGGGCAATCTACTTCTGTAAATATTTACTGCCTCGGAAACCCAATGGGGGTCACTTGAGTAATAACAGACTTGATGGCAATGAGTTTGGTTTTTGTTTCCATGGATTGGCTCTCAGCCCAACAGTAGAAGACTTACATGCAGAACACCTACCCTAGGGAGATGCACCTCTTAGATCAATCAGCCATGAGACCTCAGAGGGGCAGCATACACATAGAGGGAAAACTAGATAGACAGGAATGCCTAGATATGAAGGGTACAGGGAGGGGCTAGTCACACGAAGGAGAGGGGAAGAGAGTTTTTTATGTTTGAAGATTATAATTGGGTCGTGGAATCAAATGCACATGAACTGTTGAGAGTAAAATGAATCTGCTTTGTAAATATGCACCAAAAGCACAATATAAATAAATAAATAAATAAAATAAGGTAAATGGAACCTAAGAATGAAATAATCACTTAGATATTGATGACAGTGAATCTTGTAAACTTGTATTAGGTTTATGAATGGTGGAGGTACTTAATCTAATGAAAGAAATGGCCCTTTTAGACTCTGAGCATGAAAATGATCTGCACTGGAACACTTGGGCCAACTTTTCTTGGAAAAATAATGTGAACTACCAAACCAAGAAACAAACCCACTGCCATTGAGTCATTTCTGACTCACAGTGACCCCCATTGGACTTCTGAGGAAGTAAATCTTTAAGGAAGTAGATAGCCCAGTCTTGCTTCGGTGGAGTGACTGGTGGATTTGAGCCACAACCTTCTGGTTAGCAGTCAGATGCCTTAGGCACTGTGCTACCAGAGCTCCTTCCTGTGAGCCACAGTAGCGTTAAAAAAAGATAACATAGGTACTAATCTCAGTACCATATAGATTCACTTTTAATCTTTGATTCAAGTCCATACTATTCATTTTGTTTCTATTGTCACCTACAATAATTGTGCAGGCTTTGTGGCAACTCCTAGGGTGGTGTGACAGATATTCATATTGGAGAACTTCAGAAAGTGGAAACCATCAGAACTTAATGATAAAATATGAGTACTGGGTTGGAGTGGGGAGAAAATGGTGAGTAACGAAGGGAAAGAAGTACAAATTTTCGTACTCTTTCTGATCAAATTGATACATTATAGGAGCTCTGGTGGTGTAGTGCCTAAGGCATTTGACTGCTAATCAGAAGGCTGGCATTCAACCCACCAGCCACTCCTCAGAAGGAAGGTTGGGCAATCTACTTCCATAATGATACTGCCTCAGAAACCCAAGGAGGGGTCATTGTGAGTCAGATCTGACTCCACGGCAGTAAGTTTGGTTTTGGGTATAGTAGATTTTAGCATGGTTGAGGGATCAGAATGTTTATGGCAATGACTTGCTTGACTAGACAAAACATGTAAGAATAAGTTACCTTATATAGCAAAAGAAATTTTGCAGATATGATTATGGTTAAATGCCTTGAGATGGGAATTTATCCTATATTATCTGGATGGGCCCAATTTAAATACATGAATCCTTAGAAGTAGAGAACCTTTCCTTGTTCTGGTCAGAGAGATATTAGATGTTACTAGTTTTGAAGATGTAGAAAGTGAAGCATAAGCCAAGGAATGCAGAGGATGAGAAAATTTATTTTCCCTTAGAACCTATGACCCTGCTGACATCTTGGTTTTAGCCCTCTCAGTCCCTTGTTAGACTTTTGACCTACAGAACTATGAAGTAATAAATATGTGTTATTTTAAATCACTGGGATTGTGGTAATTTTTTTACAGCAGCAGTAGGAAACTAATACACTGATATAGTGAGGGAGAGCAGCACTGGGAGCCTGAGACACACTATACAGGCATGAAGATCCTCAGGAGGGCTCCCTGAGACTAGATACCTTGAGTGAAGAGGCTGGATTGGGCTGTGATGATATTTTCCATTTCCATTTATAAGGAACAAAGAGAGCTCACTTGAGTCCAAGTAGTTTCCAAGACTGTAATTCAAACACATCTTCACATGTCTAAAAACTGGTGGGTTTGTCCTAGAGGAGATATCATTGTGTAGGAAGAGAGGTAGGTAGTGAGGTGGCCCAGTAAGAAGCCTTGGCATTCAGAGGGATGGGAGGATTCTGAAAATGGTGGTGCCTACCTCTCAAATGGGAGCTCTGGTAGTGTAGTGCCTAAGGCACTTGACTGCTAACCAGAAGGCTGGCGGTTCAAACCCACCAGCCACTCCTTGAAAGGAAGGTTGGGCAATCTACTTCCATAGTGACTCTGCCTCAGAAACCCAAGGAGGGGTCACTATGAGTCAGATCCGACTCGATGGCCCGACTCGATGGCACATAACAACAACAACAACAACCTCTCAAATATGTTTGAGTTCTATGATAAACTGGAAGCTAAAGCCAAAACTAAGGAACCAATTTTTTCCTTGTTCATTTTCTTTTTTTAGGTCTAGAATATTATAACTCAGATTAGGGAGATTAAGAGAAGACTGTCTTCTCTCCCAGGCCTCCCATGTCCCCTTGGAGCTTTACATTTACATCATCAAGGCTTCATGGGCAGTGATGGTAGAGAGCAGTGACCTGGTAGAGAACAGCTTCCAGAACAGCCAAACCAGCAGAGCCTGGTGGACAAAATGGCAACCAGTGGAGGGGAGGCAAAGCAGAAGAGGAAAAAATTTGAGTGGCATGTAATAGGTGAAGGACTTGGGTATGCCAACACTCCACGGGGTCTCCTGAAAATAACTAAAGGGGAACTTTGCCAAGACAGAGGAGTCATTAAGGAATGAAGCTGTGAAACCTAAAAAACAGCTTGTATATATGACTTGTTGTGGTAGTTAAGATTGTGTGTCCACTTGGCTGGGCCTGGTTGAGTGGCTGGGCTGCTGGATGTAGTTATTCCTCATGGTGAGATTGGCAATCAGTTCCGTGGTGGACTCTACTGGAGCAGCTGAGTAGATGCTTTAGAAATGTGGTCTGCTTGCAGTATACAAAAAACAGTTTTGAGGAAGTTTTCCAGCTTTTTGGCATGCTTGAACCCTGCATGTAGCTAAGTCATTGTTTAGCAGCCTGCCATGCCCTGCTGATCTTGGAACTTTTTCTGGGCTTGAATTAGTGGCCTGCAGTGTTGTTTGGTAATATTGAGATTGTGCCTTTTGACTTGTTGACCTTGAGTTTGTCAGCCTCAGCAGCCAGCAGCTGCTTGAGTGAAGAAAATCCTCCAGCTTCAGTGGGCTGGGAGCAGGAGGCAGAGCTGAAGCCCAAGGTTGAGGGGCTTTCACCCAGTTCCTAGACCTTGGCTCTTTGAACTCGGACTTCTAACCTCCAAAATTTTAAGAGAATAAATTCCTATTTGTTCAAGGCATGCATTTGTGGTATTTTTCTATCAGAGCTGCATGAAGTAACCAAAACACATATGCAGATGTTATGTTGAGTTTTTCAGTTATTTACCTCTTTTGAAGGACATCATGTTAGCAGTGACTGCAGAAAAGAGAATGGCAGACTATTCAGGATGGAGGTGTACGCTGATGATTAAAATAAAAAGGTCAAACTCAGTGAGCTGAACACTCATCTCAGGATTTAATGGACACACTTCATGAACAAGCTGGCAGTGCTAGATTGCTTCATTAAAACAGACTAGAAATGTTTCCACATTATGAGAATATTATCAGGATTCCCTTATCAGTTACTCTAGATGTAATTCTATAGAAAAGTAAACTACTAATGAATGAATCAAAAAATATCAGCAAACTCCTCAGGGCACTGGATACATTTACTATTTAATTTCTAGGATTAGTCTAGTGAGACTCCTATAGATAGTAAGTTTTTACTGACTCATGTTCTCCAAAGAAGCAGTAACTAGCCATCTGCCTATAATATAGTTCCACATGTATTCTCATGAGTTTCTGGCTAAGTTGTCAAGAGACCAATCATTGCTTGTGGGAGGATACATTAAGAAAGAACATCCTAAGGAGATCAGATTTAATAATCCTGCTTCACAGAGCCATTCCTATCTATAATTTGACTAATAAAATTTTGTTGTTGTTAGGTGCCGTCGAATCAGCTCCAACTCATAGTGACCTCATGCACAACAGAAAGAAACATGGCCTGGTCCTGTGCCAGCCTCACAATCCTTGCTGTTCCAGCCACTGTGTCAATATATCTTGTCGAGAGCCTTCCTCTTTTTTGTTGACCTTCTCTTTACCAAGCATGATATGCTTCTCCAGGGAATGCTCCCTTCTGACAACATGACCAAAGTAAGTGAGATGAAGTCTGGCCATCCTTGCTTCCAAGGAACATTTCTTCTAGGACAGATTTGTTCGTTCTTTTGACATGGTACTCTCTATTCTTCACCAAAACCACAACTCAAAAGCATCAATTCTTCTTCAGTCTTCCTTGTTCATTGTCCAGCTCTCACATGATATGAGGCAATTGAAAATACCATGGCTTGGGTTAGGCACACCTTAGTCTTCAAAGAGACATCTTTGCTCTTTAGCACTATAAAGAACTCTTTTACAGCAGATTTTCCCAGTGCAATATGTCATCTGATGTCTTTACTACTGCTTCCATTTGTATTGATTGTGGAAACAAGTAATATGAAATCTTTAACAACTTCAATCTTTTCTCCATTTATTGTGATGCTGCTAATTGGTCCAGGTGTGAAGATTTTCATTTTCTTTATGTTGAGATGTAACCCATACTGCAGACTGAAGTCTTTAATCTTCATCAGTAAGTGCTTCAAGTCATCTTCACTTTTAGCAAGCAAAGTTGTGTCATCTGTTTATCACAGGCTTGTTAATGAGCCTTCCTCCAATCCTGATGCCATGTTCTTCTTCATATAGTCCAACTTCTCAGATTATTTGTTCAGCATACAGGTTGAATAAGTTTGGTGAAAAGTACAACCCTGACACACTTCCTTCCTGATTTTAAACCATGCAGTGTCCCCTTGTTCTGTTTGAACAACAGCCTCCTTGTCTACATATAGGTTCCTCATGAGCACAATCAAGTGCTCTGGAATTTCCATTCTTCTCAATGTTATCCATAATTTGTTATGATCCACACAATTGAATGCTTTTGGAAGTCAATAAAACACAAGTAAACATCTTTCTAGTATTCTTCATTTTCAGCCAAGATCCATCTGACATCAGCAATGATAGACCTCATTCCATGTCCTCTTAATCCAACTTACGGTTCTGGAAGTTCTGTCAATATACTGCTGCAACTGTTTTTTAATTATCTTCAGTAAGATTTTACTTGAGTGCAATATTAATGATATTGCTTGATAATTTCCACATTCTGTGGGATCACCTTTCTTTGGAATAGGTATAAATATGGCTTTCTTCTGGTCAGTTGGCCAGGTAGCTGTCTTCCAAGTCTCTTGGCATAGCTGAGTGAGTGCTTCCAGCGGAGCATCCATTTGTTGAAACATCTCACTGGGTATTCCATCAGTTCCTGGAGCCTTGTTCTTTGCCAGTTTCTTCAGTGCAGCTTTGACTTCTTCCTTCAATACCATTGGTTCTTGATCATATGCCAACTCCTGAAATGGATGAACATCGACCAATTCTTTTTGCTATAGTGACTCTGTGTATTCCTTCTATCTTCTTTTGATGTCTCCTACATCATTCAATATTTTTTTCCCATAGAATCTTTCAATACTGCAACTTGAGGCTTGATTTCTTTTCCCCAGTTCTTTCAGCTTGAGAAATGCTGACCATGTTCTTCCCTTTTGCACTCCAGGTCTTTGCATATTTCATTATAATAATTGACTTTGTCTTCTCTGGCTGCTCTTTGAAATATTCTGTTCAGCTCTTTTATCTTTTCATTTCTTCCATTTGCTTTAGCTACTCTCTGTTCAAGGACAAATTTCAGAGTCTCTTCTGACATCTATTTTGGTCTTTTCTTCCATTCCTGTCTTTTTAATGACCTTTTGCTTTCTTCATGGAGCATGTTCTTGGTGTCATCCCACAATTCCTCTGGTTTTTGGTAATTAGTGTCTAATGCATCAAATCTATTCTTTAGATAGTCTCTAAATTCAGAATAGGTATAAACCAAACTCATTGTCATCAAGTAGAATCTGACTCATAGCAACCCCTTTTGGGTTTCCTTGGTGGTAAATCTTTATGGAAGTAGTTTGCCCAGTCTTCCTTCTGTGGAGTGGCTGGTGGGTTTGAACCACCAACCTTCTGGTAAGCAGTCAAATGTTTCAGGTACTACACCACCAGATCTCCTCCTATGAAGGATATAACCAAGGTCATATTTTGGCTCTTGTGGACTTCTTTTAACTGTTTTTAGCTTCAACTTGAACTTGCATATGAGCAACTGATGGTCTGTTCCAGTCAGCACCTGGTCTTGTTTTGGCTGAAGAGATTGAGCTTCTTCATCGCCTCTTTCCACAGATGTAGTCAGTCTGATTCCTGTGTACTCCATCTGGCAAATTCCATGTGTATAGCTGTCATTTGCATTGTTGTAAAAAGGTATTTGCAATGAATAAGTCTTTAGTCCTACAAAATTCTATCATTCAATATCCAGTGTTATTTCTATCACTAAGGCCATATTTTCCAACCAGTGGTGATTCTTCTTTGCTTCCAACTTTTGCATTCCAATAACCAGTGATAATCAACACATGTGGATTGCATGTTTGGTCAATTTCAGACTGCGGAAGTTGGTAAAATCTTCAATTTCGTTGTCTTTGTCTTTGGTGGTTGGTGTGTAAATTTGAATAATAATGGTATTAATTGGTCTTCTTTGTAGGCATATGGATATCCTATCACTGGCAGCATTGTACTTCAGGATAGAGTTTGAAACATTCTTTGTGATGATGAATGCCACACCATTCCTCTTCAATTTGTCATTCCTGACATAGTAGATCATATGGTTGTCTAACTCAAAATGGCCAAAACCAATCCATTTCAGCTCACTAATGCCTAGGACATTGATCTTTATGCATTCCATTTCATTTTTGACAACTTCCAAGTTTCCTAGATTCAGACTTCATACATTCCATGTTCAAATTATTAATGGATGCTTGCAGCTGTTTCTCCTCAGTGAGAGTCATGCCATGTCAGCAAATGGAGGTCTTGAAAGCTTTACTCCATCCACATCATTGAGGTCAGCTCTACTTTGAGGAGGCAGCTCTTCTACAGTCATATTTTGAGTGCCTTCTGACCTGAGGGGCTCATCTTCCAGCACTATATCAGACAATGTTTCAGGGCTATTCATAAAGTTTTCCAGTAATATATCAGACCGCATTTCACAAGGTTTTCACTGGCCAATTCTTTGAGCAGTGGATAGCCTCTTCCTTCTTCCAAGTCTGTCATAGTCTGAAAGTTTTGCTGAAACTTGTTTACCATGGGTGACCCTGCTGGTGTTTGAAATACTGGTGGCATAGCCTTCAGCCTCACAGCAACACACAAGCCACTACAGTACAACAAAGTGGCATACAAGTGGTGGTGACTAATTATAGCACTTTCAAAATATTGATATAGTATATACACTTTATGAGGAGTTCTGGTGGCACAATGGTTGAAGCAGTCAGCTGCTAATCAAAAGATTGGTGGTTTGAACCCATCAGATACTCTTCAGGAGAAAAATTAGTCTGCCTCCATAAAGACTTATAGCCTTGGAAATCCTATGGGACAGTTCCATTCGTTCCTACAGAGCCAATATGAGTCAGAATTGACTTGATGGCAGGGGGTTATGCACTATATAGTATTGTCTCAGGTTGGGATCTCTAGAGAAGAAAAACCAGTGAAGCACGTGTGTGGAAAAAATATATTAAATATATATGATATATAAAACATATTTATATACAAATATATATATATATATATATATATATATATATATATATATACACACACACACACAGAGAGAGAGAGAAAGAGAGAGAGTTATTTATCTCAAGGAAATGGCCCACACATTCACACATTCGCAAAGCCTGGCAAGTCCCAAGTTCAGGGATCAAATGTCAGGCTGGAGGTTTCTCCTGACTCATGCAGTTGTAGAAGCTGATGAAACCCAAGATCAACAGGCAATATAGCATGCCACTGGATTAAGTCCAAACAACCAAAGGTCAGATTATGATGAGACAGATGCAGGATCCAGATTAAGCTAAAAGCCACAGAGCTTTGCTAGAATATCCATATATATTGGATGCAGACCATACCCCTGAGGAAACTTTCTATAAACTTATTGGCTGCTCGTAAAAGATCTCATCATGGGTGTGATTACATCTTATCAGAACTCATCTTGGGGGATGACTACATCATAAATGCCAAACCACTGAGAATCATGGCCCAGCCAAGTTGACACATGATCATAACCATCACAGTTATGTATTGTATATTATATATAATATAGGAGCTCTGGTGGCATAATGCTTAAGGCATTTGACTGCTAACCAGAAGGCTGGTAGTTCAAACCCACCAGCCACTCCTCGGCAAGCAGATTTGGCAGTCTATTTCTGTAGTGATGCCACCTCAGAAACCCAAGGAGGGGTCACTGTGAGTCAGATACAACTTGATGGCTGTGAGTTTGTTTTTTGTGGTCATTATACGTAATATAGTACAGTTGATCCTTGAACAATACAGATTTGAACTGCTTGGGTCCACTTACACAAGGATTTTTTGCAATAAATATATTGGAAATTTTCTAGAGATTTGTGACAATTTGAAAAAATTTTCAGATGAACTCTGTAGCATAGAAACATTGGAAAATATTAAAAAAAAAATTGGGTATCTCATGAAAGCATAAAACATAAGTAGATACTAGTCTATCTGATCACTTACAAACACATAAACACAAATCTATTATAAAAAATTAAAATTGATCAAAACTTATGCATATACATGACTATACATGGTGCCATCTGTAGTCAAGAGAATGTAAACAAATATATAGTATTAAACCATAGCTACATAAAACTGATTGTTGTACATACTATACTAGGGTAATAATTTCATAGCCATATCCTGTTGCTGTTGCAGTGAGCTGAAATGTTGTGAGCATCCACTTAAAACACGGTGTGATGCTAATCATCTCTGTATGAGCAGTTCATCTCTGTAGATGTAAATGGTGTATCACAGTAATATGTGATCTCTCACAGTTCTCATGTACTTTTCATCTTGTTTGGTGTAATACCATAAACCTTGAATAACACCATGGGACCCATAAGAAGTGTCATTAGTGATACCAGAAATGTTCCAAGAAGCAAAGTCTTGACATTACAAGAAAAATTGATTGCTTGATATGTACCATAGATTGAGGTCTGCAGCTCCAGTTGCCCACCATTTCAAGATAAATGAATCCAGCGTAAGGGTCACCGTACTAAAAAGAAAAGGGAATTAATGGAGCTGGTGAGGCAGCTATGCCAGCAGGCATGAAAACCTTACATTTTTTGAGAAATACCTTTTTATTGAAAATGCAGTTTTTATATGGGTTCAGGAGTTCTGTAAGAAAGGTACACAGACTCATATGATTCAAGAAAAAGTGAAGTCATTGTATAACAACTTAAAGCAAGAGGAAGGTGCAGGATTAAAATGTGAAGAATTTATTGCCAGCAAAGGATGGTTTGATAATTTTAAAAAGAGATTTGATTTCAAAAATGTCAAGATAACAGAAGAAGCAGGCTTTGCTAACAAAAATGAATTCCCAGATGGCATTAAGAAAATCATTGATAAGCAACAATATTTTCCTAAATAAGTTTTTAATGCAAATGAAAGTGCCCTATTCTGGGGCGGGGAGGGGGGAGCTTCAAAGGACAGTTGTTAGTAAGATAGAGGAGTGAGCACCAGGATTTAAGGCAGGAAGGGGTAGGCTAACTCTACTGTTTTTGCAAATGTGGTCGGGTTTATTATCAGGACTGCCCTTATTTGTGAAACAACTAACCCCTGAGCCTTGAAGGGTAAAGATAAACACCAGCTGCCAGTCTTTTGGTTGTACATCAGGAAAGCCTGGACAACAACAACTCTTTTTCTGGATTTATTTCATCAGTGATTTTCCCCTAAAGTCAGGAAGTACCTTGCCAGTAAAGGACTGTCTTTTAAAAGTTTTTTGATATTCAACAATGCCCCTGACCACCCTGAACTCCATGAGTTCACCACTGAAGGTGTAGAAGTGGTCTGATTGCCCCTAAACACACACCTCTAATTCAGCTGATAGATCAGGAGGTCATAAGGACCATTAAGGCTAATTATACATGGTACTCTATGGCAAGGATTGTCAATACAATGGAAAAGAACCCTGATAGAGAGAATGTCATGAAAGTCTGGAAGTATTACATCATGGGAGATGCCATCATTGCTATAGAAAAACCTGTAAAAGCCATCAAACCTTAAACAATAAATTGCTGCTGGAGAAAACTGAGTCCAGATGTTGTGCATGTCTTCACAGGACTTATGACAGAGTCAATCAAGAAAATCATGAATGAGATTGTGGATACGGCAGAAAAGTTGTGTGTGTGTGTGAGGGGGTTTTCAATTTTTGGATCTCAGAAAAATTCAAGAACTAATAGGCATCACACCAGTAGAATTAATAGAAGGTGACTTGATGATGAGTGCTTCTGAACTAGTGCCAGAGAATGAAGAAGAAGGAGTAGCAGAAGCAGTGGCAGAAAGCAGATTGACATTGGACAATATGGCAGAAGGGTTCTGATTATGCTATACTACTTTTGACTTCTTTTAGGACATGCACCCTTCTATGATACAGGGACTGAAACTAAAGCAAATGGTGGAACAAGGATTGGTACGATATAGAAACATTTTTAGAGAAAAGAAAAAAATCAAAAAAATTCAGGCAGAAATTATGATGTATTTCCATAAAACTACTGAGTGTGCCTGCTTTCCCTTCCACCTCCTCCACTTTGCCTCTGCCATTCTGAGATAGCACAACCAACCACTTGTCTTCTTCCTCCTCCTCAGCCTACTCAAGGTGAAGAGGATGAGGATGAAAACCTTTATGATGATGCACTCCCACTTAATGAATAGTAAATGATCATCCTGCCAAATGGTTAATAAATTTATCTGTTGTGCATGAGTCTTCATGTGAAAATATGATAACTGTATGGCAAGAACTGTGTTAATCAACTATTTATGTGATTGGTAAGGTTTCTGGGCAATAGTAGGCTAAAGTTGTTAACTTTTTGGGAAGTCAAAGTTATGTGTAGGTTTTCAACTGTGTTGGGGGTTATCCATAACCCCCATGTTGTTCAAAGTTCAATTGTGGATGCATAGAAAATTTTTCAGAAGGGCATATTAATAATGGTAATTTCTAGGAACTGGAATTGGAATGGTGAATTACTTCTTTATGCTATCTGTATTTTTAAACTTTTATTATAATGAAATACATAACTTTTATAATGAAAAAAGTTTAAAAACCCTTCAGTAATATAATTCATTAATTTTAAACTAAAATACTTTGAATATATGTTCTCAACACACACTCATTCAATGAAATAATAATTATGTTTTTACCAAGCACATGGTATTGTTGTAGGTATTATAGCATCACTAGAAAAGAACAAGAATAAAAATAACCCCCATCCACACCCTGGTAGAAAAGAAATAAAGACTTTTAGGCACAGGCCCAAGGACAGTCACTCAAGCCAAGTTCTATCAGGACACAGAAGACAGAGAAACAACTAAGAATTTATGGAAGAGTTTTGGAAAAGTTAATTGATGTGGACCTTGCAAGACTTGAATAGATGCAGAGGTGAGGTAAAAATTAGTCCAAAAGCGTGGCCTAGTGGAAGATTGAAAATGTACTGCAGTTTTGTCTATTGGAGTGCCTTTCCCAAAGGACAGGGGTGGTAGACTTAATGGTCATGTTGTGTGATGAATCACTTTTATACGGCCTTTCTAGCCATGGTCTTTTAATACTTACCAAATGACTGGGTGGGACTATGAAATACCAAAGGGATTGGACAGTTTGTTAACAATGCAAATAAAGTTCAGGGAACCCTGCAGAGGTGAAACCATACAGATAAGATATATGGAACATTAATGATGGGATTGCTCAATTTTGCCATCCCTCTAGCCTTAACATGAGCCATCTGAAGGGTGAAGAGGGGGAATCTCAATACCACCAAGAAAAAGAGAAGGGAGTGGAGCATGTCCTTTGGACCCAGCTGTGCTGAGAACCTTCTAGATCCAGGAGGCAGAAAAAGCGAGAACGGTATCACAAGAGATAGCACAAGACAACAAGGAGCTGCAGCAGAGAGACTTCAGCAGCAGTATCAGGAGACTGATGCAAGATTGTGCAGCGGGCTTCCTGGCCCACGGAGTAAGGGAGCTACAGTTAGGGTGCCAATCCATGGAGCAAGAGAGCTGAGCACTTTTGGGCAAGAGCCTTGCTTGCAGAGTGGGGTGCCTCCAGACACATACTAGTGGAGCTAAAGAGCTTTGCAACACTTGCCCAAGCAGGGAAGAGGCTGTTCAATGGTCCAAGAGGCCAATGGCTAGAAAGAGGCCTGCCTGTGGGCATGACTAAGAAGAGGCTGACTTAAGAACTGTAACCTGAGTCGTTCCTGATCCTGAATTGTTAGCTACTACTTCCCTAAATAACCCCATAACTGTCTGTATGATCTGTGAGTTCTGTGTGGCCACTGCAATGAATTATCAAACCCAGGAGACAAATATTGAGTACTATGGGAAGGATGACTGGTATCAGAATTCATAAAAAATATTGGAGATGGGAGATATGCCTGACTTCTGCCTCGGAGGAATCAGCCTTGAGCTGTTGATATGGATTCTCCTATCTTTCAGGAAGTTGGAGGAGTACAGACACTGGCTGCCATGCCATTTGCATTTGTATGGGGAGAGTGGAGGTGAGATGAGAGTAGAAAGGAATGCATCTATGAAGTCAGGGTGAGGAACAGCATTGCCCAAAGAACACTTTGGAGTCCAGGAGAACATGGTTGAACTCTTGAGGCTGGCGTTCCAAACGATAACCAGGGAAGCAGCTGCCAACTCTGTTCCACCCACGTCACCTATGCACTTTGAATAGGACACTAACAGAAGCACTTTTTGGTGTTAATAACCTCAGAGGATTCATTCTAAGCTCTCCTATAAATGACACACTGTATATAGGCACTTAGAGAAGGCATAACACTGACTTGACTTGCTCTAAAATAGCCTTGCGAGTAAGCTTTAGTCCATACTTCTTTATGTTTTTTGCTACCCAGAACTTCCCCAACGTTTACATTTCCAAGAGTATATTTTTAAAAATGAATCAAAATTACAGACCTCCTTTTTTTTAATCCCTTGCCTGACACACATTATTTCTGAATTCAAGTCAGAAGTGGCTCACTTGACTCTTCCCCCAACTGGGGCTGGTGGACAGTTGCAAGTCCTGTGGGACAAGGTGCTTACAGAGCTTGACAAACCAATGCCCAGAGGAGTCTTTTGGCACCTAATGCAATGTCCTGTGAGAGCCAGACTCATATTAGGCAGCTCAGACATTTCTATTTTCATTCTGTACTGTTCCCCAGTGCAACTCACAAAGCCAAGCCGTAGTCACATGCAAACTTGGGTTACAGATTCAATAAATGAGAAGCCACAAACTGAAGAATAAAATTTAAATTTAGACTTAGGTTTAAAACAGCTACGAAGCACCCAAATTTTAAATATCCCAAGTCATTCTACGCAGCAGGATTATTGTTTTGCTCTGGCCCAGTCTACGTCGTGGGACCTATACATGTGGATACCAACAACAACAAATATTTGGAAAGCAGAGTTTAATTATTTGAACATTGAAGTGATCACTGGCACTTGGGATGCCACTTTGCAGAGTCTGCAGCCTCCCAGCCTCTCCAGTCCTTAGTTCTACAACTAAGCCGGTGAAATTCCTTATCTAGCCTTTCCCTGAATCTTATATCCTCATCATAATCAACATCTCTTCCTGAGACAGTTCTCATACTGACTAATGTTTGCACATCATGTAAGCAGAAGAGGCAAGTGGGATACAGTTGGCTCCAATATTTGGGATTATATTAATAAATCAAGAAGCAAATCAACCTTACCCCAATTTCTAAAGCAGGGTTTTTCAAAATATGATAGTTCCCAGCCTTCTGCATTAAAATAGTCTAGGGAATGATTGTTAAAATGTAGAAACTTGGAGCTCACCACATACACTGAATCTTCAAGGGACAGGGCCCTAGAACTACGCTTTGGAAAGTACCTTGGGCAAATCTGTTGGAATTTGAAAACCATTGCTAAATCAAAGGAATAAAGATATCCTTTTTTATCCTTCTTGGGAATCCCTGAGTGGTACAAATGGTTAACATGCTTGGCTACTAACTGAAAATTCGAAGGCCTGAGTCCACCTAGAGGCAACTCAGAAGAAAGGTCTGGTGATCTTTTTCTGAAAAAATCTGCCACTGAAAACAGTTCACTCTGACACACATGTCACACATGGGGTCACCATGAGTCAGAGCTGATAAACAAAATCACTTCTTTCTTTCGAATTTCTCAGATTGTCCCATAGTAGCTTCCTTTTCCATCAAAGTTGCCTTTGAATGTGTATATTCAATGGGTGGAGGAAGGTATGAAGGAGGGGGAGGGGAAGAAGGAGTAAGAACATTTGATGAAAATGGACAAAATTAAAGGTCCCTGTCTTCTGCACCCTCACATCTGAGATCCTTAGCTGCGATTTCAAACATAGAGATGCTGCCATGGATATTTTTTTAAACAAATAAACTTCAATGCAGAGTTACACCTATTTCAATGTTGAAACCTCTGACTGAGAAAATTACCAGGGGCTGGTTTGAAAGGCAGGAGGAAGGTGACAGTTCATCCAAATGATCCCTTATAAATGAAAGAATTTAGAAAATCATTGACTTATTTATTGCTTATTAAAATTATTATATTTGTTTCAGGTCAGATTTGGGATATAGTTGATTGATTGTATGTGTTGTGTACACTCTAGGAAATATCAGGAATCCTTTCATATATGCAGTACATTAATAGTCATTTCAGAATCCTGGTGGCACAGTGATTAAATGCTCAGTTGCTAACCAAAAGTTCTGTGGTTTGAACTCACCAGCCACTGTGGGAGAAAGATGTGACAATCTTCTTCTGTAATTATTTATATCTTTGGAAAGCCTATGGTGTAGTTCTACTCTGTGCTATCAGGTGTCTCTGAATCAGAATTGACTTGGGGATGACAACAATATTTATTTCATTCATTTATGCATCAGATCAGTACTTATCCCACTGTGAATAATTTGTGTTCAATAAATAATTTAGTGAGTGCATGCTGTTTGTTATGTCTGTCATTTATCTCGTTCTGAGCTGTGGGTCATGAATATAATAACCTTCAATGATATTGAAGGGGTTCTAAACTTCAGAGATAGAGGATTGTGGCTACCATTAAATAAGATAGCTTTTTAAAACACATAGCTATCTGAAAACATTTTAGACTACATAATAAATGAAAAATGAAGTCTGACTCCCCTTTAGCTTTAGTCTTAAAGAAAAATATGATTTCTTTTAGAACATATGTGTCCAAAAAATGTCTAGTGGGGAGCAGAGGGTTTAGACAGGCTGTGATGTGCTGATTAAAGCTCACTAGGGTAATATGGCTCTGCTCCTGTACTGAGGGCAAGTATGAGGCTTGAAATCCTTCAGCAGCAAGTACAAAGACAAAGCAGGCCTTAACACCCTGAAGAACATAGTTTCTGCTATTCTTCTGCACAAGCAGCATATAGACTCAAGAACACAAATATTACACAAATGGCATGCATTTTAGAGATTGACTACATTTTCCTTTCGGCTGTTTGTCCCAAGTAACAAACTAACTTTTATGCAAAAATTCTTTTGCTACGTGCAAAGGACAGCCAGTAAGAATAAGCTCTGATTTCTCAGCACAAACCATGCAAGCGAGAAGGTAACGGAATGGTATATATAAAACCCTGAAAGAGAAAATTTTTCAACCAAGAATTATATACCCGGCAAAATTGTCCCTCAAATATGATGGTGAAATTAGGAGATTTCCAGATAAGCAGAAACTAAGGGAATTTGTGAAAACCAGACCAACCTTACAAGACATGCTAAAGGGAGTCCTTTGATCAGAGAACCAAAAAGAGCAAATAACAACCAACCATTAATACACAAGATAACATAACCCAGAAACCACAGCTATGGACATATCCAAAGTAAAATGAGCTTACAAGACTGTAAACAGGGAACCAGAGACATCAATTGGCAAGTGAGGACAACTACAAAAAAAAAGAGGAAAAAGACTGTGTAGTCACAGAATTTCTAAATGGTGAGGAAGTTAAGAAAGTTGAAAGATAGAATGGACTGTTCTAAACTCGAGGATAAAATTATAAATCATAGGGTAACCTCAAAGAAAAATGATAAACCTTCACATCACAATAAAAAAGAACAAGCACAAATATTCAGCATATACTAAAACAGCAACAAAGGAAATGATAACACGAGGACATTATGCTGAGTGAAATAAGTCAATCACAAAAGGACAAATATTGTATTAGTCCGTTATTGTAAAAGTTAAGGAAAAGTTTATCTATTGAAGGAAATTTTCTTTGTTGGTTACCAGGGGTGGGAGGGGAAGGGAGGGAACACTGTTAGATAGATAGAGATAAATATTGATTTGGGTGAAGAGAAGGGCAATGTACCAAATGTGAGTGACCAATATGGCAGCATTGAGGATGAGAAAGAAATAGAGAGGTACATGGGAAGTACAGACAACAAATATGAACCCTTTTGCATATATAGTACTGAGTTGTAAGTGAAGGCAAACATGGGTATATGGATGGATAGATAGGTGGACAAGCTAAACGATTAGGTATGTCTATGAAATGGGGAGTGTATCCAAGATCATATATAGGGTTGGCAGACAATGGTCCCCTAAGTTTATGTGAATGATCAGAATTCCCAGGTGTATAGTAGAGCTGACAAGGGGCAAGGTTGTGGTCACTGCTTGGTCATAGCCAGCTATCCAGAGGGACCGAGTAGTTGCACCTGCGGGCTTGGGACCACAGTCTCAGGGGACATCAAGCTCAATTGGCATAACATACTATACAAAACATTGTTCCACCTCCTACTTTGGCAAGTAGCGACTGGGATCTTAAAAGCTAGCAAGCTGCCATCTAGATGCAACGTTTTGTCTCTCCTCATCCAGAGCAAAGAAGAAAGAAGAAAACCAAACTTAATGGAAACAATCAGTCCTAGCAACTGGTACACCATCCGATCTGCAACCTATACAACTATGAGACCAGAAGAACTAGATGGTGTCCGGCTACCACTGTCATCCACTTGGAAGGGATGTAGGAGATCCTTGGTAGAGAGGGAGAACAATGTGGAACAAAACTCAAAATCACTTGGAGGAAAAAAAAAAAAGAAGAAGGTGGGGACCAGGTTTGCTGGTCCAATAGAGCCTAGTGGAACCACTGAGACTATGGCCCCTAGCTGTCCTTGAGGTCTGGAATTGAACCCACACCTGTGGTTTCCAGCCAAACAATGTGCAGGCATGTGAGTTAAACATTTACCTCAAGTAGACACACACCCTGGAGAGAGCAATCATGGGAGAAGGAAGGGCTGCTTATGCACAGGGAGACAGCTCAGGGCGCAGGAGAGTATGGAGGGATGGTCACTGGGAAGAGGTAACTATGGGGAGGAAGTGGGAGGGGAGCTGTTGCATTGTGGTAAACTGTGGTCAATGACATGAGACAAAGTATATGTGAACTGCTGTATGGAAAGTGAATTTGCTCTGTAAATCTTCACCCAAATCACAATAAAAAAAAAATTCTTTTGCTGTTTTATAGCAAAATTACATAAACAAACTCATAGCTAGAATTTACAAAAATTCCAAAACAAAAGCATTTAGCAAGAGAAAATATCTATTTACCTGCTGTTTGAACAGAGATAATTCACTTATAATTTTTAAGGCTCTATTTACCTATCTGTAAAAATGGGACTAATAACACTAGAAGAGTTTGTATAACTATAAAATAAGAAGAGAATATATAAAGTGCTTTACACATAATAAATGCTGAATAACTGGAAACCATTTATATTAATTTAAATTCTATGTAAGGACTAATAGTAATCAGAAATATCGTTCTGAAAATAAGAATTCAGGGGGTGTTGAGTCTAAAACTGGATTTATTTTGTCAACTCTTTATAACCATTTCTATTGTAGCATGTGCTGTTTTCTATTCCCTTTCCCCACACAAATAAAAATCTACACAATAATTTAAATGCTGAAGTTGATTTCAAAATCATTCAGAATAATCTGTGGATACTTGGCCGTCTTTCTGAAGTAACTCTAGCAATACCCATAAAACCCTCAAGCCAGCAATGTTCTCTTATCTGAGGAAATTGCTTTAGTGAGTCATGTGCAAATTCCCAACAGTAAGCTGCATAGCAAAATTAATCAATATGCTTTGTGGGAAAAATTACACTTTTGGATAATGAAATTTATTCTCACAGATATGTAATTTGCCACTAAATTTAAGACCATGCTTGAAATTATACAATTGCTGTGAATCAATTAAACCAGCAGAGGTGAAGAAGTGACCCAGGTTTTATTTCTTTGCTTAGTTCTTTAAATTTTATTGCCATTGCTAATAAATCAGTAGGAGCTCTGGTAGCATAGTGCCTAAGGCACTTGACTGCTAACAAGAAGGCTGGCGGTTCAAACCCACCAGCCACTCCTCAGAAGGAAGGTTGGGCAATCCTACTTCCGTAGTGATACTGCCTTGGAAACCCAAGGAGGGGTCGCTATGAGTCGGGGCCGACTCGACGGCAAATAATAACAACAACAACAATAAATCAGTAAACGAAAGAGTTAGAAAAATTTTCTAAAAAATATTTTAAAAATTATAATCTACCCTGGTATACCATGGTTTGGATAGGTGTAATTCAATTATATGAGTTCAGATGAGTTGTGAGATGAAATTGAGGATATCATACATGATGAAAGCAAAAGGTCATTAAAAAGGCAGGAAAGGAAGAGAAGAACAAAATGATGTCAGAAGAGACTGAAATTACTCCTGAATGGAGAGTAGCTAAAATGAATAGAAGAGTGATGAAGTAAAAAAGCTAAACAAAATTGTGTGACTACCACAATAACATTAAGTCCTTCTTCTTCAGCAGTACTTTGTTTATCCTAGATCTCTTTCCTTTTCATATAAAATTGGTGATTGTTTTTTCCATGTCTTTAAAGAATGTTAATGGAATCTGGATTAAGATTGCATTGAATGTGTAGATTGCTTTGGGTAGTATTGATGTTTTCACAATGTTCAGTCTTCCTATCCATGAGCATGGTATGTTCTTCCATTTATGTAGATCTCTTATAGTCTATTGAAGTAGTGTTTTGTAGTGTTCTTTGTATAGGTCTTCTGTGGTCCTGGTAAGATTTATTCCCAAGGATCTTATCTTTTTGGTAGCTGTTGTAAATAGTATTGATTCCCTTATTTCCTTTTCAGAGACCTCTTTGCTGGTGTAGAGGAATCCAACTGTTTTTTGCATGTTGATCTTGTATCCTGCCACTATGCTAAATCTTTCAATAAGTTCCATAGTTTTATTGCTGAGTCTCTTGCGTTTTCTATGAATAAGATCATATATATCATCTGCATAGTCTTCATTGCCAACTTGGATGCCTTTGATTTCCCTTTCTTGCCTTATTGCCCTGTGTAAGACTTCCAATACAATGTTGAGTAGTAGTAGAGATAGAGGCATCCTGTCTCTTTCCTATTCACAAGGATAATCTTTTCAGTCTCTCTCCATTGAGAAAAATGTTAGCTGTTGGTTTTGCATATATGCCCTTTATTATGTTGAGGAATTTCCCTTCTATTCCTATTTTTCTGAGAGTTTTTATTAGGAATTGGTGTTGGATTTTATCAGATGTTTTTTTGCATCTGTTGATATGTGTAATGCAATTCTTTCCCTTTATTTTATTTATGTGATGGATTACATTGATGATTTTTCTAATGTTGAACCACCCTTGCATACCTTGTTAGAATCTCATTTGGTTATGATGTATTATTTTTTTTAATAGGTTGTTGGAGTCTATTGGCTAGGATTTTGTTCAAGAATTTTTCATGCATATTCATGGTCTATTGTTTTCCTTTCTAGTGGTATCTTTGCCTGGCTTTGGTATTAGGGTTATGCTTGCTTCATAAAATGAATTAGGGAGAATTCCATCTGTGACATTTAAGGTTATGTGTCAACTTCTCTGGGCCTGGTTTTGAGTGGCTGGGCAGCTGATAGTTATTCCGCATGATGAAACTGGCAATCAATTCCATGGTGGAATCTGTTGTGGCACCTAAGTAGCTGCTTTGAGGGCATCGTCTGCTTCCAGTACATAAGGAAAGGCTTTGGGAATGGTCTGCAGCTTTTTGGCAGGCTTGAACCCTACATATAGTTGAGTCTTCATTTAGCAGCCTGCCATGTTTCCTGCCGATTTTGGCCCTGTCTCTGGACTTGAACTAGTGGCTTGCTGTATTGTGTGGTAGTATTGGAATTGTGCCATTATATTTGATGACATTGGGTTTGTCAGCCTCAGCAGCCAGCAGCTGCCTGAGTGAAAACATACCTCCAGCTCCAGTGGGCTGGGAGCAAGAGGCTAAGTGGAAGTCCAAGGTCAAGGGGCTTTCACCCAGCCCCTAGAGCTGCACTTTGAACTCAGACTTCTGCTCTCCAAAACTGTGAGAGAATAAACTCCTGTTTGTTAAAGCCATTCTACCTGTGGTATTTTCTGTTAGAGCAGCATGAAGTAACCAAAACACCATTCTTTCCTATGTTCTAGAATAGTTTGAGTAGGATTGGTTTCAACTCTTCTCTGAATGATTGGTAGAATTTTCCCATGAAACCATCTGGGCTACGACTTTTTTTGTTGGTAAGTTTTTTAATGACCTGTTCAATTTCTTCTTTTGTTATGCATCTGTTCAAATTTCTACCTCAGTTTGTGTTAGTTTAAGTAAGTAGTGTGTTTCTAGAAATATGTCTATTTCTTCTAGGTTTTCAAATTTGTTGCAATACAGTTATTCATAGTAGCCTGATATTATTCTTTCTATTTCTGTTGGATCTGTTGTGACGTCACCCATTTCATTTCTTATTCATGTTGTTTGCATCTTCTCCTTCTTTTCCTTTGTTAAATTCGCCTCTGGTTTGTCGATTTTATTAATCTTTTCAAAGAACCAACTTCTAGCCTGTTTTTTTTTTTTTCGGTTGCTTTT
>NW_006921674.1:2552805-2554616 GCF_000298275.1 Orycteropus afer afer | reverse complement strand
TGGTTGTCCTTCACAGGTAACTTTTCATTTTTCACATGCTGCTTTCAGGATTCTTTCTTTATCTTTGGTTTTGGTGATGCTGATGTTGATATGTCTTGGTGATTTTCTTTTGGGGTCTATCCTCTTTGGAGTTCATTGAACTCCTTGAATAGATATATTCTTGTATTTCATCATATTAGGGAAGTTCTCTTCCAACAAATATTTGACAATTTTCTCTGTGGTTTTATTTGTCCCTTCCTGCTCTGGAATTTGGATTACATGTAGGTTATTCCTACTGATGGTATCTCTCATGAATATTAGGCTTTCTACATTTTGTTTTGATCTTTTTTTTCTGATTGATCCCTTAACAAAGCAGTATTGAGGAATTTGTCTTCAATCTCATTAATTATGTCTTCCACTGATTCAGTTCTACTCCTTTTCCCATTTAATGTGTTATCTATTTCTGAAATTTTAGTAGTAATCTTCTGGATTTCTATTTGTTGTTTTTGTATTGTTTCTAATATATTTTTTTTTTTTTTGTCTATTTGTTCTTGTATTCTGGTGTATTCTAATTGGTGTAAATATTAGGTTAAGGTATTGATTTTGGCTCTTTCTTCTTTTTCTAAATTGTTTTAGAGAGTTTTTCTGTGTTTTCCTTAACTTTGTCAGTGTTTTCCTTGATGTTGTCAACGTTTTCCTGAATCTGTCTCTCCTCAATCTGTTAATGGTACCCAAATATAATTCTTTTTAATTCCTTATCAGGAAGTTCCAAAGCTGCTTCTTCCTCAAGGATGTTTTCTGGGGTTCTATCCTGGTTCCTTGTTTGTACTACTTTATCTTGCTTCTTTGTGAGGACTGTGATGGTCTTTTGTCTCTAAGACATTGCAGTGGTGTTATATTTATGCTTAATGTATGAAACAGAATAAGAGTGTGTGCGCAGTTCCCTGTTAGGTGTTCATAGGAGCAGTTGAGGGTGAGTTGAGCTGGTATTGGCCACCATCTATTGTTGGTCAGCTGCAGCAAAAGCAAGTAGTAGCCTTCATTCAGTAGGTGGAGCTGCAGGAGTATGGTTGTGGTATGTTGGAATGGTTGCTGTATTCCACTCAATTAGACAATAAATAAATAAATAAACTGTAAATAAATAAATAAATAAAAACAAGAGAACAAAAATCTCAAACCACGTAAACAAATAGGAACAATTGTAAAAAAAGAGAAAGAATGCAATAAACAAGAAGAAAAATTTTCAAAATATATTAAAAAAGGATCAAAGGAATATAATGAGAAAAAGAGAGAAAAAAAAAGCCACAATATCTGGAGAAGGAAGATTAAGAGAACAAGACTAAAAGACAGCAAAGAAAAAAGCAGGAAAGCTGCAAAAGGAAAAACAAAGGATAGAAGAACCAAAAGAAAGAAAGAAAAGGGAAACCATGAAAAGGGAAGAGGGAAAAAACAAAACAAAACAAAACACCAAGGACCAGGGATGGGAAAGAGAAAAATAACGGAAGAAAGGAGGAAGATAAAAAGAATCATTTTAAAATAATCATACAAAAACAAAACTGTGAAGGATAAGGCATGGCACCCAGGCTCTGTCAGAACACAGACCAGGATGAAATTCCTTCAGGTCAAGAAGATGAGTGGAGGCAACAGATGGCCACACTTCTGTTCACTAAGAAGGTGCAGAGTATAAGAGTTGTTGTTGTTGTTGTTGTTATTTGCCGTTGAGTCAGCCCTGACTCATAGCGACCCCTCCTTGGGGTTTCGAGGCAGTGTCACTACGGAAGTAGGATTGCCCAACCTTCCTTCTGAGGAGTGGCTGGGGGTTTGAACTGCCA
>NW_006921674.1:2539837-2552705 GCF_000298275.1 Orycteropus afer afer | reverse complement strand
AAGTGCCTTAGGCACTATGCTACCAGAGCTCCTAGAGTATAAGAGTAAGAAGGGCAATATTGCACCTTTCTCATCATCAGCCTCCAGTGCAGTTGCTCCATGCTGTCCTCAGCAAGCAGAGCCTGTTCTTAGATAGCTGTCCAGGTAAGAGGCCACTTGCATATACTCAAAATGGCCACATCCAATGCTTGTGAATAGTCAAAATGACTGCACCCTTGGCATAGATGCTAGCAGTTCACAGCCAGCATCTATTTGTCTGTTTGTCTTTCATCACTGTTTTCCTTTCTCGTTGTCAGGCACCAATGCAGTCCTTGCCCATGCAGACCTTATTTAGCAGAGCTGATTCCTAGGTTGCTACCAGGAAACTGTCAAAATGACTTTGCCCTCAAGATAGCCAGTGGCCCACAGCTCCATTTGTCTCCTTAATCACTGTTTTCATTCAGGTTCTTCTACTACTTGATATTCAACCCACTTCTTTATCCTTGCCTTCAAAGCTCAGGGTTCCAGGGTAGTCTTCTGCATTGGTTTCAACTGATTTCTCATTGCTTTCTTGCAGAAGGTCTGTATAGCTTGTCCTGTCTATTCTGCCATCTTGCTGGAACCCCTCATTTAATATCTTGACTGCTGCTCCGTGGACATTGATTGTGGACTCAAGTAAAATGAATCATAATTGGGGTTGTATATGTTCATGAACCTGTATATACCTGGGGTACATCTATGTCCACATGATCTGGTAGTAGTGCTATTTCTTTCCCTATTGATTACTATCCTAAGTTTCCTCTTACATCAATATATCCATATTTCGTATAGAGTCCCTGTGAGACCATAATCTTCTAGTAAGCAACCTAGTTCATTGTGTACTTTGTAAATGAGGTGAACTAAGGACCTAGTTCACAGATCCATGACCAGGTGCACTGTAATATCTATAAAGTGGTCAAAGTATTTTTCACTTTCACACTTGGTTAATGTCCAATGCTGCCATTGCACTGTTACGAGCATGGCTAGATTTGAGAGGACTCTGGTTTGTATGATACAAAAATGAGGGAAATTTAAATCTTGGAAAACAATTGGTTGACCTGCTTTGGTTATATCCAGTAACTAAAAGAGGGCAGAAAACAGTATGCCTGGCTTATAGTCAGGTTCAGCAGGAAGAATTTGAAATCACTATGGGTGTTCCAAGCTATTTGGCAGGCAGAGGACTGGAAGATGTCAATATGGCAGGGTTGTTGTTGTTGTGGTTAGCTGCCTTGGAGTCCCCTCAATTCATGGTGCCCCAGATTCATGGCAACCCCATGCACAATGTTCTCTATGCACAATTTTCTCCATGCCCAACACAATGGAATCAAATGCTGCCCAGTTCTGTCTCATCCCCATGATGGGCTGCAGATCAGATTGTTCTGAGCTACAGGGTTTGCACTGGCTGATTTTCAGAATTTGACTTCTAGGCCTTTCTTCCTAGTCCATCTTAATCTAGAAGCTTCCATGAAAACTGTTCTCACTCTCTCATTCTGTGGATTCCATACCTATGAATCTGCCTACCCACTCAAATTTAGTTGTAACTCCATAATCAATACCCACCATTATTTATAAGAATGAGAAGAGAGAGTGAGAGGAAAAAAACTAAGTAGGGGTTGGTTGCAAAAATAAGAGTATAGAAGTAGGAGCTCAATATGTGTTTGTTCAATTGAATTCCCGATTGCTCTACAATCTGAAGCATTGATCATTTGCTAAAGGAAAGCAGAGCAAATTTTTAAAATGACAAAAAAAAAAAAAAAAAAAGAAAAAGAAAGGAATAAAACATAATCCCTGGGATAGATTAACACATGGATAAGTAACCACAAATTAAGTTCTGATGGTATAAGTTGATAATACTTTTTATACATCTTTATGATCCCATCATAATCAACATTTTAGCATCCTCTTTTCACTTTTCATGTTTCTTCAAAATGTCATAATGTTTCTATATTTTAAAAATTTCTACACAATAAATCTAATAAAAATCATAAAATACACTTGATTCTTCTTATTTGTAGTAGTTATGTTTGTATCGAATATTGATTTAGCAGGAGCCCTGGTGGCACAGTGGCTAAAGTTCATGGCTGCTAACCAAAGGTTGGTGGTTTGAACCCACCAGCTACTTCATGGGAGAAAGATGTGGCAGTCTGCTTCCATAAAGATTTATAGCCTTGGAAACCTTATGAGGCAGTTTTATCTGTCCTATAGGGTTGCTATGAATTGGAATCAACTCAACAACATTGGGTTTGCTTTTTTTTGGGTAATGAATTAACAAATACTGAACTGATCTCATAGTGGTTTGCAGTCAGCTAACCTAAAGGTTGGCAGTTCAAACCCACCCAGCGTGTCCTCAGAAGGAAGGACTGGAAATATGCTTCTGTAGAGATTACAGCCAAGAAAACCTGATGGAGCAGTTCTACCCTATAACACATGGGGTCACCATGCATTGGGGGCAGCTAACAACAACAACAGCCTTCGATGGACTGGTACATTGTTCAGGTTTTTCCCTTTAACTGCTCATTGATTTTGGACTTTGTATACCACTGGGAGTTTGTACTTAAAATAACTCTTGACATTGGTTTGCAATAGCAAGGTGAGTGGTCTTTGAATGATTTAAAGCATGAAGCTGTTCATCATATCATACATTTGCTATTGTCCTTGCAAAATAAGTCACTCTCATCAGTCACTCTCATAAGCATTGAAAACTTGCTCATCCCCATAAACATTTTCCTGTATAACACTTTGCAGATATTTTTGAAATTTTCTGCAGCCTCCTTATCTGTAAAACCTGTCTTGCCTCTGAGTTTAAAGTTTTTTTCACGGTCTACATATCACCTTTTTAATCATGTAAGGCAAATTGTACTAGCGAAGAAGAGTTAACATTTTCATGACCTGAGTAAACTGGCTGTAAATTTCTTTTGCTTTCAGCCTCACAATAATGTTGTCCACTACATCTTTTTATTGGTCATAATCTCATGAAGCCACAGATTTAGCCACTTTTCCATATTTTTCACAGTTTCATCACCCACTATTCCTAATAACCCTGCATACAACAACACTGCCTTGTTCTTGTGCCATTATCACAATTGTTGCTGTGCTTGAGCTCATCAGCGCAGCCACTGTGTCCATCCATCTCATTGAGGGTCTTCCGCTTTTTCACTGACCCTCTATTTTGCCAAGTATGATATCCTTCTTCAGGATGTAAACATTACATTAGACTTTCCAGAGAAGCCTTAGGTAAAGATAGGGGAATTTCCTTTTTTCTAAACCACCTGTTTTTGATTCATTGACATTGAACTCACAGCTAATAGCAGTATAACTTATGCCTGAGGGAAGTTTAACTAACACACCTCTTTTCTCTTTCTCCATTAGGCACATCACAACTTTCTTGCACTTAGAAACACTAGATTGCTCTTCAGTGTTATGCTTGGAGGACATTTTAAACTGCAAAATAATGAATAAAAATACACAAAAATGTGAAAACCATGGCACTAAATGGACCAATAAAGGAAACTTGTATACAGCATGGGAGCTGAAACAAAATGGCAGAGCATTGCCCCCTAGTTTGACCCCAGCTGAGAATAAGTGCTTGAAAGACACAGGTTTTTTTTTTTTTTTTTTTGCCACTTTGCATATGTCTGGTGTGTCCAGGCATGTTGCCACATCTCCACACATCTCCAGGCATGTCCAGAAAATAATGGTGAATATTGATTATGGAGTTACAACTAAATTTAAGTGGGTAGGCAGATTCACAAATATGGATAGAATGAGGATTGACTGTATCTTTTACATCCTCTAGAATATCTGTAGGAGCTGTGGTGGTGCATCAGTTAAGGCATTCACCAGCTAATGACAAAGTTGGCAGTTTGGACTCACCAGCTGCTCCATGGGAGAAAGATGATTCTTTATCCTTACTGAAGGCTGCAATCTTTGATCTTCATCAGTAAGTGTTTCAAGTCTTCTTCATTTTCATCAAGAAAAGTGTAATTATCTGCATATAGCATGTTGTTAATGAGTCTTCCTCCAATCCTGATGCCATATTCTCCCTATAATCCATCTTCTTGGCTTATTTGTTCAGCATACAGATTGAATAAGTATGGTGAAAGGATACAACCCTGACACACACCTTTCCTAATTTTAAACCATGAAGTATCTCCTTTTTCTGTTCAAATGACTAACTCTGGGTCTATGTACAGGTTCATCATGAGCACAATTAAGTGTTCTGGAATTCCTATTATTTGCATTACTATCCACAATCTGTTATGATCCACACAGTTAAATCCTTTTGAATAGTCAATAAAACACAGGTAAACATCACTCTGGTATTCTTTGCTTTCTTCCAAAATCCATCTGAAATCAGCAATAATGGGACAGACTAGGAAGAAGAACATGGTTGTCCACTTCTGAAAAAAATTGGCCACTGAAACCTTATGAACAGCATTGAAATAAGAAGTGGAAAGAGAAAACTGAAAATTCTGCATCACATCCTCCAAGATGTGCTGCAGTACATGGGCCAATCTAAGAGTGAAAGAGATGCAGAAAATAAAAGGTGCTTAAAATTCTTTCTTTGTGCACAAGAACGGTAAGTTTTGTATTTGCTTATTTCTAGTGCCCAAGTGATGTTTCATTCTGTTATAGATAGGGTCACATGGCTTGGAGCCTCCTAAGTGGCAAATAACAACAGCAACATTTCCAGTAAACCACAGTATAATGGCAGATTTGTTCATTCTTCTAGCAGTTCACAATACATTCAATATTCTTTGCCAACACGACCATTCAAATGCGTCAATTCTGTCTTGGAAGAAGTACAACTGGAATGCTCTTAGAAGCAAGAATAGCCAGACTTTGTGGCTTGAACTTTGGTCATGTTGTCAGAAGCAACCAGTCCTTGGAGAAGGAGATATTGGTAAAGCATAGGGTCAGTAAAAAAGGGGAAGATCCTCAAGGAGATGGATTGACACAGTGACTAGCAACAACAACAGTATAATACAAAGGCTGTGGGATTTATATTCCATTATAGGCTCTGTGTTTAACTCTACTTGTAGGAATTCAGCTGGTTCTAGGTAAATTGATCACTGTTAAACTAATAATCAATATTAATGATTCTCTAGGTTTTAGGTGTAGAAGATATGTGACCCAGCCCTAAGCTAGTCAACAGGGTCAGAGTGGCCTTCAGTATTAGGCAATGCTTTGTATATTATGCAAAGTGTTCCACAGCAAGTAATGAATTGCTTAGATCACACAAGATACATGTGGCATTGGGAAGGATCAAGCAGAAAATCCAGAGTCTGAAATGCAGTTCTGTTACTTGTGTGCTGTGTAACTTAAGCCAATATTTAATCTCTCCTCTTCAATGAGGATCAGTTTCCTTATCTATAAAATGAAAATAATACTTTGTGGAGTATTGTGAAGGTTAAATAATTTTTGTTATTGTTACGTGCTCTCGAGTCGGACCTGACTCATAGTGACCCCTCCTTGGGTTTCTGAGGCAGTATCACTATGGAAGTAGAGTGCCCCATCTTCCTTCCGAGGAGTTGTTGGTGAGTTTGAACCACCAGCCCTCTGGTTAGCAGTCCAGTGCCTTAGGCACTATGCTACCAGAGCTCCCGGCTAAATAATTAAACATACAAAATATGCCCAGCACAATGTGGCACATAGTGGGAACTCAGTATATATTAGTTGTTTTGTCTATATTCTTTTGAATAAAAATGAGAACAGTCCTAGATAAAAGACTACACAACTGATGTTTGCTGCCTGAAAGGAAAGAAAGTTCTGCGATTATAACCACTTTAACCTTTTCCTGTCTTATGGTGGCTGGAGTGTTGAGTGTCTGTTAGTCCTGCTCACAGGACTAACTCTCCACAACTGTTTTCAGTGGAGAAGAGATGAGAAAGGCAGTCTTGGTAAAATGCCAGACACTCTTGGATGCTCAATTGGTATTAATTAATCCTCAGTAGCAGCATTTTGGCAGTAGACCTTCACTTGAGTGACCTTTCATGCTGGATCAAATTACACTGAGATGATTCCTTTTCTCAGCCAAGCCCTTTAGAAACCTTCTTTGGCTGTTGGCAGAATTCCGTGGGTGAGCACTACAGTTTCCTGAGAAACCTGCAGTTGTCACCTTAAATGTGTTATTGATAAATAAGCAGAATGTGAGACATTTTATATCCATTTTTGGTGATGGAAGATACCCAAATAATCATTGTGAAGATGCAAAAATTCCTATTTTGAGCTCTGTGGAGGCTCAGGGAGATGGATTTAGGAAATAACTTGTTGCCTCTTACTTCCAATCACTCACAAGGCCTGTGGTTATTCAGCATGTCCACTCACCATGAGAAGGATTATCGGAGGCAAAAAAACCCTGCTCTCTCTGAGGATAAGCTGCTTAAATTTAGTGCCTTGGGTAGCATTGGCTTTACATTAGTTTTCGGTTTCCCCTTACCTTTTCTCCTGCTGTTTATGAAAGGGTTTTTTTATCATGTGATTTTATTTTGTGTTGGAAATGAAGGCAGCAAGAGCTAGTCACAAAACTGAAACAGTATGTCTGCTCCTACAGAGCCTCTTTCTGCCTGAGATGGTAGTGTTTGGGCACCAACTGTGACCATGGGCTTCTTAAAAGACAGGAACACCTAATGTGCTAATCATCTTCTGCATCTCTACAACCCTATTTTCTTGTATAAGGTGTTCTATACAATTTAAAACCAACTGTGTAGATGATTCTCAAAAACTTGGAAATAATACTCATTATTTTGTAACCAGTAACTGTTACTACTGTTAACGCTATTTCTTTCCTGGAAGTACATAGACCTTGGCACATTTGTATTTAAGCGGCTCATTTACTTCTCTGTCTCTCTTCTACCATATTTGAAGTTTTTTTTTTTTTTTTTAAATCATTGTATCTCTAACACTTGGAACTATGACTGGTTACATAGTAATCTATTCAGTAAATATTTCTTGAATGAATGAATTATGAGGTCTTATGTAAGTAGTGGACACAAATGATAGACAGTAATGTGGCCAAAAATTTACAGCTTAGTCTGATGATAATTAGCGATTTTTGCATATGTTATTCTCCAATTTATCCTGCAGATAAATATCAGTTTCTCAGTGAAGTCTTCTTTCGTTATACTTACCCTGTTTGTAAGCTTAATGAGTAGAGAGACTGATTGTTTTTGTTGGTTTTGTCTAACATTCTATCCCCAGGAGTCAGTAGACACAGGCATGTTGTAAACTCAACATATAGTAGATGAAACAATACCCTACAATCTGACTTTTCTTTCTCCCATATACTATCAAATTGTCTAGGTGCTCATTACATTTCATTTCATCCACTTCAATCATCTTCTTGCTGGACTTCCTCTATATACCCTCTCTCCATATAATGGGTATTAGACACAGCTGCCAAAATAATTTTCACCAAGCTGTGCTCAGGCCATAAACTTCCTATCCTCAAATTGCTTTCAAATTGCTTCTACTTATTAATTTGTAAACAGGGACTTTTCAGTTTTACACCATTTGATCCCCATCTTCGTTTGAAATCTCATTAATCCATAAAATTTTTGACTTATTTGAGTCCTTTTTGCTCTGCCTCTGAATTTACCAATATATTCCCTCTGGCTATATTCAGCATCTTGTGTTTCCTTCACTAATAAATGTTTAGGTCCTCAGAACCATATTTATACTGCATGTCTCACTCCATCCAAGCTGACTACCTATATACCTATATGCCTTCACCTAGCCCCTAGAGCCAGCATTTTGGAACTTGAACTTCTAGCCTCCCAAACTGTAAGAGACTAAATCCCTGTTTGTCAAAGCCATTCACTTGTGGTATTTCTGTTATAGCAGCACTGGAGAACCAAGATATATATATATATATATATATATATATATATACACACACACACACACACACACAAATGTATGTATATGTCTATGTATGTATGCACACACACACACACACTCATACATACATATATATATTCAGTTCAAGAGTAGTTGTAAAACATTTCCATAAGTAAGAGTTGGAACTTACACAGAGAACGTTTCAGTTGGTTACAGATGCAAATGAATTTTTGCAAAGACACCAAATTATTATGAAGAATTTGGTAATGCAGGTGCTATGATGAATGTAGAAAAAGTGCTGCAGTGCAATGAATTGCTTTTATATAGCTATAGTCTTATAAATCACAAAATGATTGGCTGACACTATGTAATATGAGTGACTTGTGGTCTACTGAGGGAAATGGTCAGTTTGTGGTCCTGCTAGTAGGAACAGACCTTGAAATTGATAAGGAGTAGACTCATATAAAGGCTGAGACCACTGACTTTGGGGAGTTGACCTCACTACCATTAAGAAAAGTTTGGAGCGGAATGCACCCTTTAGACCCGGGGTTCCTGTGCTAGCACCTCCTAGACCCAGAAGAGAGAGCTGTAATAATGAAGAAAGTACAAATTGGCAAGAGACAGTGGTGGTGGGCTTGGGCCCATTGCGGTGGCTGTGGTGGGCTTGCCATGCCATGGAGTAAGGGCTGAGTACCTTCAGGCAAGATTCTTGCTGGCAGAACTAAAAGAACTGTAACACTTACTTGCCAGTGGAGGGCATGAGCCTGAATGTGCCTTGTGCAGAGGTTGCCACAGAAGATCCTATGCAGGGGTCTTCCTACAGCAGAGCACAACTGGATGCCACTGGGAAGGAGACATGCCATGGCATGAGCTAAAAATAGCTGTCACACTTGCTTGTGCAGGTCAACTGAGTGTGCACATATGACTGTTCACCAGCAGCATGGTGGTAGCAGTGGTGATGTGAAGACAGCATCTGACACCTGACCTGCTGAACCATAGCATGCCTACCTAGTGACATAAGAATGGACATGAGTAATTTGGGAAGGGTAAGTCGTTCTCCTTTTGAGATTTGTTGTTATTACTTATTGTTTGCTCTCTATAAATAATAATAATTATTATGGTTTTCAGTCTGCCGACACAGTGTAAGTGTCTCATGAGTCCAACTTGATCACAGATGAACATAGAACTCATGGAATGGTTGATACCAGTGAGTGTATTTGTCTCATTCTTAGCAGTTGTACGGCTGCCTGGAAGTTTGAGGCACAGCCTGTCTGCATTTCAGATAGAAAATGAAGACAGATGCTATGTATTCTTTCTGTATATTTAAAATCTCAGAGGGAAAAGGTAAAATTCTGCTGCATTCATAACACTATTAAAGAATATGATGAAAGAGCAAGCAGACAAGCAAAGTTTAACATTTTAAGGAACTCTGGCGGCATAATGCCTAATGCATTTGACTGCTAATCAGAAGGTTGGCAGTTCAAACCCACCAGCCTCTCCACAGAAGGAAGACTGGGCAATCTACTTATGTAAAAATTAACCGCCTCGCAAACTCAAAGGGGGTCACTGTGAGTAGGAATCGACTTGATGGCAATGAGTTTGTTTTTTGGTCTAGTGGAACTTTTAACACAAAGTATCTAATTTTCATTATAAAAGCATGTAATGTTGACTAGTCCTTTTTCACAATTAAATGTGCTTGAGTGACCCTCAATTTTTAATTTAATAAATGTCAGTTACTGGTGATAACATAAAAATGAGAGATTTTCTCCATTCTCATTAATAGTGTTACTTATCAAATTAAATTCTTTATTCAATTGTAAACAACTCTGTTTTCTGTGTTATAGCTATACACTTCAAGGGGTAAATACACAATTGATTTTTTTTTTTTGCATTAAGTTCCATAAAGCTGATTATTAATTTAAATACTCATTTTCCTTAGTTATGCTGCTGTTAACTCATGGCAACTTATATATAACAAAATGAAACATTATCTGGTCCTGCACTATAGTTTTGATCATTGGAATATTTGAGTCCATTGTTGTATCTATTTCATCAATCCATCACACTGAAGGAATCCCTAGTTCTCATTGGTCTTCTGTTTTATCAAACAGGATGTCCTTTTCTAGCGATTGGCCTTTCTAATGATGTGTAAAAAGTAAATGAGTTGAAGTCTTGCCATTCTCACTTCCAAAGTACATTCTGGTACTTTTCGTCAAAGATGAATTTGTTCTTTCGTCAGTCCACAATATGTTCAGTATTTTTGCCAACACTTTAGCTTAGAGATGCTTGAAATTAGAAATGTATATGGTGTAAAATGAATACTCCCTATACAAACCATGCAAATTCACTTTTTACTTAAAAAAGAGTACTCTAAAGTAAATTTTTTTTTTAATTGTTTGGTCACATAGAAACTAATTTTATTGCTTTCAGCATTCGGTATAATCTTCAACATTGTCAGCCTTACTGTTATGATGTAGTTTTAATTATAGAAAACTTCCTTTACCATGTACTTAAAATGATGATTCAATTGATTATTATTTAAAAAAACAGAAATTTTGATGAAAAATCATCCCGTATGAAAAAAGAAAAGTAAATTAAAAAAACAAAATAGAACTTAATGAAATGATAAAGGTTGTTATTGAAATTATAAACTATACAGATAGAATAAATAGCATATTAAACCCTACAGAAGAGGATGCTAGTAAACTGGGAAATATATTTGAGGAAATCAGTAAGCATGCATTCCAAAGGTATAAAGAAGTATTGAATATGTAATGATGATTTTAAAATATAGGGGATAAAATGAGAAAATGCAGTAAATATCTAAGGAAAGTATTAGAAGGAATAAATAAAGAGAAAAAGGGAAGGGTTTTATGTGAAAATGTAATGGGTTAGAATCTGCAAGAACTGAAGAAAGACATGAGTTTGTGGTGAGCTGAGAATAAATAACAAGTTCATGCAGGGCTGTGGGTGGTCAGCAAATAAGTGACATTACCCAGTGGCATGATTACAAGTGTTATTACTTAAACAGTAAAACAGAATTAAGAGATACAGGATAAAATTTATCTAAAAACTAGTCCCATGAATAGGTTCTCATTTCAGGGTGAAATGACAAGGAAATCTTTTCTACACATGCCTCATTATGTATCCTAGGTGAAGGAGGAACAAAGGACTTATATAACTTAGACTAGAGGGGTTTACAGGAGCTCTAGTAGTGTAGTGCCTAAGGCATTGACTGCTAACCAGAAGGCTGGAAGTTCAAACCCACAGCCACTCCTCGGAAGGAAGGTTGGGCAATCTACTTCTGTGGTAATACTGCCTCAGAAACCCAAGGAGGGGTTGCTATGAGTCAGATCTGACTCGATGGCAGTGCATTTGGTTTTTATTTTGGTTTAGAGGGGTTTACATGCTGGGGTACACTGAAAAAGAGGAAAGCACCCCTTGATCACATTATTGAACTGAAACAATTCTTAAAGGGCTAAGCTATCAGGTTAAGGATTGTGGTAGTTAAAGTTGTGCGTCTACTTGGCTGGGCCTGGTTGAGTGGCTGGGCAGCTGATAGTAGTTATTCCTCATGATGAGACTGGCAATCAGCTCCATGGTGGGATCTACCACAAGCAGCTGAGTAGCTGCTTTAGGGATGTAGTCTGCTTCCCATATATAAGCAGCAGCTTTGGGAATTGTCTCTAGCTTATGGCATGCTTAAACCCTGCATGTAGCTGAGTCGTTCAGCAGTCTGCCATGCTCTTCAGATCTTGGGACTTTCAATGGCCTTGAATCAATGACCAGCTGTGTTGTTTGGTAACATCGGGACTGTGCCATTTTGTTTGTCAACCTTTGGCTTGTTTGCCTCAGCAGCCAGTAGCTGCCTGAGTGAAGAGATGCCTCTAGTTTCAGTGGGCTGGGAACAAGAGGCAGAGCTGAAGCCCATGGTCGAGGAGGGGCTTTCACACAGCCCCTAGAGCCTGGCACTTGGAACTCGGATTTCTAGCCTCCAAAAATTTTAAGAATAAACTCTTGTTTGTTAAAGCCATCCCATTTGTGGTATATTTCTGTCAGAGCAGCACTAGGTAAGCAAAACAAGGATGAAATAAACCACATATCATTTCAGTAGATGGAGAAAAAAAGTTGTAACATTAACCACTCAGTTATGACATAACTCTTAGCAAACTAGAATAGAAAACTCTTTTCTTTACTCAGGTGGTGATAAAACAATCAAGGGGCTCTGGTGGCACAGCAGTTAAGTTCTCAACTGCTAACTGAAAGGTCAGAGGTTTGAACCCACCAGGGCTCCACAGGAGAAAGATATGGCAGTCTGCTTCCATCAAGATTTCAGCTTTGGAAAGCCTATAAGGGCATCTGCTTTGTCCTGTATGGTTGCTATGAGTTGGAATCAGTGGACAGCACACAAAAACAGTAACAGAACAATTGGAAAAGAAGAACTATAGCATATTAGATACTTAAGAGAGACCAGTTTAAAAATTCCCTTTTTAGTCATAGATCACACAGGGGTGTCACTACAAACACATCTAATCAACATTGAACTAGTAATCCAAGGTAGCACTTCAAAGCAAATACCTATATTCACATGCACAAAAGAAATAAAAGAAACAAGGACTGAACAACAACAACAAAATTGCTATTTTCCACAAATAATACAATTTTCAATATGTAAAATCTCTGATATCTACAAATAACCCATTAAAACTAATTACATGGTTCAGCAAGATTGAGTTTAATAAAAATTAGTAGTTTTTCTACACACCAGCAGCTATCAATTAGAAAATAAATTTAAAAATGAAGATGACGTTTATAAAAAGAAAAATGAAATGCCGAGGAATAAATCTACATTTCTTTTAAATCATGTAAGGCTGTGTTGCTTGCTGAAAGTGAGGATGACTTAAGGCACCTAGTGATGAAGGTTGAAGAATACAGTCTGCAGTATGGATTACATCTCAACATAAAGAAAACAAAAATCCTCACAACTGGACCAATGAGCAGCATCACAATA
>NW_006921674.1:2531216-2539387 GCF_000298275.1 Orycteropus afer afer | reverse complement strand
AGGGTCGACGAAAGAGGGGGAGGCCTTCAAGGAGATGGATTGATACGGTGGCTGCGATGATGGGATCAAGCATAGCAGGGATTGTGGGGCTGGCGCAGGATCGGGCAGTGTTTCGTTCTGCTGTGCATGGGGTCACTATGAGTCGGAAACGACTCGACGGCACTTAACAACAACAAGGCTGTGTTTAAATTTCATTGTAAACATATTAAAAATGTGAGTATTACATGGAAAAGGAGTTTTTGGTTACCTGTAAAATAATAATGAATATATTCTTCTCAATCCACTTACTAAAATAAGCATATACTTAAAGCTTCAAGTATTTTATTAGCAGTGATAAATTTTGAGAAAATTAGAGGGAAAGGTTGAATTTGAGCCTATATTTAGCTTTTTTCCCTGATATTGTCTGATTATAGTACACTGGCTATTTTTTCAGATATTAATTTTACATTGACTTTAAAAATAATGAACAAATGTCAACAACGATTTTCATTTCAACAATATTTAGGAAAATAAAATAATTGCTCAACCTAACAACATTTATTTTTACTCATCTCTGTTATTTGATTTTATATTTTTGTTTCTAAGTAGTACTTTCGAAGTCATAAGAAATTGGATTACACAAAATTTGACTTAAAAGATAATGTATTAGGGTCTATTGAGGAAAGAAAACCTCACCAGTGATATAAGTAAAGAAAATTTAATAAAAAGAATTGTTAACTAGCTAAATAGTGGTCAACTATTAGAAGGAATAGAAGAGAATTCTAAAGTGTAAAGGTAGTAGCAGGTTAAAATGTGATGAATGCAGAACTTAGAGACTTAGAATAGAACCTTATGAGGCTGAAATTAAGACCTCTGAGGAACGGATGTTGTTGGTAGGTGCTGTTGAGTTGTTTCTGACTCATAGTGACCCTGTGTACAATAGAATTAAATACTGTCCAGTCTGGCACCATCCTCACAATCATTTTCTATGGTTCAGCCCATTGTTGCAGCCACTATGTTAATTGATCATGAGGTCACTGAGGGTCTTCCTCTTTTTTGCTGACCTTCTACTTTTTCAAGCATGATGTCCTTCTCCAGGGACTGTCCTTCCTGATAACATGTCCAAAGTATGTGAGAAGTCTCACCATCATTGCTTTTAAGGAGCATTCTGGCTGTACTTCTTCCAAGAATGATTTGTTCATTCTTCTGGTAGTCCATGGCATATGAAATATTTTTCACCAACGTCATAATTCAAATGCATCAATTCTTCTTTGGTCTTCCTTACTCATTGTCTAGCTTTCGCATACATATGAAACTACCATGGTTTGGGCCAGGCACACCTTATTCCTCCAAATAACATCTTTGCTCTTTAATATTTTAAAGAAGTCTTTTGCAGCAGATTTGCCCAGTGCAAAACATCATTTGATATCTTGACTCCTGTTTCCATGGGCAGTGATTATGGATTCAAATAAAATGAAATCCTAGATAATTTCAAATTTTCCTCTGTTTATCATGATGTTGCTTATTGGTCTAGGTGTGAGGATTTTTGTTTTCTTTATGTTGAGGTGTAATCTACACTGAAGGATGTTGTTTTTGATCTTCATCAGTATATACTTCAATTCCTCTTCTTTTCAGCAAGCAAGGTTGTGCCATCTGCATATGACAGGTTGTTAATGAGTCTTCCACCAATCCTGATGCTGTGCTTTGTTTTTACATAGTCCAGTTTCTCAAATTATTTGCTCAGCAAACAAATTGAATAAGTGTGGTGAAAGGATACAATCCAGACTTATTCCTTTCCTGATTTTAAACCACTCAATATCCCCTTTTGTTTGAACAACTGCCTCTTCATCTATGTCCAGGTTTGCATGAGCATAATTAAGTGTTCTGGAATTCCCATTCTTCACAATGTTATTCATAATTTGTTATGATCCACACAGTCAAATGACTTTGCATGGTCAATAAAACACAGGCAAATATTGTTTTAGTATTGTCTGCTCTCACCCAACATCCAGCTGCTACCAGCAGTAATCCCTCGTTCCACATCCTCTTCTGAATCTGGCTTGAATTTCTGGCAGTTCATTGCTGATGAATTTCTGCAACCATTTTTGAATTTTCTTCAGCAAAATTTTACTTGCATGTGATGTTGATATTTTTCAATAATCTCTGCATTCTATTGGATCAACTTTCTTTGAAAAGGGCATGAATATGGCTATCTTCCTGTCAGTTGGCCAGGTCCCTCTCTTCCAAATATCTTGACATAGATGAGTGATCACCTCCAGTGCTGAATTCATTTGTGGAACGTTGCAACTGGTGTTCTGTCAATTCCTGGAGACTTGATTTTCTCCAATGCCTTCAGTGCAGCTTGGACTTCTTCTTTCAATACCATCAGTTCTTGATTATATGCTACCTCTTGAAATGTGAACATCAACCAATTTGTGTGTATGTGTGTGCACACACATGCAGTGATTCTGTGTATTCTTTCTATCTTCTTCTAATGCTTCCTGCATCATTCAATATTTTGCCCATAGAATCCTTCAGTATTGCATTGTGAAGGTTGAATTTTTATTTATTTATTTCAGTTGAGAAATGCCAAGTTCTTTCCTTATAACTCAGGGTGTTTGCTAATTTCATTATATTTTGTCTTCTCCAGTGACCTTTTGAAATCTTCTTCTCAGCTCTTTTACTTTAGCTATTCTACATTCAAAAGCAAGCTTCAGAGTCTCTTCTGACATCAATTTTGGTATTTTCTTACTTTCCTGTATTTTTCATGACCTTTTCCTCTCCTTGTGTCTGATGTCCTTGATGTCATCCCACAATTCACCTGGTTGTTGATCATTAGTGCTAAATGCATCAAATCTATCCTTGAGATTCACGTGGGCCATACATAGGGTTGTATGTTGGGTCTTGTAGATGTGTTTTAATTTTTCAGCTTCAACTTGAACTTGCATATAAGCAATTTGTATTCTGCTCCACAGTCAGCCCCTGGCCTTCCTCTGACTGATGATAATGAGCTTCTCTATCGTCTCTTACTGGAAAACTTTATGAATAGCTCTGAAACATATGATATAGCATCAGAAGAGGAGCCCCTCAGTTTGGAAGGCACTCAAAATACAACTGGAGAAGAACTACCTCCTCAGAGTAGAGCCTACTTTAATGATGTGGATAGAGTAAAGCTTCCAGCCCCCCCCCCCTTGCTGTTGTGGCACATCTCAAGATGAGAAATAGCTGCAAACATGCATTAAATAATCAGAAGATAGAATATATAAAGTAAGAATCTAGGAAAATTGGAAGTTGTCAGAAATTAAATGGAACACATAAAGATCAATGTTCTAGGGTTTCTGAGGTGGTCTCTCTACAGAAGTAGATTGCCTAGTCTTCCTTCCGAGGAGTGGCTGGTGAATTTGAACTGCCAGCCTTCTTATTAGCAGTCAAATACCTTAGGTATATGCCACCAGAGCTCCCATTCTAGGCATTAGTGAACTGAAATGGACTGTTTTTGGCCATTTTGAATCAGAGGATCATATAATCTACTATGCTGGGAATGACAAATTGGAGAAGAATGGCATGGCATTCATCCTCACAAAGAATGTGTCAAGATCTATCCTGAAGTACAATGTTGCCAATGATAGGATAGTATCCATATGCCTACAAAGAAGACCAGTTAATACTACTGTTATTCAAATTTACACACCAACCACCAAAGCCAAAGATGAGGAAATTGAAGATTTTCAGCAACTTCTACAGTCTGAAATTGACCAGCCATCAAGATATATTAATTATCACTGGTGATTGGAATGCAAAAGTTGGAAACAAAGAAGAATCAACGGTAGTTGGGAAATATGGCCTTGGTGATAGAAATGATGCTGAAGATCATATGATAAAATTTTGCAAGATCAATGACTTATTCATTGCAAATACCTTTTATCAACAACACAAATGGTGGCTATAAACATAGACTTTGCCAGAAGGAGTACACAGGAATCAGATCGACTACAACTGTGACAAGAGGTGATGGAGAAACTCAATATCTTCAGCCAAAACAAGGCCAGGAGCTGACTGTGGAACAGACCATCAGTTGCTCATATGTGAGTTCAAACTGAAGCTGAAGACAATTAAAAGAAGTCCATGAGAGCCAAACTATGGCCTTGATTATATCCCAGCTTATTTTAAAGACCATCCAAAAGAATAGATTTGATGCACTGAACATCAATGACCAAAAACCAGAGGAATTGTGGGATGACATCAAAAACATCATCCGGGAAGAAAGCAAAAAAGACAGGAAAGGAAGAAAAGACCAAAATGGATGTGAGAAGAGACTCTGGAACTTGCTCTTGAGTGGAGAGTAGCTAAAGGCAGTGGAAGAATCGACAGGATAAGAGAGCTCAACAGAAAACTTCAAATAGCAGTTCAAGAAGACAAAGTAAATTATGATAATGAAATGTGCAAAGAAACCAAAAGGGAAGAACATGTTCAGTATTTCTCAAGCTGAAAGAACTGAGGAAAAAATTTAAGCCTCGAATTCCAATACTGAATGATTCAGTGGGCAATATGTTAAACAATGCAGGAAACATCAAAAGAAGATGGATGGATTACACAGAATCACTATACCAAAAAAAATTGGTTGATGATCATCCATTTCTGGAGGTGGCATATGATCAAGAACCAATAGTACTGAAGGAAGAATTTGAAGCTTCACTGAAGGAATTTGCATAAAACAAGGCTCTGGGAATTGACAGAATACCCATTGAGATGTTTCAACAAACAGATGTCATGCTGGAGGCACTCACTCAGCTATGCCAAGAGATTTGGAAGACAACTACCTGGCCAACTGACTGGAAGAGATCCATATTTGTACCCACTCCAAAGAAAGGTGATTCCACTGAATGTGGAAATTATCGAACAATATCATTAATATCACACACAGTAAAATCTTACTGAAGAAAATTCAAAAATAGTTGTAGTAGCATATTGACAGAGAATTTCCAGAACTGCAAGTTGGATTCAGAAAGGGATGTGTAATGAGGGATATCATATCTGATGTCAGATGGATCTTGGCTCAAAGCAAAGAATACCAGAAAGATGTTTACTTTGGTTTTATTGACTATGCAAAGGCATTCAATTATATGGATCATAACAAATAGTGGATAACATTGAGAAGAATGGGAATTCTAGAACACTTTATTGTACTCACGAGGAACCTGTACATAGACCAGGAGTCTGTCGTTCAAACACAACAAGGAGATACTGCATGGTTTAAAATCAGGAAGGGAGTCAGGGTTGTATCAGGGATCGTGAAGCTAGCACAGGACAGGGCAGTGTTTCATTCTGCTGTGCATAGGGTCACTACAAGTTGGAGATGACTCGACAGCACCTAACAACAACAATATATCGTGCAAAGGAAACTCTGGCATCTCAAACTCATTAAACAGTGTCCAAGTTTCAGTCAACTGTTGTTGTTGTTGTTATGTGCTGTGGAGTCAGACCCGACTCATGGCAACCCCTCCTTGGGTTTCCGAGGCAGTATCACTACAGAAGTAGATTGCCCCATCTTCCTTCCGAGGAGCGGCTGGTGGGTTTTAACTGCCAGCCTTCTGGTTAGCAGTCAAGTGCCTTAGGCACTATGCTACCAGAGGCAACTAGCCAATTAAATTGTTAGAGCACCTTCTAGCTGCACAAGCTACCACACTAAATCCAATATGTCTAGTGAGTGCACTTATATAAAATAATTTGATTTAGTATTATAATCTGTCCTCCTTGGTATAACATTCTTAAAATCTGCTTCCATACATATTCCTCAGGATTCTGACAATATATAATAGCAAAATGTTGTAATTCTTTGGGTGTGTAAATTATTTCTTTTTGGTTCATACTTATATTTAAACCCTTGAAGTAAGTTAAGATTTATAGAAGCTCTGGTGGCATAGTGGGTAAGACATTTGACTGCTAACCAGAAGGTTAGTAGTTCAAACCTATCAACTGCTCTGTGGAATGAAGATGGGACAATCTACTTCTGAAAAGATTTACAGCCTTGGACCCAATGGGGTCACTGTGACTTGGAATCAACTTGATGGCAGTGAGTTTGGTTTGGTTTTTGGTTATAGTTCTACTGGCAAAGGGATGGTTGGGATGTACCTGAAACAGAATGGGCATTCCCTAGTAAAGCATCTACCTCAACTGGTCATTATACAGTTTACAAGCAAAGGAAGGGTAGTCTCCTTAGAAAAAGGAGAGCAAGCTAATTCTTCTGACAAAGGTGGGTTTGAAGATTATCAGTTTTGTCTGAGTCCCACCAGACATTTCCACTCCAAGTTTCAAGGTCCTGTTCCTTATTAATCAGTGCCATTTTACATGACAAATGATAAGGTTTCAAGTTCAACTCTCTTTGTAGTTCTGCAACCCACATATTAAATTTTATGCATGAATTTAGTTAACAGTTATTAACTTTTATATTAATTTATTAATATAATTATATTAATTTTTGCCCAGTTCAAATATCTGGAGTGATCTCTATCTCCTGATCAGATTCTAACTGACATAGAACATGAATTGTCTAAATTTTTTCTATAACATTGTCTTAAAGATAGTGATAGTTAGGGGGTTGACATGGTAGAAACGATAAACAACAAGGACTGTAGTGTATCATGGATTCTATTGAGTGTTCTTGAATTGGTCCATGGCAGCCTGTTTTAGTCACTTAATGTTGCTGCACCAAAAAAAATCACAAGTGGGTGGCTTTAAAGAGTAGAACTTTATTTTCTCACAATTCTGGAAACTAGAAGTCCAAACTCAGAAGGTTTGCAGAGCTAAGCGCTCTCTCTCTCTCTCTCTCTCTCTCTTTCAGCTGTAGGGGAAGAACTTTGTCTCTTTCAGCTTCTGTAGAGTAGCCCTTGGCATTTTTTCGTGTTCCTGGGCTACTTGTACATGTATCTTCACATGACAATTGTCTTCCCCACTGTGTGTGTATACCTCTCTTTTTGTCTGTTTTCCTTTTTATATAATACCGCTCGGAAGGAATTAGGTTTAAGATCCACTTTAATCCAGTATGACTTTGTTAACATAAAAAAACCAAAATCCTATTTCCAAACAGGGTCATATTTACAGGTACAGAGGTTAGGACTTTAGCATACCCTTTGTGGGTACACAATTCTGTCCAATTTAATAACACAGCCCTAAATCAATCTTTCATTTCTTGAAGCTACAGGGCAGATATTGCTTAAAAAACAAAACAAAACAAAACTTTGTCCTCTAATGTTTTCTTCTCCCTCCAATGCCCTCTATTGGCAGAGCTTAACATCAAGCCATCTGGCAAAGAAAAAATATAGTTTGCTGAGCTCAGACCTAGTATCGTAAAGTAGGAAAGTCAGGTGAGTTTAGCTCTGAAAGCAATAAATTAAGGACTAGGGGAAAACTTATAACTGACATGGATAACCAGCTTGAAACAGCTTGAAATTGAAGAGAATAAACCCGGTATAAAGTGGAAAAAAAAAATCATAGATTGCTCTAAGTTTCTAATGAAGAGCTATAATATTTGTGTAGTGAGGGGTAAAAAAAACGAGTTTTGTAGTCATTTTCCTTATGCCTTGAAATCATGCCCTTAAGTAGTTCACTAATTTTTGGAATTTCAGAGATGGACAAGGTTTTTTAGTTTTTTTAATTCATCTTGTTTTCTTTGGCATGTGTGGATACAGAGGATTGATATTAGTCCACAGACTCCAAGCAAAAAGTCCTGTTTGTTTTGAATTAATGTATTCACATGGGGGTGGAATAAGGACCTAATAAGAGATTCACTGAGTCAAGTCAGTTTTTGTTAATACTTTTCCCCACTATCCAAAAGGAGAGTTTCCTATGAAACCTCTTGTATGGTGGTTATGTTTGTGTGTCAACTTGGCTGGGCCTGGTTGAATGGCTAAGCAGTTGGATGTAGTATTCCCCATGATGAGACTGGCAATCACCTCCATGAAGGGATCTACCACAAGCAGCTAGGTAGCTGCTGTGGGTATGCGGTCTGCTTCCCATATATAAGGAGAAGCCTTGGGAATGGTCTCTAGCCTATGGCACGCTTGGACCCTGCATGTAGCTGTGTCATTGCTCAGCAGCCTGCTATGCTCTGCCAACCTTGGCACTTACAATGGACTTAAGTTAATGGCCTGCTGTGTGGTTTGGTAACATCGGGACTATGCCTTTTTACTTGT
>NW_006921674.1:2526137-2531116 GCF_000298275.1 Orycteropus afer afer | reverse complement strand
TAGCTCCAGTGGGCTGGGAGCAGGAGGCAGAGCTGGACCCCAAGGTTGAGGGGCTTTCACCCAGCCCCTAGAGCCTGGCACTTTGAACTTAGACTTAAAGCCTCCAAATTGTAAGAATAAACTCCTGTTTGTTTAAGCCATCCTGTGGTATATTCTTGTCAGAGCAGTACTAGGTAACCAGAACACTCTTGTAAGGCAAAATGATGTAAGGCAAAGAAGCAATTACCAGTAATTTATATGGAAACATTTTTTGAGCATGTGCAGACCCAAAAAATAACCTACCAAATCATACCAAATATCATATAAAACCTAAAATAACACTAACATATAGTAAAAGTTGGAATGATATGAGGAGTACACAGCCTACAAAACCCACTGCCATTGAATCAATTCCTACTCACAGAAACCCTCATTGGGTTTCCAAGGCTGTGAATCTTTACAGAAGTAGACTGCCTGTATAAAGTGGAAATAACGTATGTACAGTTAGTTTCTGGGGAAAGAGCTTGGTGACGCCACTGCCGCTGCTCAGGGTGTGCACTGCCTACGTAATGGCTTCCTAAAAAACAAGATGCTGAATACTAGTTTAGCTTGTTGCCTGTTTTCATAAAAGCCAAAATTCTCTTTTGATGTCTTTGTATTAGCAAAAGCTGGTACAAAGTAGGTCTTTCGTAAAAGCGAAGTGGCATAAAGCAATCTTTCAAAAAGCTGGGGACACCCAAATATTAATCTTTAGCCACAAACTTCCTGCTTTTTATTGGGCCAGTATATTGACTACTTAAGGTCCCTGGATGGTGCAAATGGTTTGCACCCAATTCCTAACCTAAACCTGTTGGTGGGAACCCACCCAGCAGGACTGCAGAAGAAAAACCCTGGCAACATGCTTCTGTTGAGACTACAGCCAAGAAAAGCCTATAGGTGAGCTTGAATTGACTTGAAGGCAACTAACAACAGTTAGAATTGACTGCTTGGGTCATTGCTTTCCTTGTCTGTGAAATCAAAATTTTGAGGTAGTATCTTTTTGACTCCACACCTACTTTGAAAGTCCTTCATAGTTGCTCTCACTTTACACTAGAAGTAGAACAGTAAGTGTCAGAACCACATTTCCACTGCTTTACCATTCAAATGAGGAGAAAATAGTATGTTTTAAATGACCTACATCACAAGCTTTTAATTCAGAGGCTATACAGATGCACCTGTGATTGTGGGTTACTGTAATGGGCCAGGCTATTGTGTGTTGATATTTTTCAGCTGTCATTTTTAAATGTATGAGAAATGTCACTATAAGAGAATTGGGAGTATTTAGCTCATTCAAGACAGAAGCAGTAAAATATAAATTTCCTTTTTTAGGTTTAAAATTTAACTATAGCACTTGTGAATTTTTAACTTTTCAAAGTTGACTATTTTTTACATCCATATTCATGATTCGGCATTTTATCTTTATGTGCTACCCACTAGGTTTATTTTGGAATGATCTTGTTAGCACTCTGACAAGCAGTGAACTTCTTATCTTTATGACTCAGAAATGTGGAACAAAAGATTGGAGAAAGGTTGAGATAAAGAAAGAGAATACAACGAATAAAGGGTTTGATGTTTATGTTCAAATATCACCATGAAAATATTTCATTTGTCAGAAATAGGCCTGAAATTTTGGGAGATCAAAATGCATAAAATTCTCTAGTGATTGGGGCAGAGGATATTTAACTCACAATATTAGATTCTTCAGTTATTTCAAAAGAAGAGTATGTCTAAATCTATTGAATATGTATTTCTCAAAGATTGTTTAAGTACCTTAAAAACATATATTTGTAGAGCTCCACACAGTTGATGGAAGCCAGCGGGTGAGCTGTGAGGAGGTGGCATTTGGGAGAAACCCAGGACAAAAAAAAAAAAAAGTGTCACTGATAAATGTGATATGTATAGGAAGATTTCTACGGTTGCTCACCCAAATTCTTCAAAAACTTCACCTGAAGGCTGAGAGCAGTTTCAGTAAAGAAGAAAAACTTTAAGGCCCATTTTCTCTAGAGAAACAAGACCTTCACCTAGTTCTTGAAACAGTATCATTCATTTCAGAACAGGTAGTTGTGAAGACAGCAGCTTTATAGCAGCGTTTAGATAATATGTGTCTCAGACAAGGCAAAGCAGAAGCATTTGTCAATGGTTGGTCTTCAATGGTCAAGAAGCAGCTGAAAAGTTGAGGCAGAGGATTCTGGCTCCTCACAATAGAGATGGTTAAATGGCAGTTGAACCTTCAAATGACTCGCACAGTTGGATTCCCTTACATAATTTTGAAGATCGGTTTCTCAATCATGCCTGATTATTTTTGTATTGAAGACAGATTGCCAGGTTGTGTTTTCTGAAGGATTCAGTGACTTTCTTCCTGTAAATTATACAGCTTATTGTTTCTTAGACAAATAATAGCAGAAGCACTTTAGCAGAAGTTCCAGTACACTTTCTCTTGGATCCACAATCACCACCCATGGAAACAGTCAAGACATCAGACGTCATATTGCACTGGGCAAATCTGCTGCAAAAGACCTCTTCAAAGGGTTGAAGAACAAAAATACCACTTTGAAGAGTAACTTGCGCCTGACTTGTGCCATGGCGTTGTCAGTGGCTTCATATGCATGGGAATGCTGGACATTGAATAAGGAAGATCAAAGAAGAATTGGTGCCTTTGAATTGTGGTGTTGGTAAAGAACACTCAAAATACTGTGGACTGCCAGAAGAACGAACAAATCTGTCCTGGAAGAAATGCAGCCCAAATACTTCTTAGAAGTGAGAATGACCAGACTTCATCTCACCTACTTTTGTCATGTTGTCAGAAGGCACCAGTTCCTGGAGAGGATGTCATCCTTGGTAAAGTGGAGGGTCAGAGAAAAAGGGGAAGATCCTCAATGAGATAGATTGACACAGAGGCTGTAATGATGCCCTCAAGCATAGCAGGGATTGTGAGGCTGGTGTATGACTAGGTACATCAACTCGATTACACCTTACAACAACATGTTTTCTCTAGTTCTGTGAGCTAATAGCATTTTTTTTTTTTTTCTTAATTGTGATTTGGGTGAAAGTTTACAGTGCAGATTCATTTTCCACGCAACAGTTCACACACATTTTGTTTCGCGACATTGATTGCATTCCCCATAGTGTAACAGCTCTCTTCCTGCTTCCTCCCTGTGGTGACCTTTTCCCTGTGTCCCTCTTTCCTACACATTCCTGCCCTCTGAGCTATCTCCCTATGCAAATACTGCCCTTCTGAACACCCATGGTTGATTGTTCTAAGGAGCTAACAGCAATTTTTGAGAACACTTTTGCTAGAAATGAAAGAAAAATGAATATCATGTTATTTTTACTTTCTTATTGTTGCTTTAGGAGCCCTGTTGCACAGTGGTTAAAGCACTCAACTGCCAACTAAAAGGTAGTTAGAACCCATCAGCTGTTTTGCAGGAAAAAGATGTGGCAATCTGCTTCCAGAATGGGGTACTCTTATGAGTTAGAATCAATTTGATGGCAGAGAGTGGGTTTATTGCTGATTTATTGCCTGATTCATTTAACTTTTACATGCTTGATGGCACTACAGGTATCAAGTTGAGCCCATGGGACAAGGTCAAATATGTACCTTAGAAGAATACAGAACTTCAGTACTTAGTAAAAGTAAGAAAACAACTAAATGCAATCAAATACATTATGGTATTTTTCCTAGAAAATAATAAGTATAATTAGCTTAAGAAATAATATAGGAAAGACATTTAAAATAGAGCTAGTAGTATTATTTCATTTAATTTCAATGTGAGCTTCTTTCTCTATTTTAACTTTTCTCCTGAGTTTAATGATATTTGTATGCTTGTAATGTAAATTAATAATGATTCACTTGATTGTGTGGGAGACAAATTCAGATCATGAATAAAAACAGTTGAAATGACTGTTAAATGGACATCATTGAAGTTTCTAAACAGATATCTGTTCTTTAAATTTGTTAATTGATTTCACTCAATAAAAGTTTTGTTTTAAGACTGGTTGAAGTTCACAAGTACCTTATGGTATGAATGTATGTATGTAAATGATGTAAGTGTGGTTGTTTTGATTTCTTCATGAAAGAAATGTTGTTGTTGTTGTTATGTGCCATCAAGTCGGACCCAACTCATAGCGACCCCTCCTTGGGTTTCCGAGGCAGTATCACTACGGAAGTAGATTGCCCCACCTTCCTTCCGAGGAGTAGCTGGTGGGTTTGAACCGCCAGCCTTCTGGTTAGCAGTCAAGTGCTTTAGGCACTACACTACCAGAACTCCCTCACAAATGAAATATCTGTCCTAAATTGGGTGTTGGATTTTGTCAAATGTCTTTTCTGAATCAATTGGCATGTTCATGTGTTTTTTTCCCTTTATTTTATTAAGTAGTGTATTACAGTGATTTTTTTTTTTTTTTAATATTAAACCATCTTTGCATACCTGGTATGAATCTCACTTGGTCATGACATGTTTTTTGATATTGTTGGATTCTACTCACTAGTATTTTGTGGAGAATTTTTGTGTCAATATTCATAAGGGATGTTGGTCTATAATTTTCCTTTTTTAATGATGTCTTTGTCTGGTTTTGGTATCAGGGTTATGCTTGCTTCATAGAATGAATTTGTTGACATTGCATCCTTTTCTGTATTGTGGAATAGTTTGAGCTGGACTGGTGTCAGCTATCCTCAAAGTTTGATAGCATTTGCCAGTGAAGACCTCTGGGCTGGAACTTTTTTTAATTGGTAGGTTTTTTTTTTTTTAATGACTTGTTCAATTTCTTCTTTTAATTATTTCAATAAAACAAGCCTGTTCAAATTTTCTACCTCAGTCTGTGTTAGTTTAGGTAGGTAGTGTGTTTCCAGAAATCTGTTCATTTCTTCTGTTGTTGTTGTTGTTGTTATATGCCGTCAAGTCGGCCCCGACTCATAGCGACCCCTCCTTGGGTTTCCGAGGCAGTATCACTACGGAAGTAGG
>NW_006921674.1:2522892-2525642 GCF_000298275.1 Orycteropus afer afer | reverse complement strand
AAAAAATTTCTTCTATTACCTACTAGTTTTAAAGAAAGGTGTGATTAAGTTTCCATGTATTTGTTTTCTTTTCCTTGATATTTCAATTGTTGATTTCTAATTTTATAACATTGCTATCTGAGAAGATATTTTATGGCATTTTGATTTTTTAAATTATTGATACTTGGTTTGTGATCTGCCATATGGTCTATTCTGGAGAATGTTCCATGTTTATTAGAAAAGAATATATATTGTTATATTGTTGGGTGGAGTATTCTGTATACATCTATGAAGTCTAATTAGTTGATTGTGTTGTTTAGATCTACTGAACTTGTTTTTCCATTTCTGTCATTCATTGAAAGTGGTATATTAAAATATCTTATTATTATGGAGTTGTTTATTAATCTTTTCAATTTTGTTACAGTTTGATTTACGTATTTTGAGTCTTTCATTGTGTGTATGATATTTATTATGGTTAAATTCTCTTGTTGGATTAATCTTTTAATCATTATATAATGTCCTTCCTTTCTTCTTTTGCTGATTTTTACCTTGAAGTCTATTTTATCACAAATCACTCCTGCTGTTTTTTGGTTGATGTATATTTTTCCATTCTTTGATTTTTATTTTATTTTTGTTTTTGTGTCTAAAGTGTTGTATCTTTTAGAAAGAATATTGATGAGTCATGTTTTCTTATCCATTCTGCTACATTCTGTCTTTTGACTGGTGCATTTAATCCATTTACATTCTTTATAATTTTCAATAGGTATGAATTTATTGCTATTATTTTGCTGTTTTTTTTTTTCTGGTGTTCATAGTTCTTTGTTCAATTTATTTCTCTGTGCTGAGTTCATTTTTTAAACGGATTTTCTTTTCCTTGCCTTCATTTCTAATGTTTTAGTATTTACTGACTGAGTCTGTATAATTTTTTTTTCTTTTTAATTTTGTTTAGATTTATTAATTTTGTTTGAGATTACTCTGTAATTTATTATTAACCTCCAAACTTTAAATCAAACTGTTCTATCTTGATATCATCTTGACTTCCTCTCCATTTGGAAGTTCTATAACTACATCATTTATTCCCTCTTTTTGCTTTGTAGTTATTATTGTTTAGAAATAACCAGAGGTTATTTCTGGTTCCCTAGTTTCAGTCTTGTAGGTTTATTTTGTTTCTGATTTTTCTATATCTGGTTTGAACTGCCAGCCTTTCTGGTTAGCAGTCAAGTACCCTAAGGCACTATGCTACCAGAGCTCCTCCAAACTTAACTGCAGTGGAGTCAGATCTCACGCATGGCGACCTCTCCTTGGTTTCCAAGGTGGTACCACTACGGAAGTAGGATTGCCCAATCTTCCTTCCGAGGTGTGGCTGGTGGATTTGAACCGCCAGCCTTATGGTTAACAGTCAAATGCCTTAGGAACTACACCACCAGAGCTCCTGGCAAAATGAGTTAGTATTACTAAAACCCAAAGGTATTTCTTTCTACTTCTTCTTTGCCTTCAGAGTACTTGTCATATTTTATTGTTATTGTTTAATTTTCTGTCTATGACATTATAAATTAAGTAAAGGAAATATTTATATATACTTTTTGTTTTGTTTTGTTTTTAATTGTGATTTGGGTGAAAGTTCAAAGAGCAAATGGGTTTTCCATCCAACCATTCATACACATTTTGTTTTGTGACATTGATTGCAATCTCTACAATGTAACAGTACACTTCTTGCTTTCTCTCTGTGTTTATATTTTCCCTTCTATATTTACTTTGGTTTACTTTTTTTTTTTTCTTTTGGTGTTTATTCAATGTCTGAAAAAAAACAAACCAAAATCACTGCCATGGAGTCAGATCTGACTCATAGCAACCCCTCCTTGGGTTTCTGAGGTGGTATCACTACAGAAGTAGATTGCCTAATCTTCCTTCTGAGGAGTAGCTGGTAGGTTTGAACTGACAGCCTTCTGGTTAGTTAAATGCCTTACGAACAACATCAGCAGTTAATAAGTATTTATTGAGTGTGAGAGTGAGTGAATGAATGAATGGATCTTACCATAATCTCAGCTACTAAAACAATGTGCTGTTAAATGGAAGATTAATATTTTATATAAGAGAAATTTATACCCATTGTAGGAATAATTAAGTTATCCACCTTCAATCAAGGGCCAATGGTTCACTCAGTAATGTTCAATCTACTGGAAAATTTTACAGTTCAGTCAGTGATCCTTTGAAAAGCATTTATTCTACAACTGCTGTATACTCAACTCTCTGTCATTGAGTTGGTTCCAACTCATAGAAACTCTACAGAACAGAGTGGGACTGACTATAGGGTTTCCAAGGCTGTTAAATCTTTACAGAAGCAGACTGCTACATCTTTCTCCTGTGGAGCAGCTGTATTGAACCACTGACCTTTGGGTTAGCAGTTGAACACTTAACCACTGTGCTATGATGGCTTCCACTGTGTACTAGTTAATTGGATAAGATCTAAGGCAGTAATTCCTAACAGAAGCAGAGCCCAACTCCTTCCACCTAGTGGTGTTTTGGAAATTTATGGGATTTTTGTTGTTGTTGTTGTCACAATCATGATATTTAGTGATCAGAAGCCACAGCTTATAATTTGTAGGACAGCTCTTCACAATAATGAATTAGTTCAAGTTCCCTGGATTTTGAAGTATTTTGCCAGACATTCATTTATCATGTTTTTCATTCAATATAAAATATCACTGATTTTATGATGTACCATTATTTTAAGTACAATTGAATTGGAAGAAATGCTGTAAATTAAACTA
>NW_006921674.1:2518577-2522002 GCF_000298275.1 Orycteropus afer afer | reverse complement strand
CTCCCAAACTGTAAGAGAATAAACTCCTGTTTGTTCAAGCCATTCCATTTGTAGTATATTCCTGTCAGAGCAGCACTAGGTAACCAGAACAATGATTAATCATAGCATAGTCTTTTAAAAATGACATTTAAATAGCAATTAAGCTCAACACTTATAGTATCTGCAAAGCAAATAACTCAATTGAAATAATAACAATGTGGATTGAGATGAGACTATAGAGTAAACAAAGGAGCTCTGGTGGCATAGTGGTTAAGACCTTTAGCTGCTAACCAAAAGGTCCATGGTTCAAATCCACCAGCTGCTCCACAAAAGAAAGATGAGGCAGTCTGCTTTTGTAAAGATTTACAGCCTTGGAAATCCAATGGAGGTCTCTTTTTGTCGGATCAACTTGATGGCCATGAGTTGTTTTTGTTCATAGATATAATAACAGCTAAGATTTATTGATATTCTCATCAGTGTGACAAGTTCAGTCAAGATTATTGCTCTGTGGAGAAGGAAGCTTGGAGGAGACAAAGCTAGCTAAAGTCAGGTTGTGTGTCTGGAAGGCCAAGGCTTGACCATTCACCTTCCTCCTGTTCTGGGTCAGAGCTTCCTTCATGAGCCACCTCCAGGGTACCACTCCCAATTCTACAAGCCTTATGTTCATGATCCCAGAGGCTGCTTTGCCTATCAGGCCTTGCCAGTTACCCAGGCACTGGAGCCTGCCTGAGCACTCAGCCTCTCCAAGACAGAGGCTTCAGGCCCAGTTGGGCTCCCTTTGGGATGCCATTAACTTTGTATGCATTTCTTCCAAACACCCTCTTCAATGTCTTTTTCTTTCCTTCCTTCCTACCTCACCGCAATTTTGAGCTGTAGGGCTTCAGATCACATTGGCGCCGGGAACCCAGAGCAGGTACCAACCAGTTCAGTGTTGCCAATGCATCTGCTCAGAAGCTGTGAGTGGCTATGGAGGAGGCTGGACCCATGTGGCAGCTGGACACGGCACCCCTGCTGGCAAGAGAGAGCAAAGGGCATAGGGTAGCATAGCCAAGCTTCTCAGAGGCCACCCAGAGGCCCTCCTTGAGAGAGGGGATACTCTGCAGCCTTTGTGCAGACCACCATGACCACCACCTAATAAAAGCACAAAATAGTACAGTTAGTAGATTTGTCATGCTTTCTCAGTGGTGGCAGAGGCAGAAGAAGTGGAGAAGTTGGAAGGGGAGGCAGGAGAGGCAAGCACACTCAGTATAACTACAAAAATGCATCGTAATTTCTGTGTGACTTTTTTGCTTTTTCATTTCTCTAAAAATGTTTCTATACAGTACTAATCTTTCTCCCATCAGTTGCTTTAATTTCAGTCCCTGTATCATAGAGGGGACTATGTCATAAAAGAAGTTGAAAGCGGTTCTAGTAAGATGGTGGGATAGGCAGACAGACTGCACAGACCCTCTTCAACAAAGAAAAGGGGAACCAATTAACACAGATACAGAAGATAATCCTGGAGCTCTGAGCTTTGAAGGGAAGCAAATAGAAGTGACTAAACTCCAACTAGTAGAAGAACTTCCATGAAAACTCCAAAAATGAGACATATGGAGCTGCGGTCTGTCAGAGATCCTGATGGCACAGACAGCTTGGATCTTGCCAAGTGTTAGGACCTAAGAATTAATCTAAATATTGGCCCTACTAGCCTGGGGCTGCACAGAGGACTGCAGTAGTAGATGGTGAATAAAAGAGGAAGCAGCAGAAGCAGCGAAGAGAAAGGTGGGCTAAGCTTTGGGCTTTGGCCTGTCTGAGGGTGCAGCCATTGTGAATGCTTACAAGTGGTTCAGTCATTTTGGATATTTAAAGTGACAGCATTCTCCCAGATTCTCAGGGACTTAAGAATAGGCTCCACTTGCTGGGATCCACAAGGACATTCTAGACACCAACATTGGGAAGGTACGATATTCCCCTTGTTACTTTTATACCCCACACCCTCTTGGTGAATGGAGGTGTGGCCATCCTTCACTCTCACCCACCTTCTGTGCTGGCAGGAATTTCATCACAGATTGTGTGCTCCCATGGAGCCTGGGTACCCTGCCCTGTCCTGCCCAGATTTTTTTTTTTAGTTTATTTTTTCTATTTTAAAATTATTATTATTATTATCATTATTTGTCCTTTTTATTATTCTTTATTCTTCCCTTCCTAGGTTCTAGTTTTCAGCTTGTTCTCTCTTCCCTGTTCCTGGTTCCCATTTTTTTCTTTCTCATGATTAACCCCATTCCTTGTTTTTCTTTTTGCATTTTTCACATTTTTTTCTTCATTATTCTCTTACTTTACTTTTTTCTCTTGTTGCCCTCTCCCCAGATATTGCAGGGTTTTTTTTTTTTTTTTTTTAAGTTATTGTTCCTGTGTGCTTACACAGTGTGTTTTTTTTGTTCACTTGCTTTTATTTTTTTGGTGGTAATTCAATTGTTGTTTTTGCCTGAGTGAGAGAGAGCAACAGTCCCCATATGACACAACTAAATCCACACCTCCTGCAGCTTCACTTACTCAGTGAGAGCCACCAGTTCCTTCTCCACTAACTGGCCAATGATAAATGACCACCAAGAAGAGCCCGATTCACCCTTAGCTGCTCTTCACAAACAGTCAATAGAGATCTAAACACAACAATGTCACAGTGTCTTGGAGACAACAGATCATCACAGTCTGCACAAAGAAGCAAGACAAAGTGGTAGGAACAAGGGAGCTTTTCACAAACAATTAACAGAAATCTAAATACAGCAATGTCACTATGTCTTGGAGACAACAGATCATCACAGTCTGCACAAAGAAGCAAGATAAAGTGGTAGGAACAAGGGAGCAGCATACAGACCAACAACACATACCTGAGGAAGAAGCAGCATTGGAACTCCCTGATAAGGAATTCAAAAGAATTATATTTAGATATCTTCAAAGGATTGAGAGATAGATCAAGGAAAACACTGACAAAATTAAGGAAAACACAGACAAAACCATAGAACAATTTCAGAAGAAAATACATGAACAAAATGACAAAATAAATGAAAAATTAGAAGTGATACAAAATCCACAGGTAGAAATCTAGAAGATTAATACTAAATTTTCAGAAATAGATAACACATTGAAAGGGCAAAGAGGCAAATTGAATCAATGGAAGACAGAATTAATGAAATTGAAGACAAATACCTGAATATTTCTTTGGAAAGGGATCAATAAGAAAAAATATCAAAACAAAATGAATAAAGCCTAAGGTTCATGTGGGATACCATCAAAAGGAATAACTACATGTAATTGGAATTCCAGAACAGGAAGAGAAAAAATAAAACTATCGAGAAAATTGTCCAAGATTTGTTGAAAGAGAACTTCCGTGATACAATGAAAGATGAGAATATATCCATTCAGGAAGTCCAACGAACCCCAAAAAAGATAGACCCCAAAAGAAAATC
>NW_006921674.1:2517146-2518312 GCF_000298275.1 Orycteropus afer afer | reverse complement strand
ATGTACCCAGCAAAATTGCCCCTCAAATATGATAGTGAAATCAGAAACATTTCCAGATAAGCAGAAATTAAGATAATTTGTTAAAACCAGACCAACCTTACAAGAGATGCAAAAGGGAGCCCTTTGGACAGAGAAGCAACAACAGCCAACAACAACTGACCATTAACACACATGATAACATAACCCAGAAGCCAACCCAGCTATGGAAGTACCCCAAATAAATAAGCCTACAAGATTGTAAACAGGGAATCAGAGACATCAATTGATGAATGAGGACAACTACAAACCAAAAAGAGAGAAAAAAACAGAACTTCTTGATGGTAGGGAAGTCAAGACAACTACAAGATAGAATGGATTGTTCTAAATGTGGGAAAAAAAAAACCTATAAATCACAGGGTAACCTCAAAGAAAAATGATGAACCTTCACATCAAAATAAAAAAGAGGACCAGCAAATTAGTTAGCAAATACTAAAACAATAACAACAAATGAAGTGATAAATAACACAATTCATAAACAAAATGAGCTCAGCATAGAAAAATACATGGAAGAAAGAAATTGACACCACAAAAAAGTACATAACAAAAATGAAAGCAACAAATTCATATTTGCCAATAATTACATATCTGGAAAGGGACTTATTATCTCTAAGATTTATAGAAAAGTCCAACATCTCAACAGCAAAGGAATTAACAATCCAATTGAAAAATGGCCAGACGACATGAATAGACACTTCACCAAGGAGGATATTTAGGTGGCCAGCTAATATATGAAGAGATGCTCATGATCATTGGCCATCAGAGATGCAAATCAAAACAACAATGAGCTATATTGTTGGTGGGACTGTGAAGTGATACAACCACTGTGGAAAGCAGTATGGCGATTCCTTAGAAAGCTGGAATTGGAGATACCATTTGACCCAGCAATCATGTTACTAGGTATAAATCCTAGAGAGGTGAGAGCCAGGACAGGAACAGATATATGCATACCCACGTTCATCGCAGCACTATTTACAATAACAGAAAGATGGAAACAATCTACATGGCCATCGGCAGAAGAGTGGATGACCAAACTATGGTATGTACACACAATGGAATGCTATGCAGCACAAAAGAATAATGTAGAGTCTGCAAAACACTGCATAATATGGATGAACTTGGAGGACATT
>NW_006921674.1:2503972-2515431 GCF_000298275.1 Orycteropus afer afer | reverse complement strand
AATACATTTAAAAAATGTTTCTTCATCAAACAACACCATAAGGAAATAAAAAGACAAGTTGCCAACTGAAAGAATACAATCGGAAAAACCTGTAACTGACCTAAAAGGAGCTCCAGTGGGGTGCAGTGCCTAAGGCATTTGACTGCTGACCAGAGGGCTGACAGTTCAAGCTCACCAGCCACTCCACAGAAGGAAGACTGACCAATCTACTTCTGTAAAGATTTACCCCCTTGGAAACCCAGTGGGAGTTGCTATGAGTCAGAATAAACTTGATGGCAGGGGGTTTGGTTTTGGTTTTTATAACTGACCTGCAGATCAAAAGAAAAAGTGGATCTAATGAGCAGAAGATCTGGACAGGAACTCCACAGTAGAGAAATCATGAACTGGCCTGTAATGTAAACATGTACTTAATGCCACTAGCAATTATGAACATGAAAATCCAAACCACAGTGAGAAACAATTTCATACCTGACAGAAAAAACAAAACAAACTTGCTGCTATTGAGTCAATTCCAACTCATAGTTACCCATTGGGTCTCTGAGGCAATAAATGTTTACAGAAGTAGGTTGCCCCATCCTCCTTCTATGGAACAGCTGGTGGGTTTGAACTACTGACCTTCTGCTTAGCAGCCAAATGCCTTATTCACTATGCCACCAGAGCTCCTCTCATACCTGACAGGTGAACATAAATGTAAAAGTTCAATCAGGGTACATATTAGCAAGGATGTGGAGAAAGGGCAACTCCATCAGTTGGAGTTTAACCAACTGGTTCAACAACAACAGCAGCAAAATCATTATGACCAACTGGAGTTCTTATCAGGTATGCAAGGATGGTTCAACATAAGAAAAACAATCAATGTCATCCACCACACAAATAAAACAAAGGAAAAGAACCACATGATCATATAAATCAATGCAGAAAAGGCATTTGATAAAATCCAAAACCCATTCCTGATCAAAACTCTCAGCAAAATAGGACTAGAAGGAACATTCCTCAACATAATAAAGGTCACATATGCAAAACCAACAGCCAACATTATTCTCAATGGAGAGAGACTGAAACCATTCCCCTTGCAAACAGAAACCAGACGAGGATGCCCTCTATCATCACTTCTCTTCAACATTGTGTTGGAAGTCCTAACCAGGGCAATAAGGCAAGAAAGCAAAATCAAAGACATCCAAATTGGTAAAGAAGAAGTCAAATTATCCCTATTTGCTGATGATATGATCCTATACCTAGAAAACCCAAGAGACTCAGCAAAAACAAATAAACAAACAAGCAAAAAACTTCTGGAACTAATTGAGAGATTTAGCATAGTGACAGAATACAAGACCAACACACAAAAATCAGTTGGATTCCTCTACACCAGCAAAGAGATTGCAAAATAAATAAAGGAAAACAATACCATTTAAAGTAGCTAAAAAAAAAAAAAAAAAAACCCTTGGGAATAAATCTTACCAGGGACACAAAAGACCTATACAAAGAAAACTATAAAAGACTACTTCAAGAAACCATAAAAGATCTACATAAATGGAAGAACATACCATTCTCATGGATAGAAAGATTGAACGTTGTGAAAATGTCAATCCTACCCAAAGTAATTTATACATTCAATGCAATCCCAATCCAGATCCCATAAGCATTCTTTAAGGATATGGAGAAATCAATCACTAACTTTATATGGAAAAGAAAGAGATCTTGGATAAGCAAAGCACTATTAAAGAAGACGAACAAAGTAGGAAGTCTCAACTGCCGGATCTCAAAATCTACTATCCAGCCACAGTAGTCAAAACTGCCTGATATTGGTATAATGACAGACATATAGACCAATGGAATAGAATTGAGAACCCAGAAATAGATCCATCAACCTATGGTCAACTGATCTTTGACTAAGAGCCAAAATTCATTAAATGGGGAAGAGATTATTTAATAAATGGTGCTGGCAAAACTGGATATCAATTTGCAGAAAAATGAAACAAGATCTGTACCTCATACCATACACAAAAACTAACTTCAGATGGATCAAAGACTTAAATGTGAAACCTAAAACTGAAGTTCATTAAGGAAAAACTAGGGGCAAATCTAGGGGCCCTAATATATGGTAAGGAGCTCTGGTGTTGTATTGCCTAGGACATTTGACTGCTAACCAAAAGGCTAGTTCAATCCCACCAGCCACTCCTCAGAAGGAAGGTTGGGCAATCTACTTCTGTAATGATATCACCTCGGAAACCCAGGGAGGGGTTGTTATAAGTTGTATCCGACTCGATGGCAGTGTGTTTGGTTTTTAATATATGGCATAAATAGACTACCAAGCATAACCCAACATGCACAAACAACAGAAGATAAACTAGATAAGTTTTTATGTGCTTCCAAAGTCTTCTCCAAAAGGGTCAAAAGAGATCCTACAGATTGGGAAAAAATATTCAACAATGACATATCTGACAAGCGACTTATCTCTACAATTTAGAGAAAACTCCAACACCTCAACAACAAAAAGACAAGTCATCCAATTGAAAAATGGGCAGAAGACATGAAGAGACACTTCACCAAAGAGGATATTCAGGTGGCCAACAAACACAGGAAAAAATGTTCACAATCATTAGCCATTAGAGAGATGCAAATCAAAACAACAGTGAGATACCATCTTTCCCCAGTACTAGTAGCAAAGTTCAACAAGACAGAAAATAGCAAATGCTGGCGAGGATGTGGAGAGATTGGAACTCTTATACATTGCTGGTGGGACTGTAAAATGATATAACCGCTGTGGAAAGCAGTATGATGATTCCTTAAAAAGTTGGAATTAGAAATACCATTTGAACCAGCCATTCCATTGCTAGGTATATATCCTAAAGAAGTGAGAGCCAGAACAGCAAAAGATATGTGCACATTCATGTTCATCACAGCACTATTTACAATAGCCAAAAGATGGAAACAACCTACATGTCCATCAAGTGAAGAACGGGTAACCAAACTATGGTACATACACACAATGGAATACTATGCAACCCTAAAGAATAACATAGAATCTACAAAACACCTCATAATGTGGATGAACTTGAAGGACATTATGCTGAGTAAACTAAGTCAATCACAGAAGAACAAATATTATAGTAGTGTGTTTTGGAAAATGTCAAAGAAAAATTTATATATGAAAGGAAATTTTCTTTGTTGGTTACCAAGGTTGGGAGGGTAGGGTAGGGAACACTGTGAGATATGCAGAGACAGGCATTAATTTGAGTGAGTGAAGGGCAATATACCAAATGTGAGTGATCAACACAGTGGCATTGAGGAAGAAGAAGACATAGAGAGGTACATGGGAGGTACCGATAACAAAGATGAACCCTTTTGCACATACAGTACTGCATTGTCAGTGAAAGCAAACATGGATATACAGGTGGATTGATGGGTAGACAGGCTGAACTATTAGATATGTCTATGCAGGGGTGATGTGCCCAAGACCACGTACAGGGTTGGCAGACAATTTTTCTACAAGTGTATTTGTATGTTCTGTAAGAATTCCCAGGTATATAGTAGAGCTGACAAGGGACAAAGTTGTAGTTACTTCTTGGCCACAGTCAGCTACCCAGAGGGAGTGAGTAGTTGGACCTGTGGGCTTTGAACTGTAGTCACAGGGAACAACAAGCTCAATTGGCATAACATGCTACACAAAACATTGTTTCACAACCTACTTTGACGAGTAGCGACTGGGATCTTAAAAGCTTACAACCAGCTATGTAGATGCAACAACAGGTCTCTCCTCATCCAGAGCAAAGAAGAATGAAGAAAACCAAAGATGCATGGAAACAGTTAGTGCAAGCAACTGGTACACCATGTGCTCCTCAGCCTATGTGACTATGAGACCAGAAGAAATAGATGGTGCCCAGCTTCCACTGTCAACCACTCAGAGAGGTATCTATGTAGGAGGTCCTTGATAGAATGGGAGAACAATGTGGAGCAAAACTCAAAATCATTAAAAAAAAAAAGGACCAGGTTTGCTAGTCTGATAGAGCATAATGGAACCACTGAGACTATGGACCTTAGCTGCCCTTCAGGTCTAGAATTGAATCCACTCCTGTGGCTTCCAGCCAAACAAAAGACAGGCATATGAGCTCAACATTTATGGTAGATAGATACACTCCATGGAGATAAAATCATGGGAGAATAGAAGGGCTTGTATGCACAGGGAGACAGCTCAGGGGGCAGGAGTGCATGGAGGGCACTGGAAAGAGGTAACTATGGGGAGGAAGCAGGAGGGCAAATTTTGCATTGTGGTAAATTGTAGTCATTGTCATAAGACAAGTGTATGTGAGCTGCTGTATGGAAAGTGAATTTGCTCTGTAAACTTTCACCAAATTCTCCCCAAAAAACGAAGTCAAAAGCAATTTGACAGACAATTTGACAGAATCCTTCTGTCAGATTATCTAATGTCAATGTGTTTTCTGGCACTGCTTCTTCTATGTTTTCTTCCTCATTGTCCAGCAATATTTTGGAAGCACACATTTCTACAAGTCATCTTCTGTTAAATCCTCTGGTCTGGTGTCTATTAGCTGTTGAATTTCTCCAAGATCTGTATCTTTCAAAAAAATCAGCACAGCTCAAACCTGTGTTGTTCAAGAACCATCATTTCAGAGTGCCTCCAGTGAAAGCCTTAAACTAGTTCTAAGTTTACTCTTTCTGGTGGGGAATCCCAGATTACCCCAAAAGAGACTGGATACATTGACACCTCAAATTTTCATTCTTTTGGAGTAAAAATTATCTTGGACAAAAATTCTTTACCATGTATAGATCCCTTGGTAAAGCACAGTAATACCTTCTACAGTACAGGTTTGGTTATCAGAAATGGACATTCCTGTCAGGCTGTGTTGTGCTGGCATGCTAAACACAAACGTGTTTCCATGGACAAGGAGAGTTTCAGCGTGCTGAAATATGACAAGGACGTAGATCTGCCTATTGGCTTTAGCAATTCAGGGATCTGTGGCAATCTTGATGGTCGGAGGAGCCCAAGAGCCAGAGGACAGAAAGCAGAGGCATTGTCAAATACCAGGGGAAGCGTGCATACCCACCCCTGGGCCTGGATTACTGTTACTAGAAGCTTGTCTTCTGGGTATGAGAGAACTGGGAGAGATTTGAGAATGTTTACACATGCAAATAACTAAGACTTCAGAGAAGAAGAAAGAGAAAACACAGGGGAAATAATACACATGGCAGAGCAAGGTCCCTGAGGATGTGTTTTCTTCTACTTTGCCTTCTGAGATAAGTAGGATTGTGAATCCAAAATGATGAATTGTTTTTCTTGGCATCTACTTACATAAGATCTATTTTAAAGCCCTCATGGGAGAGTGTGATCTGTCCAGTTATGTATACTTTTTATGTATTCTTTTTTAAAAGAAATAACAACATATGCAAAGGAATAGTGAGAGAGAAATCATTCTGAGATGATATCATATGTCTAGGGATTGTCCTCTATGCCCAAACAGAAATAGCTCTTTTTGATAACATTTTCTATTAATATGCCACCTCTAGAGTAAGAAAGTGCTATGTCTTACAGTCAGTCATCCAAGATGTTTCTATTTTAACTTGTCCAAAAATAAGGTCATTGAGTGATTCCATCTGTCTACAAGGTAGAGTGTGTGTCATATAAAAGTTTGAAATAAAAGTCTATATATCTACAGACATATTTTTATAAACTTCAATAAAGAAAATCACAAATAATAGAGTAAAATGCAGTACTGGTTTCAGGATGTGATAAAAGTTTATGTATGTGTGTGTGTGTATATATATATAAAAGTAAATGTATACAGCCTCTGGAAGGCAGCTTGTATGCTGTGGTCCATGGCTCCCCTATGACCCTGCCATCACTATAAATAGAAACAGTGTTCTAGGAGAATCAGCATGTTTTTCTGTATTAGCATCTGACTGATCTCAAGAAATGAGCTGCCACTTAAGCTAAGGAGTCATGCTGTATGATTAGTTTTTAATTATTTAAAGTAGGATTTCCATATATGATGCTTGACATATAATCAGTTCTCATATACCAGTTGCTGTCAAGTAGTTTCTGACTCATGGCGACCCCATGTGTGTCAGAGCGGAACTCCACAGAGTTTTCAGTGGCTGATTTTTCAGAAGTCGATCTCCAGGACTTGTTCTGGAAGTGCCTCTGAATGGACTGGAACCTCCAGCTTTCTGGTTAGCAGCAGAGCATGTTAACTGATTGCACCACCCCGGGACTCCTTTCGTTACTGTATCTTCTTACATTTCTTATTTATTTTTTTCATATTATTTCAAACTTATGGAAAAATGGGGAGACTAGTACAGAGAATTTCTGCAAACATATCCTTACCCAGATACACTGATTATATACACTTTGCCCCATTTGCTGTATTGTTTTCTCTTACCCTTTCTAAATATATGCTCTTTTTTTTTTTAAAAAAAAAAAAATAAAATACTTAAGAGTAAGTTTCAGACATCATACCCCTTTAGTCCTACACCAATGTATATTTTCAGGAACAAAGACATTCTACATAACCACAGTGCAATTATAAAAATCAAGAAATTTAACATGGATACATTTGTATCATCTAATCCAAGAGCCACATTCTAATTTGGTCAATTATCCAAATAATATTCTTTATAGTTATTCTAATTTCCAGCTCAGGATCTAATCCAGAATCATATGTTGCATTTAGTTTATCATGCTTCTTTGATATGGAAGAGTTCTTCAATCTTTCTTGTCATTTTTAAAAACTTTGGGCTAGTTATTTGGTACATTGCCATTCAATTTGCATTTATTTGATATTTATTCTTGATAAGAATTTTGATTATGTGTTTTTAGCAGGAATACCCAAAGAAATGATGTTGCATCCTGCTGAGTGCTTCAGATCAGTGGCATAAGATTCAATTTGCCCCATTACTAATGATCTTCACTGTTATTACTCTGTTAAGGTGATGTCTACCAAGTTATTCCTCTGTAAAGTTGCTGCTTTCCTTGGCAATTAATAAATAATTTGTGCAGAATAATTGATAATTCTTGTCTGAGTAAATTATCACTATTGTGTTGCAAAATGGTTTTTTTTTTTTTAACTCTTTACATCTATTAATTGGCATCTTACTGCATGGAAGAAGTTTCCTTTCTCTCTCATTTATTTCCTCATTTATTTACCTAAGTTTGAACTCATAGACTCTTCCTTTATTCAATAGTGGGGTAGTTAAGTTTGTACGTCAACTTTGCTAGGCCTGGTTGAGTGGTTGGGCAGCTGGATGTAGTATTTCCCATGGTGAGATTAATAGTCAACTCCATGGTGGAATCTACTGGGAGCAGCTGAGTAGCTGCCTTTGGGTATGTGGTCTGCTTTCCATATATAAGAAACAGCTTTAGGAACGGTCACTTGCTTATGGCATGCTTGAACCCTGCATGTAGCTATGTCATTGTTCAACAGCCTGCCTTGCTCTGCCGACCTTGGGACTTTCAAAGGACTTGGACTAATGGCCTGCCATGTGGTTTGGTAACATTGAGACTGTGCCTTTTTATTTGTCAACCTTGGGCGTGTCAGTCTCAGCAGCTAGTAGCTGTCTGAGTGAAGAAATGCCTCTAGCTCCAGTGGGCCAGGAGCAAGAGGCAGAGCTGAAGCCCAAGGTTGAGGAGCTTTCTCCCAGCCCCTGGAGACTGGCACTTTGAACTCAGACTTAAAGCCTCCAAACTGTAAGAGAATAAACTCCTGTGTGTTCAGCCATCCCATTTGTGATATATTTCTGTCAGAGTGGCACTAGGTAACCAAAACAGAATATGGTACCAAGAGAGTGGGGTGCTGCTCTGACAGATACCTAAAATGTGGAAACAGGTGTGGAGTGTGTCCTTGATCCAACACCCCAGCAGAGAGACCCCGAAATACAGCACGAGAGATGGTGGGAGCAGAGCCAACAGATTGGCATGAGACAGCATCAGCCTTACCAGCCCATGGAGGAGAAAGCTGAATGCCATTGTGCCGGTGGCTTCCTGGCAGAGTAGGTTGCCCTCGGGCATTAATTGGCAGAAATGGAGAGACCAAGGAAATAGGAAGCAGCACTACCTCAGCTTCAAGGGTAGGACCATGGGCTCTGGGGGTGGAACCACCATAGCCCCTTAGGTTTCAAAGAGTTAGACCTACACCAACTTGGTTCTGGAGTGTGGGACTGCTCGTTAATGTGGGCCAGTGGGATGGAGCCATAGCTTCTGCCCAAGAGAGAGGGGCCAGGGCTACCACGCCCAACAGGTAGAGGAACGGGCCCCACCAGGCCAAGGGGGTAAGGGAACCACTTAGAAGAACTAGGGGACTGGAGCCACCCAGTGAATAGGTCTGTACTGATGCCATCCAATGAAGATCTGTACAGGTGCCAAGTTAACAAGGGGTGGAATTGTGGTGGTTAAGTTTGTGTGTCAACTTGGCTAGGCCTGGTTGAGTGGCTGGGCAGCTGGATGTAGTATTCCCCATGATGAGACTGGTAATCAACTCCATGGTGGAATCTACTGTGAGCAGCTGAATAGCTGCCTTAGGGATGTGGTCTGCTTCTCATATATAAGAAACAGCTTTAGGAATGGTCTCTAGCTTTCGTACCCTGCATGTAGCCATGTCATTTTTTCAGCAGCCTGCCATGCTCTGCCAACCTTGGGACTTTCAATGGACTTGAATTAATAGCCTGCCATGTGGTTTGGTGACATTGGGACTGTGCATTTTTATTTGTCAACCTTGGGCTTGTCAGTCTCAGCAGCCAGTAGCTGTCTGACTGAAGAAAAGCCTCTTGCTCCAGTGGGCTGGTAGCAGGAGGCAGAGCTAAAGCCTAAGGTTGAGGGGCTTTCACCAAGCCCCTAGAGCCTGGCACTTTGAACTCAGACTTAAAGTGTCTAAATTGTAAGAGAATAAACTCCTGCTTGTTAAGGCCATCCCATTTGTGGTATAGTCTTGGCAGAGCAGCACTACGTAACCAGAACAAATAGATTATAATTTGTTATTATCATTATTTATTTTGATACTTCCGTTGTACTCTTCATTTTTTAATTTTAAAAAAATGATAATGGTATTAGCCAGCTTTTTACCTGCTTTAGCCCCATGCTCTTTGACAACATGTGACTGCTTTCAAAAAAAAAAATACATTCTCACAGCATGGAATTTGACTCTACCAAATAATATACAACACAAATCATAAATAACTTTAATTATTTTGAGGAGTAGTCAATGTACAAGTTCTCAAGCAATCTACCAATCTTTCTATTTTTTATATTAGGTATAGTTCATGAGTAGGACAAATCGCTCTTAGATTTTAGGTTCTAGTGTATTCACATTAGTCACACCTTCTACAGTGAAATCTCTGAGAGCTGAAACTTGACAGAACTGCTTTGTTTTTATGAATTTTGTAACTTTTCTGCCTTTGACAGGGTGCCATCTTACCACTTCTCTATTAGTGGAAAATATTTGACTTTCTTTTCTCTGACAAATTTCTGCTTTAGACAGGTGCCGATTTTCATAGGTTTATCCCTGCTCTCTGTTCATGTGCCTTCTTGACATCATAGAAGAAAAAGCTTTAAGCGTGAGGGATTACAATGGATTAAAATGCATTTATTATATAAGGTGCTTCTAATTATCTAGTTATTGATTCATTTCATCTGTGTGGTTTAATCCAGTTATGACCACATTTTGTAAAAGTACTGTGTCAGCAAAAACAAGGAAAACCGTCAATAAGATGGATTGGTATAGTAGTCTCAACAATGAGCAAAGTGTATCTAGGAAAATGGAGATGGTACAGAAATGGGCAACATTTCATTCTGTTATAATAAAGTATCCATGAGTCAGAGCAAACACAAGGGTAATTAACAGCAACAACATGATTATTTACTTGAGTTCTTTCTAGATCTGTTGTGTCTGAGATATCTTCTGGCCAGGCCCTCTTTTACAATGATATATTGTAGTACTTTCAGAATTAGATCTTATCTGCATATAGAGAAATCTACAAATGTTCTAAGGCATTTGACTGCTAACCAGAAGGTTGGCTGTTCAAACCCACCAGACACTCTGTGGAAGGAAGAATGGGCAATCTACTTCCATAATGATTTACCACCTTGGAAATCCAAAGGGGGTCACTATGAGTCAGAATCAACTCAATGGCGGTGACCATTGACCACTCTTGCTTCCAGCATTCTTACTGCACAAGAGTGGTATGGAAAGGTTTAATTGCTATTGTACCTAGAAAACTCTATGTATAATTTTTTGGAGGCTGAAGAACAAGGAATTTAATAATTGTGAAAGTTTCCAGGAAAAAAAAAAATACCTAGAGGAAAGTTTGAGTTTAGAAATACTGCAAATTTAAATCAGAAGATATATAGAAAACATATATGGAATGTTTTCTGTTTGATTGGACCTCTTCATGGGTTTAGGAAAATAAGTGGGTTATTTGAAGTGGAAGGAGCACTAGTAATGCAGTAATTAAGTGCTCAGCTGTTACCTGAGAAGTTGGCAGCTTGAACTTACTAGCTGCTCTGTGGGAGAAAGATGTGGTAGTCCACTTTGGTAAAGATTACAATCTTGGAAACACTATGGGGCAGTTCTACTCTGTCCTACAGAATTATGAGTTGGACTCTAGTTGGTGACCTTGAGTATTTGAGGTGGATAAAAGTATACTGCATGGGAAGCATTGAAATGCATTGAAATAAGACTAAGATACACATGGTTAACATAAGGCCTAGTTATATAGGGCTTGTGTTAACTTTGCGCCTCACCCAAATAAGGTATTCTGTTGCTTGGGGAGGTGTTTTCTCCAAGACACACTGAGTTCTTATTTTGTTCTGTAGCATTTTTAGAAAATAGCATTGACTTTCTATTAGAGGAAGTCCAACTTGCATATGCAATTTGTAGATGGCAAAAGCCACACTGATATGGAACTTCACTGTAAATGTGCTCATAAATAACACCTAGTCTTAATTATATTTAGGTACTGCTAATGAAAAAGAGAGATCCCAGGTGGTGCACTGGTTAAGCACTCAGATGCTGACCAAAAGGTGGATAGTTCAAACCCACCAGCCACTCCATGAGAGAAAAATGTGGCAGCCTGCAGATTTATAGTCTTGTAAACTCTATGGGACAGTTCTGCTCTGTCCTATAGAGTCACTATGAGTTGGAATTGACTTGATTGTGGTGGGTTTGTTTTGTTTTTGGTTAGTGAAAAAGATTTTTTTTTTTTAATTATAGAAAAATGTTGTTTGTTTAGCAATGGTCTCATCCCACCAATCTGAAATATTATTGGTACTGGAAACACTATGTTGTAGGTTCATATTTATGTGCTGTCATGGCTGATAGAGAAGGTTAAATTATCTCTATTCAATGAACAGTAGTATGTAGACAATGAGTTCACATGACCTCCATCTGTTTCCAGATGCTATGGCTTCCATTCTTCCCACACTGATACCATACAACCTAAAAAAAAAAAAAAAA
>NW_006921674.1:2495369-2503872 GCF_000298275.1 Orycteropus afer afer | reverse complement strand
GAAAAAAGAAAACGTTAACACCATACAACCTAAAAAAAAAAAAAAAAAACCGATCAAATTATAATAATTGAAACCTGTCACTCACTCTGGTCTGTGGGTGAATAACAGCTTTTCTATTCAGCTTTGCAAAACTGACTACAGCTTAGTTAAATTCAGTGATTATACATCAGCTCTGCAGCAGAGAGCTTTGACACGAGGATATCAAATCCTACTCAAATTCCACAATCCATTGCTCACACTGATTTTAATGAGAGGGTCTTTGCTGTGTACTACTGCTGTCATCCTTTTTCCTTTAGAAGAATATAAGTATTTACCCATAATGGTTTAGTCAGGAATAAAACACCAGGTAAGAAGGGGAACGTTTGATATATATTATAAACTGAGAGTCAATTATTGCCTCACTTTTATGAGTAGTTGAGGACTACTTACAATTTAAAAGCAAATGATTATTGATTATGATGTCTACTAAACACTTGCAAAATGCGAAATGCAATATAAAACATACAAAAGCTATGTGTCCTGCCCTCTAATTTCTCATAGCAAAACATGATAAGATAGTTATATGTACCCCCTCTGTCTTACACACTAGAACCATAGGAGAGGGACATGTAGGCTTTGGGTGAAACAATATCTTTCCTAGTCATTCTTAATTAGGTCAGCCTTTTGTTAAGTAGATGATATTTGAGAATATTTTGGGCTGGGGCAATTGATTACGAAGGGGTCCAAGGGAATATTTTGAGATGGAAATGTCCTACGTATTTATTATCAAAACACATGATACTAAACATTGTAAATGGATGCATTTTAATGCGAGCTCTGGTGGCGTCGTGCCTAAGCCATTTGACTGCTAACCAGAAGACTGGCAGTTTAAATCCACTAGCATTTTAATATATTTAAAGTATACCTTGCTTCTAATATATAAAGTATCACTAGAAATTAATGTAAAGCCCAATTAACGATGGAATATTGTTCAAAGGATATCAACAATAAATTCATAGAAAAGGAAACAATGGTTCTGAAAAATGTATAATGATACTAGATCCCTCTCAAAATAAGAAAAATCCATATTAAAATGAGATACACATTTTAACAATTCAGTTTGGGAAGATGATTTATAACAAACACATTTTGTAGGAAAACAGGTACTTTAACAATTAACTGTTTGGAATGTAAATTGATACCATTCCTGTGGTGGTTAATTTGTTAATTCCAGTTTTGAGGAATTTGTCCAGCAAATACACCTGAAGGCAAAATAATCATAATTGTCCATTTGCATATACAATGTGTTTTGCATGTGTTTTTGCTTTAGATCATAAATTCGTATATTCAAAGGATAGGTGTTCTCATGACACAGACCTGCACAGTTACCCATGCTGTTAGTTACTTAATAATTTGTATTAAATTTCTAACTGGCTTGTAAACGTGAATTAGAAATTTTTACTAATAAGTCAAAGTTACTTGAATGAAAATTCAGAAGAGGTGAGTGGATTAAATAAGGCTAGAAGTTGAGAAGGAAGATAGATTGTTGTGGGATATTTTGAGTGGGTTTTAACTTATAGTTATGCAATGTACCACAGAGCAAAACACTACTTGGTCCTACACCATCCTCAAAATCATTGCCACTTTTGAACTCATTATCACAACTACTGTGTCAATCCATCTTATTGAGAGTCTTCTCCTTTTTCACTGACTCTCCACTTAACCCAGCATGATATCCTTCTTAAGGGACTAGTCCTTTCTGACAACATGAGCAAAATATGAGAGACGAAGTCTGGCTGTTTTCACTTCCAAGAAGCATTCAGCTGTACTTCCTCCAAAACAGATTTGTTCATTCTTCTGGTAGTCCATGGTACAGTCAATATTTTTTGATAACATCACAATTCAAATGGATCAGTTCTTCAGTGGTCTTCCTTATTCACTGTCCAGCTCTCATGTGCACAAGAGGCTATTGGGTCAGGTGCACCTTAGTATTCAAAGTGACATCTTTGCTCTTAACACTTTAAAGGGGTCTGTTGCAGCAGATTTGCCCAATGCAATAAGTCATTTGATTTCTTGACTATTGCTTCCATGGACAATATAGGAATATAGGAGATAGTAAGAAATATGAGAAATGAACCTACTGTGACTTCTTATTGATGAACTTTAATCAATTTTTTTTTTCCACTTGCATTGTTCTCATTTGTTGTTAACTCTTATAATGCTAAAAATTGTCTCCTAGCAGCTCTGGCTGCTGGATTATTAAACTTCCTAACTCTTGGATCAGTGAACATTTCTTCTTTCTACTTCTTTGACTATGCTCCTAATATCTGTTACTGTGTACATGAGCTTGTATATATGTTGATTGCCCAGAAGGCAAGAAAGAAGAGACGTGGCTACCCTGCAGTTAGTCTTTAAAATTCTATTCCTTTCTTAAACACTCTGTATCCTAAAGAAGCTATGAATATTAAACACGTGCTATGTACCATAGAAGTGCTTTACATACAAAACCAAAAACCAAACTCACTGCCGACAAGCCAGACAGGCTCATAGTGACCCCTCCTTGGGTTTCTGAGGTGGTATCACTATGGAAGTAGATTGCTCAACCTTCCTTCCCAGGAGTGGCTGGTGGGTTTGACATACATTATCCAATTTAATCCTTATAATGATGATATGAAGAAAATTGTATTATTAACAGACCAATTTTATAGATGAGGCAAATAAAGGTACAAGAGGTAAACAATGTTTTCCAAGACCATGTAGCTAGTAAGGAATAGAAAAAAATCTAGTCCTATCTGACACTAATTCTGTGCTTTTTGTCCCCATACGTAATAAACCAAGAAACAGTTGTTCAAGAGAATAAGAGGATATTTCATGGTTTAAAATCAAGAAAGGCGTGGGTCAGTGTTCTATCCTTTCACTGTACCTATTCTACCTGTTTGTTAAGTAAATTATCAGAGAAACTGGATTATTTCAAGAAGAACACAGCATCCGGATTGGAGGAAGACTCGTTAACAACCTGCAATATGCTAGATGACACCACCTTCCTTGCTGAAAATGCAGAAGACTTGAATTACTTCCTGATTAAGATCAAAGACTACAACCTTCAGTATGGATTGCATCTCAACATAAAAAAAAACACAAAAAATACTCCCAACTGGACCAATAAGCAGCATCACAATAAACGGAGCAAAGATTGGAGTTTCAAAAATTTCTTTTTAGTTGGATCTACAATAAACTTCCACAGAAGCAAAAGCCAAGAAATCAAATGGAGTATTGCACTGAGCAAGTCTGCTGCAAAACACCTACCTCTTTATATTGTTAAAGAATATAGATGTCCCTTTGTAGACTAAGGTGCACCTGACCAAAGCCATGGTCTTTGGAATAGCCTTATAGAAAAAAAAATAATAATAATAACAATTTGACAGAAAGAAGAAGGCAACATGAAATCTATATGAAATTGAGGTTAAGCTTGTTTTGGTAACATACTTAGAAAGAAAAGTTCAGTGTCAAAATTGGACAATGAATAAGGAAGACCGCAGAAGAATTGATGCATTTGAATTGTGTTGATGAAGAGTGCTGAATATACCATGGACTTCCAGAAGAATAAACAATCTGTCTTGGAAGAAGTACAGCTCCTAAGAAGTGAAAATGGTGAGACTTTGTCTCTCATGCTTTGGTCATGTTGTCAGAAGAGATCAATCCCTGGAGAGGGATATAATGCTTGGCAAAGTAGATCAATGAGATGGATTCACACTGTGGCTGCAACAATGGGCTCAAACACAGTAACAATTGTGAGGGTGGCACAGGATCAGGCAGTGTTTTCTTCTGTTGTACAATAGGGTTGCTATGAGTCAAAACCAATTCTACAGCATCTAACAACAACTTATCAGCCATGGAGTCCTTGGGCAGCACACACCGTTAAGTGCTTAACTGCTAGCCAAAAGGCTGATAGTTTGAACCCACCCAGAGAAACCTCAGAAGACAGGTGATCAGCTTCCAAAAAGTCACAGCCTTGAAAACCCAATGGAGCAGTTCTACTCTACACATGTGGGATCACCATGAGTTGGAATTGAGTTGGCAGTAATTAACCAACAACAACAATTTATCAGACTAAGAAGTCATCGTAAGAGCTTTAGGAAAGCAGAAGTAGATGTTCTGATGAATTATATGTAGCACAGTTCCAAAATAGTGAATGGGAGAGAGGTGAGAATTGGCTGCTACTTTGAGCAGATTGCAGTAGTCTGTGTTTGAAATGCCTGAAACATCATGAAAGACTCAGTCATTTTGAAGGAAACACATACTTTATAGAAATAATGAGAACCATTTTGTCAAAAAATTGAACACTGGAGAAAAGAACAAAGGATTTGAGTTTCTGTACTGGGAAAAAGGACATGGTTGTGCCTATTCTTAGGGAAATATGGTAGTAGAGCTGTCTTGATTTAAATATATATATGATTCCGTCACCCAGTTCTGCTAGATGTGTTAGGCTATTTTCCATATAGAAAAAAAAAAGAATAACTATTTGACAGAAAGAAGAAGGCAACATGAAATCTATATGAAATTGAGGTTAAGCTTGTTTTGGTAACATACTTAGAAAGAAAAGTTCAGTGTCAGAACAAAGAGTAGGAAAACCAAACTCACAAATCATAGAAGAAAAATTATAGAAAGCTGACCAAGGATACATCAATAATGATACATCAATAGAGCTGATATAGATCTTTGAACTAAAAACTTCAAAGAAATTTTCACTGTGCTGAATTCTATCAGTGAATTATTTTCAGTTTATTTTGTTGTTGTTGTTGTTGTTATGTGCCGTCGAGTCGGCCCCGACTCATAGCGACCCCTCCTTGGGTTTCTGAGGTGGTATCACTATGGATGTAGATTGCCCAACCTTCCTTCCGAGGAGTGACTGGTGGGTTTGAACCGCCAGCCTTCTGGTTAGCAGTCAAGTGCTTTAGCCACTATGCTACCAGAGATCCTTCAGTTTATTTTAGGCTGATAGAAATACTGCTTCCATATATTCTGCTGTATCTCACTTCATGTTTGGATTTCTTCTGCTGAAAGTGCACTCCAGGGACCAGAACTATAACCAAGTGCCAAGTCCCATTCCAACTGTAAAATTAACTATTCTGGCCTTTGGGAACCTCAGAGGAGGCAGTCTTCAATTTTAAATTGTCTCCTTTCCTCCCGCACCTGTACTCTCACAGAGGCCCGAATTTATGCCTGTCTCTCTCAGATAATTGCTGGGAGGCTGCCAATCCTAGCTGAGACAATGGCTGATTTTAGGGAGTTTGCACATATCATGGGAGAAATATTCCTTTCTGTGACCCATGTGTATGCAGTTCAGAGATTTTGTGGATGAAATGATGGCAAATATGAAGGCTCTGCCTGGGAGACAGTCTCCATGTTAAGCCAGCATCTCCAAGAAAGAAAATCTGAGCCCAAAGGTCTGTTCTAAAGATTATCTCCTTGTTGAGCGTTCCTTCTTCCAAAATCAGTTTCTCTTCTGACCAGTTACAATGGAAGTTTCTCCACAGCTTAAAAACCACCACCCAACCCACAGTTAGGGACAAAGAATAAACTTCTTTGGTTTGTTAAATCACTGTTTTCTAATATCTCATATGCTAATAACCCTTAACCCAGAAGAAAGTATTTTTTCTAAAAGTAAATGGTAACAGAGAACATAGATAAGTAAATGATCATTTGACAAGAACAAAATATAGTCTGAAGTTTGAACTTCAAAAAAAGTGGAGTTAATTATTGTGTATTATTGAGGTTCTCTGGTGGTGTAGTGAGTATGGCATTTGGCTACTAAACAGAAGGTCAGTGGTTAAAATATAGTTCTATAAAAATTTACAGCCTTGGAAACCTAATGGGGTTTGCTATGAATTGGAATTGACTCGATAGCAGTGAGTTTTTTTGGGGGGGAGAGGAGAAGTCAATATCCTTTATATACTTCCTGATTGAAATTTGCCTAAGTTACTCTCTGGAAATTAAATACAATTCATCAATGCCAACCCACACTTCCCAGGGACAGGACATTCAATAAAGAATGAGTTCTAGATAAAATGGGCTCTAGGAATGTAATTATTATTTTAAATATCATATGATGGTTATGTTTTCTTATAAAGAAGACTGTATTTTAGAGATTCATTTTTAAATATTTATAGCTGAAATATAATATGATGTCTGAGATTTTCTTCAAAATAATACATGTATGAAGGGAAGGGAATAGGTAGAGAAAATAAGATTGGTTGGGAATTAATAATTATTGAAATTAGGTGAGGGGTATCTGGGTATTCGTTATACTATTTATTCTATTTTTGCATGTTTGAAATTTCCAAGCATAAAAAGTTAAAAAAGAAATAGTGAATAATGAATCATATAATGAGTGGTCTCCCTTAGAGGAATTTGTACCTTTTTGCTCTTGTGAACACCATTTCACTCCTTAATGATGGATCATTCAAAAGTTCATAGCAATTATATTTCATACCTCTGTACTCTATGTCTTCATTTACAATGTAATGTTGGCAAAAATTACTAATGACATAATTACACTGACTGTAAATGGATTAAATGCACCAGTCAAGAGAAAGAGAGTGGCAGAATGATAAGAAAACAGGACCCATCAATATGCTGACTACAAGAGACTCACTTTAGACACAAAGAGAAAAATAAACTAAAAGTCAAAGGATAAAAAAAAAATCAAGCAAATGAAAACCAAAAAAGAACAGGAGTGACAATATTAATTTCTTGACAAAAAGGACTTTAAGGCAAAAATCACCATGAGGGATAAGGAAGGGCATTATATCATTATTAAAAGGTCAGTCTAGCAAGGGAACATAAGCTTTATATACATCTATAAACCCAATAAAAGAGCCTTGAAGTACATAAATCAAACATTAACAGAACTGAAAAGAAAAATAGATAACTCTACAATAATATTGGGAGCTCTGGTAGCATAGTGGCTAAAGTACTTGACTGCTAACCAGAAGGCTGGTGGTTCAAACCCACCAGCTACTCCTTGGAAGGAAGATGGGACAATCCATTTCATAATGATACTACCTCGGAAACCAAGGAGAGGTCACTATGAGTTGGGTCTGACTTGATGGCACATAACAACAACAACAACACGATAATATTAGTAGAATTTAACACACCACTTTTGATGGAGGATAGAACAACTAGAAAGATATTCAACAAAGATACAGAAGATCTAAACAAAATAATCAAACGATCTGGCCTCATAGATATATGCAGAACACTCCACCCAAGAAAATTGCAATACAATTTTTTTTTTCCAGTGTACATGAACTATTCTCCAGAATAGACCATACGTCAGAGTACAAAGGAAGCATCAATAACTTTTAAAATATCAGAATAATACAAAGCATCTTCTCAGATCACAATACAATAAAATTAGAAATAAATGATAGGAAGGACAGGGGGAAGAAATAAAATACATAGAAACTGAATAATATCCTGCTTAAAAACTACTAGATAATGGAAGAAATAAAAAGGGAAATAAAAAACTTCCTAGAATTAAATGAGAATGAAAACACAACATACCAAAATCTGAGACATACATAAACAGTGCTCAAAGGCAATTTATAACAATAAAGGTACTTGTCAAAAAAGAAGAAAGAACCAAAATCAGCACTTTACCCAACAACTATAACAATTACAAAAAGAGCAGCAAAAAAAGCCTATAGTCACCAAAAGAAAGGAAATGATAGTGCTTCAAGCAGAAATAAATGAAACTGAAAACAGAAAAACAATAGAATCAACAAGACTAGAAGCTGTTCTTTAAGAACAAAATTTACAAACCAATGACAAATTTAACAAAGAAAAAGAAGATGAAAATAACATGGAGAAGAAATGGACAATGTTCCAACAGAATCAACCTAAATAATAAGGATAATAAAAGAATTCTATGAAGAACTGTGCTACAACAATTTGAAAACCAAGAAGAAATGGACCAATTTCTAGAAACAAATGACCTACTTAAACTAACACAAACTGAGTTAGAAAATTCAAACAGATCCATAACAAAAAAAGAAATTGAACAGGTCATTAAAAAAAAAAAAACTATCAACAAAAAAAGAGTCCTGGCACAGAAAGCTTCACTGGAGAATTCTACCGAATATTGAGAGAAGACCTGACACTAATTCTACTCAGACTATTGCAGATGATAGAAAAGGATGGAATACTACTGAATTCATTTTATGAAGCACGCATAACCCTGCTACCAAAGCCAGGCAAAGAGATGAATAAAAAGGAAAATTATAGATCAGTGTCTCTCATGAACATAGATGCAAAAATCCTCAACAACATTCTAGCCAATAGAATTCAAGAACATACCACTACATATAGATTTAAGATTTAAGAACCGAGAAATAAATCCATCCACCTATGGACAGCTGATCTTCAACAAAGGGCCAAAATCCATTAAATGAGGGAAGTATAGAGTCTCTTTAACAAATGCTGCTGGCGAAACAGGATATATATATGTATATATATATAT
>NW_006921674.1:2492214-2493742 GCF_000298275.1 Orycteropus afer afer | reverse complement strand
TGTTCTTCCCTTTTGTTTTTCAGACTCCAGGTCTCTGCACATTTCATTATAGTAATTGGCTTTGTCTACTCGAGCTGCTCTTTGAAATCTTAGTATAACTAAGGGCATATATACAAAACCAGCGACTAACAATATTCTCAACAGAGAGAGACTGAAAGCATTCCCTTTGCAAGCAGGAATCAGACAAGAGTGCCATCTATTGTCACTCCTATTCCATATTGTAGGAACTATGGTAGTGTAGTGCCTAAGGCACTTGACTGCTAACCAGAAGCCTGGCGGTTCAAAGCCACCAGCCACTTCTTGGAAGGAAGATGGGGCAATTTACTTCCATAGTGATAGTGCTTCAGAAACCCAAGGAGGGGTTGCTATGAGTTGGGTCCAACTTGAGGGCACATAACAACAACAACAACATTTCATGTTGTATTAGAAGTTCTAGCCACAGCAATAATGCAAGAAAGGGAAATAAAAGGCATCCAAATTAGTAAGGAAGAAGTAAAATTACTTCTGTTTGCAGATGATGTAATCCTGTGCATAGAAGATCCTGAGACTCAGCAAGAAAACTGTGAACTAATGGAAAAATTCAGCAAAGTGGCAGGGTACAAGATCGGCATACAAAAATCAGTCATATTCCTCTACACCAACAAAGAAAATTCTGAAAAGGAAAATAATACCATTTATAATAGCTACCAAAAAAAGATAAATTTCTTAGGAATAAACCTACTTTTGTAATCAGAGATACAAAACAATTATACAAAGAAAACTACAAAACACTACTGCAAGGAACCAAAAGAGATGTACATAAAAGAAAGAATATACCATGCTCATGGATAGGAAGACTTAACATTGTGAAAATATCAATACTACCTAAATCAATCTATAGATATAATGAAATCCCAATAAAGATTCCATCAACAGTCTTTAAAGACATGGAAAAAACAATCACAAACTTTATATGGAAAAGAAGGAGACCCTGGATAAGCAAAGTACTACTGGATAAGAAGAATAGAGGCCTTAAAACCTACTATATGATCATGTTTCTCAAAACAGCCTAGTACAGGTTAAGTGTCAGACACATAGACCAATGGAACAGATTAAAGAACCTAGAAATAAATCCACCCACCTATGGACAGCTGATGTTAAACAAAGGTCCAAATTCCATTAAATGGGGGAAGTGATAGAGTCTCTTTGACAAATGCTGCTGGGAAAACAGGCTATCCATTTGCAGAAAAATGAAACAAATTCCATACCTCACATCTTATACAGAAAACAACTCAAGTTGGATCAAAGACCTAAATGTAAAACCTAAAACTATAATGATCATCAAAGAAAAAATAGTGTAGTGGCAAAATTAAAAGGCCTAACTTATGGCATAAATTGCCTGATTGACTACATCTGTGGCAAGAGGCAGTGGAAAAGCTCAATATCTTCAGCCTAAACCAGGCCAGGAGCTGATTGTGGAACAGACCATCAACTGCTCATATGCAAATTCCACTTGAAGTTAAAGACAATTAAAACAAGTCTAAGAGAG
>NW_006921674.1:2486168-2490080 GCF_000298275.1 Orycteropus afer afer | reverse complement strand
GCAGGGATTGTGGGGCTGGTGCGGGATCGGGCAGTGTTTCCTTCTGCTGTGCATGGGGTCGCTATGAGTCGGAAACGACTCGACGGCACTTAACAACAACAACAACATGGCATAAATAGTGTATCAAACATAACCAAAAATGTACAGACTTCAAAAAATAAAGCAGACAACTGTGACTTCTTAAAAATTAAACATTCATGCTCATCAAAAGATTTCTCCAAAAGAGTAAAAAGAGAACCTACATACTGGGGGGAAAAAATTGGCAATGGCATATCTGGGAAGGGACTAATATATAAAACTTATAGAAAGCTTCAACACTACCATAACAAAAAGGCAAACAACCCAATTTGAAAATAGGCAGAAGATGTGAGCAAATACTTCATCAAAGAAGACATTCAGGAGGTCAACAAACACATAAGGAAATATTGGCAATCACTAGCCATTAGAGAGATGCAAGTCAAAACAACATGAGATATCATCTCACCCTAGCAATAATAGCAAAATTCAATAAGGCAGAAACAACAAATGCTGATAAGGGTATGGAGAGAGTGTTACTCTCATACACGGCTAGTGGGATTCTAAAATGTACAACTTCTGTGGGAAACCACCACTTGTCTGTCAGTTTGTTGTACTGTGATGGCTTTCATGTCACTGTGACGCTGGAGGCTATGCCATCGGTATTTCAAATATCAGCAGGGTCACCCATGGTCAACAGGTTTTAGGAGAGTTTAGATTGAGACAGACTAGGAAGAAGGACATGGCAGTCTACTTTGAAAAAATTAACCAATAAAAATCTTATGAATAGTAGCAGAGCTCTGATAGAGTGCCAGAAGATGAGTCCCTCAGGTTGCAAGACACTCAAAATACAACTGGAGAAGAACTGCCTCCTTCAAGTAGAGCAGACCTTAATAATGTGGATGGAAGAAGGCTTTTTGGACCTTCATTTGCTGATGTGGCATCACTCAAAATGAGAAGAAACATCTGCAAATATCCATTCATAATTGTAGCATGGAATGTACCAAATATGAATTTGGAAAATTAGTTGTCAAAAATGAAAAGGAATGTATAAAGATCAATATTTTGGCATTAGTGAAATGGACTTGTGTTGGCCATTTAAAATCAGAAAATCATATGTTCTACTATGCCAGGAATGGCATATTGAAGATGAATGGTATCATATTTGTCATCAAAAAGAACATTTCAAGATCTATCTTGAAGTATAACACTGTCAGTGATAGGATAATGTCCATATGCCTACAAGAAAGATCAGTTAATATGATTATTTTCAAATTTATGCATCAACTACTAAAACCAAAGATGAAGAAATGGAAGATTTTTTTAACCAAATTTTACAGTCTGAAATTGATCAAGCATGCAAACAAAATACACTGATAATTACTGATGATTAGAATGCAAAAGTTGGAAATGGAATGAGGATCAGTTGGAAATTATAGCCTTGGTGATAGAAAAGATCCTGGAGATCGCATGATAGAATTTTACAAGACCAATGATTTACTCTTTGCAAATACCTTTTTTTTTTTTTTTTTCAACAGCATGAACAGCTACTATACACGTGGAACTTATCAGATGGAATACACAGGAATCAAATCAACATCTGTGGAAAGACATGACAGAGAAGCTCACTATTATCAGTCAGAATGAGTCTGTGAAACAGACCATCAACTAATTGTTCATATGCAAGTTCAAGTTGAAGCTGATGAAAATGAAAACTAGTCCACGAGAGCCTACATACAGCCTTGAGTATATTCCACTTGAATTTAGAGACGATATCAAGAATAGATTTGATGTATTGAACACTAATGACTGAAGATCAGATGAGTTGTGATATAACATCAAGGACATCATAAATGAAGAAACCAAAAAGTAATAAAAAAAAAAAAAGCAAAGATAAAAGGCCAAAATGAATGTCAGAGGAGACTCTTAAATGTAGATTAGTTAAAGCACATGGAAGAAATGATGAAGTACAAGAGATGAACAGAAGATTTTCAAAGGCAGCCCTAGAAGACATGATAAAGTAGTATTATGAAATGTGCAAAGACCTGAAGTTAGAGAACCAAAAGGGATGAGCACACTCAGCATTTATCAAACTGAAAGAACTGAAGAAAAAAAAAAAAATCAAATCTTGCATTATGGAAGTATTCTAGGCACAAAATATTGAATGATGCAGGAATCATCAAAGGAAGATGGAAGAAATACAGAGTCACTGTACCAAAAAGAATTTTTTGACATCAGCTAATACAGGAGGTAGAATATAATCAAGAACCAATGGTATTGAAGGATGAAATTCAAGATGCACTGAAGGCTTGGCAAAACAGCAAGGTTCAATTGACAATTGACAATACCAAATGAAATGTTTCAACAAACAGACTCAGTAATGGAAGTGATCACTCATCTGTGCCAAGAAAGTTGGAAGACAGCTACCTGGCCAACCAACTGGAAGAGATCCATATTTGTGCCCATGCCAAAGAAAGGTGATCCAACCAAATGTGGAAATTATCAAACAATATCATTAATATCACATGCAAGTAAAATTGTGCTGAAGGTAATTAAAAAAAACAATTGCAGTCTATCAACAGGGAACTGCCAGAAATTCAAGCCAGATTCAGAAGAGGATGTTGAATAGGCGATGTCATTGCTGATATCAGATGGATCTTGACAAAAAGTAGAGAATATCAGAGATGTTTACCAGTGTTTTATTGACTATGCACAGGCTGTGTGAATCATAACAAATTATGGATAAAATTGTGAAGAATTGGAATTCCAGAACAGTTCATTGTGATCATGGGGAACCTGTACGTAGACCTAGAGGCAGTTATTTGAACAAAATAAGGGGATACTGCATGGTTTAAAATCAGGGAAGGTGTGTATCCTTTCACCATATTTATTCAACTTGTACACTGAGCAAATAATCTGAGAAGGTGGACTATATGGAAACAAATGCAGCATCAGGCTTGGAGAAAGACTTAGATATGCAGGTGCCATAAGCTTGCTCACTGAAAGTGAAGAAGACAACGTACTTATTGATGAAGGTCAAAGACTACAGCTTTCAGCATGGATTACATCTCAACATAGAGAAAACAAAAATCCTCACAAAGGAACCAATAAGCAACATCATGATTAACAGAAAATATTGAAGTTTTCAAAGATTTCATTTTACTTGGATTCACAATCAACACCCATGGAAGCAGCAGTCAAGCAATCAAAAGATGTATTGCATTAGGAAAATCTAATGCAAAATATTTCTTTAATGTGTTATAAAACATATGTCACTTTCACAACTAAGATGTGCCTGACCCAAACCATGGTATTTTCAATCACCTCAAATGCATGTGAAAGCTACACAATGAATAAAGAAGACCGAAGAAAAAATGATGCATTTGAAATGTGCTATTGGTAAAGAATATTGTATATACCACAGACTAGCAGAAGAATGAACAAAAGAACAAATGAACTACAGAATGTTTTGAAAGATGTACAGCCAGAATGCATCTTAGAAGTATGGATGGTAAGTCTTCATCTCACGTACTTTGAATATGTTGTCCTTAGGGATCAGTCCCTGGTGAAAGACATCATACTTGGTAATATAGAGAGTCAGGGAAAAAGAGAAAGACCTTCAATGCAATGGATTGACACAGTGGCTGCAATGATGAGCTCAATCATAGCAACAATAATGTGCATGGTGCGGGACCAAGCAGTGCTTCCTTCTGTTGTACTTAAGGTCCCTATTAGTCAGAACCAATTGTATGGCAGCTAACAACAACAACTGTGGAAAATGGTATGATGGGGCAAGATGGCAGACTAGGCAGAAAGACTGCACAGACCCTCTTCAACAAAGAAAAGGGAAACCAATTAACACAGACACAGAAGATAATCCTGGACCCCTGAGCCTTA
>NW_006921674.1:2472126-2483593 GCF_000298275.1 Orycteropus afer afer | reverse complement strand
AGGAGTGTATAGAGGGATGGACACTGGGAAGAGGTAACTATGGGGAGGAAGTGGGAGGGGAGCTGTTGCATTGTGCTAAACTGTGGTCAATGACATGAGACAAAATATATGTGAACTGCTGTATGGAAAGTGAATTTGCTCTGTAAATCTTCACCCAAATCACAATAATAATAAAAAAAAATGGTACGATGCTTCCTTAAAAAGTTTGCCAGTAGAAATACTACTTTGTCCTGCGATCCCAGTACTAGTTACATATCCTAGAAAAATAATAGCTGGGAAGGAATAGATGTATTCAGACCCAAGTTCATTGTAGTATTATTCTCAGTAGCAAAAAGATGGAAACAACCTAAGTGCCCATTAATGGATGAATGGATCAACCATATAAGGTACATACATAGGATGGAATACTATGAGATGTTAGGGAATAACAAAGAATCTGCAAAATACCTCATTACATGGATGAACCTGGAGGACATTATGCTGAGTGAAACAAGTCAATCACAAAGGGACAACTATTGTATGAGACCACTATTGTAAAAGGTCAAAGAAAGAAATAGATGGTTACCAGGGATAGGAGGGGAGGGAAGAAAAATCACTATGTAGATCATAACCCATTGCCATTGAGTCAATTCTGACCCATAGCAATCCCCATTGGGTTTCCAAGGCTGTGAATCTTTACAGAAGTACCCCATCTTCCTCCTGCAGAGCAACTGGTGGGTTTGAACCATTGACCTTCTGGTTAGCAGCCAAATGCCTTACCCACTACACTACCAGAGCTCCTAGGCACATTTTAATTTGGGCAAAGGGAAAGGCAATATACAATAAGTAGGGAGCAATCTATTTCTGTAGTGATACCACCTCGGAAACCCAAGGAGGGGTTGCTATGAGTTGCATCCGACTCCACGGCAGTGAGTTTGGTTTTTGGTTTTGAGGAGGTCAGCACAATATATCACTAAGGCAAAGGAAGACACAGAGATATGTAGGAGTTACAGAAATCATGGTAAATACTATTACATATACAATTTTGTGATATCAGTAATAATAATAATCTACAAGTGGATACATAGGCAGACATGCAAACTGGACTGGTTTAGGTAGGCAATTGGGAAAACACCCACAACCATATACAGTTTGGCAAAGGATATTTCTACATATGTATTGTATGTGCTGTAAATATATCTGTGTCTATAGTAGAACAAACGGGACAAATTCATGAAAAGGCCATAACCAAACACCTTGAGGGAATGAGTCACTGGGCTTAGGACACGGTCTCAGGGGACTGCTAAGTTAATTGGCACAACATAGTTCACAAAGGCAATGTTCTGTATCCTACTGTGGAGAGTAGTGACTAGCTAGTGAGTGGTTATCTAAGATATAACTATTGGCCTCTCTCCAACCAGAGGAAAGAAGAATGAAGAAATAAAAAACTCAAGGGAACAATTATTCCAAAGGACTAATGGACTATGCAAACCACAGTCCCCACTACCCTAAGACAAGAAGAACTAGATGGTGCCTGGTTATCACTACTAACCACTATGATCGTGACCACAGAGGTCTGGACAGAGGAAGAAAACGTAGAAGAAAATTCAAATTCAACAGAAGTCCAGAATTATTGGTCTGATAGAGATTGGTGGAACCTATGAGACTGTGGCCCTTAGACACTCTTCAAACTTGGAACTGAACCCACCCTTCAGAGGATCACTTTGCAGTGAAACAACAGACAAGCCTGTAAATTGAACACTAATACTCATGAATATATTTCTCAGATTAATCAACAATACCAGATCAAAAAGGCAACATTTTTCCAAAAACAAAGCTCAGAGGACAAGAAGGGACAGGAAAGAAAGAAGAATGGAAATAGGGAAACCAGGGGGAAGTGGAAAGAGTGTTGTTACATTGAGAGAATTGCAGCTCACGTGATGGGGGAGAAAAAAGTATGAGAGTTGTGGAATGGAAAACTAAAAAAAAAAAAAAAAAAAAAATTACTATTGTATCTAAGTTTAATTTCCTGATTTTCATTTTTTAAATGTGATTATGTAAGAGAATGTCCCTATTTTTAGGAAATACTTAAATATTTGAAGGTAAAAAGTCACAACATAGGTATCTCCTACTTTTCAAAAGGGCACTTTATGCCTCTTTGCTTTTATGAAAGAGCTACATTTGTACCTGTTTTCACTAACCAGAAGATATCAAAAGAAGATTTTCACTTTTATGGAAAAAGGGGGAAAGTAAAATCATTCAGTGTTTGCTTTGCATCAAGCCATTGAAGAGACAGTGCTCACCCTGAGCAGCAAGCCTGGTGTCACTAGACTCCTTTCAATACGGGAGCTACACATGCATACATTATTTTTACTTTACACAGGTTGTGTATTTATCACATCATTCCTGCCTTTGCTATTTTTCAGTGTTACTTTAGGTTTTAGATTTTGGGTCTGTGAGTGTTTGAAAAACTTTCCCATGTAAATTAATGATAATTGCTTCTTCGCTTTATACCATTTCAGCTTCTGAAAGGTTTCATAGGAACAGTCTACTTTTGGATAATGGGGAAAACCTGTGTTTGTAGCTTATGCTCAAGTGTTTCAGAAGCACACACTTATATATACACATACAGAAATGTCAGTAAAATGTGCAAATTTGGGGATCAAGTGCATTGTCTCAAGGAGAAACAATAGAAAATCTAGCTGGTAAGCCATGGATAGATGCTTCTATACTACATCCACCTATGTTTCTAAGGAAGTCTTCCCAGCTGGATGAAGAGACCTAAATATTCAGATGCCAGAAAAAAATTTTCAGATGAGGTTCTAAAAAGAGAGGACTTTTGTTAATCTCTGTGATTCTAAGAGTCACATGTATATCACTAACTGTTTATAAGGTTTACTCAATTAGAATTTCCCTGAAAATTCTAATAAGTGCATTTCAAATGCTCTTGTTTTGTAAAATAACAAGAATTAAGAAATTATACTACAATTTTACCCAGAAAAAAAGAAAACACTCTAATGCATATTGATGGTTTAGACTTGTTTTTTTGCCATAGCATAACCCCATAATATGTTGTGCAAATTTCCCAGGAAGGTCAGCAGCTACAACTTAAATAACAAGATAGGGACCAATATTGCTGGTGCAGGCACATTTTTAGATATAGATAGATAAATAGGTAGAGAGGTGGATAATTCATCCATTAATCAACTCTTTGTGGCAGAATTATGGCATCGTGTTAAATATCCAGGCTCTGGAGTTGGCCTGCCTATGTTGGATCTCAGCTTTCTCTTTGGCTGTGTGGCCTTGGACAAGTTATGTAACCTTTCTGTGCCTCATTTTTTCCAGCTCTTTCACAGTGTTGTGGATTAAATAAGCTAATATTCTTATAAGATCTGGAACAGAATAGCTCTTAAATTCATTGAGCTTACTTATAGTAACAGATAATGCTATTAGCCACCAAACCTGTGTTAGACCTGGAAAAAAAGAGTAGACTTGTCCACTGGTATATTTTAATCATCTTATTTTATGGTTGAAGAATCTAAAAGACTACAGAAATGAAATGATTTGCTTATGGTTACCTACTGACTTTTAGTAAAAACGCAGGAGTTAGGTTCCCTGATCCCCAAGACAGGACAAGGTTCCATGTGTCACAAAACCTTCAAGGATGGACTCAAGCACAGCAATGATTATAAAGATGGCGCAGGACCAGGCAGTGTTTTGTTCTGTTATTATATAGGGTCTCTATGAGTTGGAACCAACTCGACAGCACCTAACAATAATAATGACAAGCTCAATCTACTGGTCTGTATTGCTTTACACAATGCATTAATTAAAATGTAAGTATAAAATAAGGGCTTTAAACTGTGTTATAGTGAAAAACATAGACAGTTTTCTCTTTATGTTGGTAAGATAGATCCTCACACTCCTGGAGCTTAATGCAAAACAAAACAAAAAACTAATTGTTGTCCAATTGATTCCAATTCATGGCAACCTCATGTGTTTCAGAGTAGAACTGCATACCACAGGGTTTTCAAGCAGATTGTCAGGTTTCTTCCAAGGCACCTCTGGATGGGTTGGAACCACCAAGCTTTCAGTTAATGTTCAAATGCTCGGCTGTATGTGTCACCCAAGTACTTCTTCTGGTACTTACGCATTATGTTATAACTTGTTTTGAATAAATCATAGTGAACAAATTGTTTGGAAAATGTAATATATTCTTAGCATTGACATTACTTTGTTAATTTTTTGTATGTTGTATTAAAAGTTTTACAGATTTTTTGAGTTTGGTACCGACTCGACAGCACATAACAACACCAACATAATGTCTAGATATCAACATGTTTTTCCAGTAGAATATAGCTCTAAATTTATTTTAAGACATAATTGGAAATAAAAATTCACTTAGTAAAAACTTACTTGTGGAAACATTTTTAGTAATTCAGCAGTGAATTAAGTGAGAAATTCAAATAAATGCAATTTTATCATATGCAAAAACAAAAACAAAACGAAACCTTACTATCATGAACGTACCGCATGCTTCAGGGGAGTTTTTCCAGTGGAATGGGTGTGCGCTCTGAGTTTCACTCCTGTATGGCTTCTGCCCTGTCTCGCAGGTGAGGAAAGGCTGTCTGGGTCTGAGGTGCAGTCTGTAGCCCTAGGGTCAGGATCAGGTCTCATGGCTTGGCCTTTATTCTCTGAGAGAACAAAGCAGATTAAAAAAAAAATTCCTTAAAAATCTTCAGAGAAAGTCAGACTATTGACATAATAATGACAATTTTCCTCGTGGCACTATTAAGGATTAATAGCCAAGAAAATAATGCATTTCCATCAGTGCCTGTGCCGTTGAAACAGAAAATCTAGAGTGTAATGAACTGGTAAGTTATTCCTCTCCTTTGGGATAGAATGTTTCCCTGGAATATAACTTGAGCTCTTTACCTGTTATAGTATATAATACATGCCTTACCTTCCTCCTCTCACTTCCTGTAGCACAGAGAGATGAGCCATGAACTTAAAGAACAGGGTTTAATTTTAGGCTTTCACTGTGCCTGAATGTTTATCTTCTGACCTGAGTCTTGACATCTCTGAATCTTTATTCATGTAGCAAACAAATTCTGGGCAAAGTGTCCTTGGCCTTAAAGTAGAGACCTAATGTTTTAAAAATTTATCATTTCTGAGCATGAAAAATATTTAAATGATTTTCAAATTGCCTCCAAATCAGCACCACAGCCCCTGTTACAGAGACATAGATATAACCTTAACGTTACTTTAAAAACCTATGCTTCTGTTAAGAACATGAGGTCTGTGTGATTTTAGTGAAGATTTTAATTCAGAAAAAAAACAGCTGATTTGGAACTTTATCTTCCCATTTCCATGATTTATTTGCATATTGCTTTTCTTCATATCTTGGTCTGTATTTTTAAATCTGCCTTATATCTGTTTTTGAGCAAGGCAATCTATAGAGAAGAATTTTCTAATGTTGTGGCTCTCAGGCCTGCCTGCACATGAGGTGGATCTCAGGAACCTGAAGAATTACTGATGTCTGGACTTCACCATCGGAAATTTGGGATTTGGAATAAACCAAAATAACCAAATCCATGCCGTCCAGCTGATTCTAACTCATGACAACCTCATGTGTTACAGAGTAGAGCTGCTCCATGGTTTTCTTGCCTGGAATCTTTACAGAAGCAGATGGCCAGGTCTTTCTTCTGCAGCACCACTGGGGGGTTCAAACTGTCAGCCTTTAGTTGGTAGTCAAACGCAAACCAGTAGGGTGAGTCTGATTAGCAGCAGGGATAAGAACTATGACTTTAAAGTCATTGGTTACAGAGAATTGTCCTGCTGAAGGCCTTTCAGCTTAATTTTAATATTTGGCATCTGAGCAAATCATTCTATGTGTGCTCTCAGCCCTTCTCCCAACTGCCTGTACATCTGTTCCCACTATGTTGAAGCTGAACAACACAAACATGTAATTAGCATGCTCATAGCTAGTATTTATTACCTCTGATTTTTCTTTTCCAGATTTAAAATAGTGGTTTGCTTAAAATGCCATTTGGGAAAATGCCAAAATGCCGACATTGTTAGGGGTAAGAGGTGAAAACAATTTGTTGTAATTTCTGGAGTTTCGAAAGGAGCCTGGACTAATACAATAATGTTGCTTTGGACAATAACAATTTTCTGCCATCTAGTGGACTGTTCAAAGAATAAACTCTCTCTCTCTCTATGTATATATATAAAACCGAAACTAAATTCACTGCCATACAGTCGATTCTAACTCATAGCGATCCTCATTGGGTTTCTGAGGGTATAAATCTTTAAGGAAGTAGATTGCCCCATGTTCCTTCTGCAGAGCAACTGGTAGGTTTGAAACACCGACCTTCTGGTTAGCAGCCAAAAGCCTTATATGTTGTTGTTGTTGTTATGTGCTGTCTAGTCAGACCGCACTCATAGCGACCCCACTCTGGGTTTCCGAGGCGGTATCACTACGGAAATAGATTGCCCAATCTTCTTTCAGAGGAGTGGGCTGGTGGGTTTGAACTGCCAGCCTTCTGGTTAGCAGTCAAATGCCTTAGGCACTATGCTACCAGAGCTCCTTATATAGCCGTATCAAAAAGCTGTGTGACTTCTAAGTATCCTGTCCTGGAAGAAAATGTTTTTGTGTTAGCAAAGCAACTAGTTTTCTATAAACTGTGCCACACATGTAGTATTTCAGTGGTTTTATTGATTTATTTTCTCTAATGTAAAAATTTCATTATGCTTTGTTGCTTTTCTTAATGTTAAAAAATGTGCATGCTCACATTAGATATCAATCAAGATATACTTAATTTTTAAATGTTTGCATACTAGAGACTTGTGATACAGGAAAATATGCTGATATATCCCATATACGGCTCTTTAAAAAAATTCCTCCCTCCCAAAGTTGGAGGCAGCAGAATCCAAGGTTAAGAGCCTGGGCTCCAATGACAAACCTCCCAGCTTAAAATACTGAGTCTGTCTTGTATTAACTGTGGAAACTTAGAGAATTTAAGCACTTTATGCCTCAGTTTTCTTTTCCTTAAAATGGGGACCAATATATCAACCTCATAGGATACCTGGAAAGATTAAATCCAAATAGTCTTTGCAAAGCACTTAATGTTCAATAAATACCACTATTTCTTTTATCATTGTTTAGATATGTATCTATTAGTATTTACTAATTATAAGGAAATGTCTCAGAAGTGACTTATATGATGATGCAACTCAATTTTAAAAACTTGCAAGCCTATTTAATACTCAAAATTAGGAGAAATACAATACAATTCTATTCTGAATAAGACATGGCCCTATATTTGAGTTAATGTTCTCACAAACTGATGTAGGAAAATTAACTATAACTCAAAACAAATATAATAAGTGTGAGAGCAGAGTTATTATAAACAAAGTACAGGGGAGGGAGAGGATATTTCCAGCTGAAGATGACTTATATTCTATATCTTAAATATTGGACATATTTCAATGGAAATTAAATTGCATAAGTGGAGATGGTAGAGAGAGTGCCCCAGGTAGGGAACTGTTTGTAGCAAAGGAATCAAGGTGGAAAAAAGATCTAGGATTTATTTATTTGGGGAGCAATGAGTAATAAGATCCTGCTAAAGATCAAGGCTTCTTTCTTCTTTAACTAAAATTGATTTGCACACCTCCTCTGTGCCAGCTCTGTTCTAGGTAACACAGACTCAACGGTGAGCAAAATAGGCAGAGAATCCATCCAGAGGACTGAGAGAGCAGACAGGGATGTGAAGGTGGGCCAAGTTTTGTAGGGGGCTCAATGGAGGGTCAACAAAGGCTGCTGAGCAACAAAGTATCAACTGAAGAAATATTTATCTTGTGGGGGAAGAGTGTAGGGTGATTAAAGAATAAGGAAGTGGAGGCACAGAAACACATTTCAATGGGAGATAATTTAAAGATTCCAGGTGAGAGGTAAGGAAGTCTTGAACCTTGGAAGAGAAAAGGAGAAAACAGACTTAAAAGACATCCAGCAGGTGGGCAGGTTTGGGGCCAAAAGGAAGTAGGTGAGGGAGGAGAAATGGTAACATCAGGGTTCTGGAGAAAGAGGCAGTATGGTGTGTCATTGGCATCACTGACAGCATAGACTCTGCAACTCTGCAGTCAGACCCAGCTGTACCAGAGGATCTGCGCCTGTTACTTTGTCTCTTTAAACATCAATTTGCTTATCATTGCAATAAGAATAATTAAAATGTGACCTTCTTAGATTATTATGAAAAATAAAGGAAAGCACTGCCCATATTACTGGAGATGTGGTGAGTTTTCATTCCTGGAGGTTATTTGGGGAAGGTGGTGCACATGGTGAATGTGCTAGGCTGCTAACTAAAGGTTAGAGGTCCAAGCTCACATAGAGGTGCCTTGAAGAAAGGTGGGAGGAAGGCCTAGTGATCTGCTTCTGAGAACTCAGCCCCATTCAGCATACCTCTACTTTGACACATATGGAGTCTCTGTGAGTGGGAGTCAACTAGAGAGTACAGTTGTTGTTGTTTGTTTGTTTAAAGAAGGCTAAAAGTTAGAGTCCCCTACATCTGCCTACAATTAGCATGAAATGTATTGAAAAGGAGGTCACTCTCACCTTAAAAAGTCAATAATAGCCCACAAAAAGAATAATTAGCTGAGAATTTTCAACAATTATTCTACATTAGGATGTGAACCATGCGTTAAAGGATCTTTAATTTTTTTTTCATTTGAGAATCAAAGTAGTTGTGGATTATATTACTCTCTTCATAAACTGGCAAAGACCTCACTTCACAGCTAGAAAAAGTTCTCTTATGAGGAATAAAGAGAGATTTCATGAAATAGACAAACTAAAGTTTCAGTATCCAGAGTGTTTTATTTTCCCCAATCTCAGAACCTGTCTTGGATGATTTGCTGAGTGTAGCCTTCTATTATTATTCCCTCCTTAGAAACTACATACAGAGTTTACTATTACAGGCTTTTGGAACTGGGAGTCTTGGTGCTGGCTAAACACCAGGCAATGTGGATCCAAAAAAAATACAAGCATCTAGATGTTTATTTTCTGGAATTCTATCTGAAGAAATTGTGTGAATACTCTGAATTTATGTCCAGAGGAAATTAACACACATTAAGAGAAGGAGAACACTAAGATAAGAGAGGTGAAAGCATCAAGAAGAAGCTTAATAAAGAGCCAAACAGAAATGTTGCACTCTGGCAGCACTGAGGCGGTCTGTGAATGCTGTTCTGGTGTGATAAGAGAATTTAGGATACCCACAGCTACACATATTCAGCAGTAAGTTAAAGTACAATTGTCTGCACTTTTGAGCAACAGAGAAAATACATTTTGCCAGTGAAGCAAAGTAAGTACAGTACATTTCTAGCTGTCTGTAAGTGCATGATAGAAAACTTGCTGTTTGGATTGTCTCCAAATTTGGCAGGCTTATTTGGGATGCTCTGGCTCAACGTAACAGCTATGCAGTATATGCAAAATCCACTTCAGGGCCCTAGAAGAAACTTCAAATGCAGGCATTTATTCTCTAGAGCACCTGTAAATTAAGTGTCTCAAGACACCCATGTGAATACTGATTGAGAGGGCCTTATCCTACATATCAAAATTCTGAGGACAGAGAAAACAGTGATAAGAAATTGAAAAATTCAAAGCGGATGCTTGAAATTGCAGGCATTAATTTGCAACCCAGCTGCTTTTCACAAGGGTGACTCCATATAACATGATCAAGGTGAATAACAAGAAGGATTTACATGTTTAATGCTAGTTATTGACTCAATCAACACAAGGGGAATATTATAGCAATAATAATAATTTCACAACTAGAATTTAATCCAGTAAGTATTTATTGAATGTCTACCAAGTGCCAGACATTTCACCAAGCACTGGGCATATAAAAGATGAATAAGCTCATGATCTGAGGGTGAAGTCGTAGTGGCAAGGAAGGTGAAGATAACTTGACATTTAATATGTTTTTAAACTGTTGAGTATATACTAGGTAGATGTGAAGAACTCTGAATATATTTTATTTAACATTCATGGCAGATTTTTGAAGTTTGTGTTGTAGATCCTCAAATAAATATCAAAAAGCCAAAGTTCAGAGAGTTCAGTACCTTTACAAAATGTCACACCATGAATAAGTGGCAGAACTTGGAACGGAACCCAGTTTTTCTGGAGCTCAGACCATCTTCTTTTAACTAGATCGCCTCTCACTCCTAATTGTAATATAAATCGAGATGTTTAAGCTATTTATAGAACTATAAAAGAAGTTGAAGAAAATGATTAAACTTTATAGAGGTATATTAGTAAAGTTTTTTTTTGCATAGTAGGCTACTTTGATCTGGGTTTTAAAGCTTGGTTAAAATTTGACAGGCAGATGAGAGTAGGAGAACCTAATGCAGAGGAAACAGTATGGGCAGAACACTGAAAAATGAAAACAAAAGCAGTTTTCAAAAGAAAATTGGAAAGCTGTGGCTTTTCTTACATGACTTAAATATAAGGAATTGGAAAGAAAGAAGAACAAAAATGGATTTTTTTTTTAAACAACGGTATTGAGATATATTGTACATATCATACAATTGAGTCATTTCAAATATGTTGTTGTTGTTGTTATGTGACATCGAGTTAGACCCAACTCATAGTGACCCCACCTTGGGTTTCCAAGGCAGTATCACTACAGAAGTAGATTCCCCAACCTTTCTTCCAAGGAATGGCTGGTGGGTTTGAACCACCAGCCTTCTGGTTAACAGTCAAGGCAAATATACATTCACGAATTCTAGTAATATTACCAAGTGATTCAGCCATTATCATAAATTAGTTTTAGGACATTTTCATCTTCTCAATAAAGATCCATTGTGCACATTAACAGTTAATCCCATATTCTACTCTTAGTCACCAGGCAATCATTAATCTACTTTCTGTCTCCATAAATCTTCCCTTTCTGGACATCTCATAAAGACAATTATGAAATAAGTGGTCTTTCATGTCTGGCTTTTTTTATTTAGCATACTGTTTTCAAAGTTCATCTACTTTGTAGCATTTATCAAAACTTCACTCTTTTTCATATTCCATTATGCAGACATACTACATTTTGTTTATCAATTCATCAACTGAATATTTGAGTTGTTTCCAGTTTTGGGATATTATAAATAATGCTGCTGTAAGCAATCATGTGCACATCTGAGTGGACATATTTCTATTTCTTCTTGCGTAGATACCTAGAAGTGGAATTCCTAGGTCATCTGATAGCTTTTTGTTCAACTTTTTAAGAAACTACCAAACTGTTTGATTAAGTGACTGCATCATTTTACATCCCCACCAGTAATTGAAATTCTGAAACTCTGAAACTCTGAAACTTGCTCTTGAAAGGAGAGTAGCTAAAGTGCATGGAAGAAATGATGATGTAAAAGAGCTGAATAGATTTCAGAGAGCAGCTCAAAAGGAAAAGTAAAGTATTAGAATGAAATGTGCAAAGACCTGGACTTG
>NW_006921674.1:2470512-2471216 GCF_000298275.1 Orycteropus afer afer | reverse complement strand
CTATGCTGGGAATGACAAATTGAAGAGGAATGGTGTGGCATTCATCATCACAAAGAGTATTTCAAGATCTATCCTGAAGTACAATGCTGTCAGTGTTAGGATAATATCCATATACCTACAAGGAAGGCCAGTTAATACTACTATTATTCAAATTTATGCACCAACCACCAAAGCCAAAGATGAGGAAATTAAAGATTTTTACCAACTTCTGCAATCTGAAATAGACAGAACATGCAATCAAGATGTGCTGTTTATTACTGGTGATTGGAATGCAAAATTTGGAAACAAAGAAGAATCACCAGCAGCTGGAAAATTTGATCTTGGTGATAGAAATGACACTGGAGATCACATGATAGAATTTTGCAAGACCAATGACTTATTCATTGCAAATACCTTTTTTTTCAACCACACATATGGTGGCTATCCATGTGGACTTTGCCAGATGAAGTACACAGGAATCATATTGACTACATCTGTGGTAAGAAGCAATGGAAAAGCTCAATATCTTAAGCCAAAACAGGGCCAGGAGCTGATTGTGGAACAGACCATCAATGGCTCATATGCAAGTTCAACTTGAAGATAAAGACAATTAAAACAAGTCCAAGAGAGCCAAAATATGACCTTGAATATATCCCCCATGAATTTAGAGACTGTCTAAAGAATAGATTTGATGCATTGAACACCAATGACCTAAAACCAAAGGA
>NW_006921674.1:2452144-2453305 GCF_000298275.1 Orycteropus afer afer | reverse complement strand
CCTGGGAAACCCAAGGAGGGGTGGCTATATAGTCTGATTAGACTGGATGGCAGTGAGTTTGGTTTTTTAGTTTATTTATTCAGGAATGCCAATTTTTATCACAGCTCTCTTTTCTTTCTCCATTTCTCTTCTATTTGCTCTTATTTTCTGATGAAGAGACTGAGTTGGAGCTGTTGGATGAACAGCTTTGTAGAGGGAGAGGGACAAGTCAGAGAGAGAGGCTGATAGACTATTCTTAAAGGGGGGGGATGGGAAGCCCCTGGAATTCAGTTCATGCATTTCCATAAGTATCAATTTTGATTTTTGTTTTTGTGTTTGGTTGGAAAAACATTTAATGTCACTGTTTGAGTCATTGAATGGATGTCTGTTGAGCTCATTAATGTTGCTCACTCACAGAACCCTTTATGGAAATCCACTTCTTAAGTTTATTACCAGTCATGGGAAAAGTTTGACCCAAATACTCTTTGCTCCTCTGTGACATGGATCATAATTCTATCACAGTAAGCTCTTTCCTTTCTCAACCAGTCATTCCAAATGCAAACAAACACTGTTATATCTTTTATAGATGTAAACTTTGAGCATGGATCTCTTGTTTCTTTTCCCTGCTTCTTGAATCCTAAATTTAGAAATATGCTGCACTCTCCCCTCCCTCCCTTCACCCATATTCAACAGAGTATCTGGGCATGACTATGGGCAGCCTAGAAAATTCAAGATAGTCAGAATTCTGAACAAGAACTTTTCTAATTTTCTCTAGATGATGCATTTTTAAGACCACCTAGGAAACCACACGGATGACTGGGTGGGCTGACTTATTTCTAATTTCTCATTAGTAGGATGTTTCAAATGAAAACTCTTGCTATCTTTGCTCCTTGGTATCCCTTTGTTATATTGGCATAACAAAATCCAGGTACAGTAATTTCTGAGAAGTTGTAAGGCCAAGTCTGTCTTGAAAAGTCTCTTTTATCAATCCCTGAAAAGAGAACCTCAAAGTTCCCAAAACATTTCTTTACAGTGACTTCACGCTGTAAAGATGTTTTACTCTTGGGATGTTTCTTATAGAATAATGAAAATATAAAGGTTTCACGCTTCTGGGAGAAGAGGTTAAGGATAAAAGTAACATCCTAGGAACTATAAATTGTAATGATATTCTGACCTTTTGGT
>NW_006921674.1:2435724-2450964 GCF_000298275.1 Orycteropus afer afer | reverse complement strand
CATTACACTTAGCCAATGGAGCTAGGTTGCCCAGATAGAACATTTTTGTGATTCTGTTAAGTGAAAACTGAAATTCTCTTCTGCTTTTTTTCTTTGTCATCTTTAATCACCAACATGGAATATTTTGATTTTCTTGACACTCACCTATATCAACAAATCTAGCTCTCTTGGCCTACATTAACTTTTGCTTCTCTCTCCTTTTCTGTGACCACTAACCGAACTTAACTACTGCAGCAAAAGATGTAACTTTGAAAGCTTGCCCTCTTCCCTTCCATTCCAAAAAGAACTATTAGCATAATTTTCTTCAAACACGTAAACACAAAGGTCTTAATCCTTTTTCTCCTCTATGTAAAAAATAGTTGGTATCTTTCAATTGCCTGTAACATCAATATAAACTTTTTATGCTAAAAGTTAATATCCTCCCTTCAACTGACCCTTTCTATTTTAGCACTGTCATTTATTCTTGCTCCTTGGCATAGTTGCTCTGATTCTTCTAAGCCATCTGGTTCTTATTAATACATAGGATTTGCTTCTACTGCTTTTCTGCTTGTGCAGATGTCATCCCTTCAATCACTGGGAGCACACTGCTTCCTGAGATAGCCTTGCCATCTTTGTGTAGGTCAGTTAGAGACTTTTTCTCTTTATTGAGCTGGTATCAACTATTGTATATGATTTCTACTTTTATCTGCATGCATGTCATTATATATACATTCTAGCAGGTTTGCACATGTGTAGTATGTCTATGGTGGCTCTTTGTTTAACTTCTGGGGAAGGATCTCTGCATCTGGCCTTCCCTCATTTTCATGCCTTAATCTACCCTGCCAACAACACCCTAGAACCATATTGGGTGAACTCTCATTTTGAGCATGTTGTTGTATGCCACTGAGTCGAATCTGACTAATAGCGACCCTATGTTGTTGTTGTTGTTAGGTGCCACCGAGTTGGCTCCAACTCATAGTGACCCTATGGACAACAGAATGAAACACTGCTTAGTCCTATGCCAGCTCACAATCCTTGCTATAACTGAGCCCATCGTTGCAGCCACTATGTCAATCCATCTTGTCGAGGGCTTTCCTCTCTTTCGTTGACCCTCCACTTTACCAAGCATAATATCCTTCTCCAGGGAATGGTCCTCTATAGGACAGAGTAAAACTGCCCCATAGGGTTTTCTAGGCTGCAATCTTTATGGGAGCAGATTGGTAGGTCTTTTTTTTTCTATGGAGCCACTGGGTCGGTTCAAACCACTGACCTTTTGGTTAGCAGTTAAGTGCTTAACCATTGCATTACCAGGGATCATCACATGTTTAATAGATGCTTGTGACTAAGCCGCTTTCTAAATATGTTATTATTTACATGTGAAAACATATATAATAAGATAAAGTTATTAAGGGATAACAAGATTTCTACTAGGTAATAATTCTGTGAAACTTAATCATAAACATTGAACACAAGCTTGAGTACATGCATCCTCATCCACACAGAGCAAAATGTCTCAAACATTACCAATCGGTTAACTAAGAAAGTGTCACCCGTGGCATACCTATCTGTAACTGGTTAACTGAGAAAACATTACATGCTATATATCTGTCCGGATAGATGGCTTGGTTTTCTAAATATGTAATACACTGTTATTTGCTAGATCTTAGAAAAAACTGGCATATTTAGTTCTACATGTACAACTTCAAATAATTCAGAAAAAATATTGATAGTTTTTCCTACATTTCACAAGACACATATGAGAATATATCTAGGCATTATCAATACAAAGAAGACAAATATATTTTTCAAATAGCTCATGTAGCCTCACCTTTTATTACTCTCTCTAATTTTTAGCATCTCCAAATGTCTCTACATTTTTAATTATTTCAAAAATTGTGTTTCCATAACAATTTTAATTGAATCTCCTGTGATGCTGTTTTAATCATTAAAATCAGCCATAGCATAAAATTATATTTTAATCAGAGCCTTTTATACTGTGCAGTAATCTGAGAGTAGACATTAACAAAAACATCATCTCTCTATGGTGTTCCTCTCGGCCACCTCCTACTCCACCTGAGACACTAAAAACAAGAATTAAGACTGAGCAGCTTATTTCCATTTGTTCCACATGCTGTGGAAAATATTGATAAGGGGCAGCTAGATGGGGTCATCATTAGTGGCATCTGATGGTTTATTCTTGTATAAAGATAAACATATAATTACAGACTTTTCACCAAGGCTAACAGTAAACTCTGATTTATTTGTAGGATGGCTGCTTAGGCTTAGGAGTGCATCTCCTGGTCATGTAGTCAATTGAAGGTCTGGAGCATGGTTGGCTCAAAAAGAAGAGGTGGGTGGCCCAGATGTGAAGAGAGAGTAAAAGGGGTCATCTATAGCCCACATAACTCTATCGAGCAGATTCCCAGGTCCTGAATTCTCAGCAGTGAATTATTCTTTTTCAGTTCTTATTCTTACTAGACTTCTTTAAAGCCCATTTTTATGTGTGCCCATTAATCATCTGTGTAATTTTAGAAGGCAAAATGCATGAGACTCAGAGCTAATTATGCATTCTATTATGCCTTGAGATATCTGGATGAAAAATCATGTTCCAACACTCAATCCCTTCCCTAAAACTCATTTCCACAAAAGATGATTTAATGATCTATTTACTTTAAAGGTTTGCCTTTGGGGACAATGATTATCCTGGTTAGCTTGACTTAAAGAATAGACTTTTACTTCATAGGACCTGGAAGCATTTAGAAAAATCACTGTGGCTTCAGAAAATATAATTAATGCAAAATGTGCTGAAACTCATATTTTGGTTATTCCTAGGTAGAAGTGATCCATTTAACACCTATGCAGAGTGTGAGAGTCATCGTGACACCAATTTTCAAGTTTTGTTGTTCAAACATAGCATTGGAAATCATCCAGCTGTGGATGCGGTGTATATGATGGCAAATTACAGCTTTGTTGTTCAACTCCAAAAAAGGATTATGAACAATAAAAGAATGATAAAGATGACGGAAGTCTTAAATCAATTTTTCCTAATCAGTTTGGTTCTACCACTTATAGCCAATCTATTACATTATGTAAAACTAGCTGCCTAGGAATACAAACATTAGTCTCATAAATGCCTTTCAATTTGATATTTTAGTTTTCCTTTACTCTGAAGTATTGAAAAAAAATCATTTTTCAAAGATACCTCCTAGGTATAGGCTATACACTTGATCCCAAAGTAGAGACACTGTCCTATGTTTCTAAGAACAGACTGCAGAGTTTTACATAAGGAGATGTGTTTCTATGATTAGCATATGCTCATTTCTTTTAGAATGGTGCTTTTTTTTTTAGCCCTTAAAATACAGTTTAATCACAATATGTGCAAAAACTCTCAGCTCCAAATTCTACATTAATATTTTCTAAAATGTAAGTAAAAAAATACTCCTTCAACCGAGTTCTGGATTTAGTGAGAACAAAGGGAATGTGGAGCCCAGGTGGGAACATCTGTCTCCATCTAGATGTCACTGTCCACCCCAGAGCCACATTTGTGACAGAAGATGTCCTCGTTCTGGGTCAGGAAGCCTTCACCCACCAAGGAGACAGAACACCTTCCACAGTTAAAGCATTCACTGTGCCACTGGCGGTCTTGAAAGCAGATAAACTTGGCACCTCTGAGACCTATAAAGGAATCAGAGAAAAAGAGTAACCCACTGTTTCAATGAACAGATTGACAATTCCACCTGGCTTCTTTGGACATAACAGTGAACAAGGTAACGTAGAGACAAGTAAGCAAATAAACAACAACAACAACAACAAACTCCCAAACTGTTCCCCTGTGCCCCCATATCCGTTCTGGGATTGTCAGCCAGAGGCAAGTTCCTTCCATGTAACCCAACCAAAGTGGCAATGCAATTCTTTCATTATCCACAGAAGTAGTTAGAATCTGGTTATACAAACCATATTGTTTTGTAAACAGAAAGGATTACCTAATATGTATAAGGAAATATAGTGTGCATTGGGAAGAAGGTATACTTCTTAGAAGCAAACATATTTAATCATCCCTTTCTCTCTGTGTGATCCTCAGGTTTCTTAGCTGTGAAATGAAGATAAAATAATTGTTTGCTTTCTAGCTTGGTGTCTGAAGTTCTCAGTAATTTTAGTTCTTTTCTGTCTTTTTCCATGTTTAGTTTTACACAGGATAAAGTCCCATGGTGCTGTAGTAGTTTAGGACACAATTTCTGAAAGCTGACAAATTAGAATTTCATTTAGACTATCATGTAGCCATCCTAACATGATGACCTTATTACTGCAGAAGAGACAACTTCAGTCTAGGGTTGTAACAAAGGTCTATGAGTCTGATCTACTGTAGCCAGTGAGGCAATTCTACTCAACAACTAGTACTTAAGAAGGTCCTTATCATCCCTCCTCCCACTTCAACTTGGGCCCCACTTGAGCCATAGAATTTCTGAAAAATGTGGTAGAAATTGAGTCATCGGTGAGACTCTGATCCTTTTCTCCCTAGTATAATCAAGGAATTGATTTTGAGGAAGGGGCTGGGATGCACTAGGTTTGGGCTTTTATTTATTTACAAATATCTCCAAGTGGCTATCATACTATAATCTCTCTATAATTTGCTTACAGAGAGTGTTTCTTTGCTAGTTTACATAAAGTTATCAAATGCTTCTGGTATATTGAAGCAAAAAGGATAAAAATAGCATTCTATTTCAGATAAACTCTCCTTTTGTTTGCATCCTAGAAATTTTACTTGATTTCTTTACAGATAATTTGGTAGCTCAGAGAACTTTGCATCAAATTCTTCTACTTTTTAAGAATTAGCTTTATAATTTGCTCATCTATGATGTTATTATTAGTTTCCAATAAGAGTAAATTAATAGTGTACTGATTAATTCCCTTGATGTTATTCAAAATATTAACAGGCTGTCTGCAAGAAATATATTCTGTATATACATAAATCATCTCTGCTCATAAAACTAATTATTATCCATGTCTGGCTTTTCAATGCTGATGAGCTTTCCTTGATTTTATTAGTAAGCTTTGAATAAGGGGCAAATGTAAAAGTAATTCTTCTAGAATTTTACAGATAAGAAAAATACAGAAGCCCCTGGCAGAAAGGATTTAAGAAAGGCCTGACACAACATGTGAGATGTTTGTAAATTGCTCCAGTTTTGGATATGTTTATTCCCTCAGGTCATGAGGGTTATTTGTAGAAATTTATCCAGGGAACAAGTCTCTGGCACCTATTTTATCTGACTCCATTTACTGCTGACAAATCAGTAGAATAAGGGCTAACATTTGTTGGGCACTTGGGTATGTGCTAAGCACTATTCTAAACACTTTACACATGTTGCCTTGTTTAACCCTCCCCTCACCATCATGGATTAGTTATTATGATCATCTCACTTTGCAGACAAAAACTGAGAAAGAGTTCAACAACTTGCCTAAGGTCACCCAGCTGGTAAGTGACAGAGCTGGGACTCAATCTCAGGTATCCTCTTCACCTCACCATCTTATTTGAATTTATCTTTTGTAAAGAACATAACCAGAAACATTAGCATCTCTTTCAGAAGTCATGACATTTGAAGCTCCTTTCCCATCTTTAAGCAGTTAGGGAAGAAAGCTAAGGTGTGATCTGGATCAACTCTTTGTTTTACAAATAAGGAAAATGAGGACCTTGGAGAACAGTAACTTTTCCATTCCAAGCAGTAGTGAGAGACAGAGGCTTATGGATAGATTAAGATAAAATAGTGTTTTTAAAACATCCTGACAGAGAAGCTCAACATGTGCTCAAACATACCAACATTTGTGAGGATGGAATAGGACCAGCATTGTTTTGTTCTGTTATACATGGGGTCACCATGACTTGCAGCCAACTTGATGGCAATTAACAACAACAACATACAGAGTTCTTGAAATGACATCTTTTTTGCATGATTGTCCATCTCTCAGAAGATAAATATATATGACAGTGTTAGAATGCCTTATGGTACATTAGTTTACATAGCTCAGGGTTTTTTTTTAATTTTTATTGTGATTTGGGTGAAAGTTTACAGAGAAAATTCACTTTCCGTACAGCAGTTCACATACACTTTGTCTCATGACATTGCTTACAACTTACCCCAATGCAACAGCTCCCCTCCCAACTTCCCTTCCCACTTCCAATAGTTACCTCTTCCCTGTGTCCATCCCTCCATGCACTCCTACCCCCTGAGCTTTCTCCCTGTGCATGAACAGCCCTTCTTTCTCCCATGATTGTTCTCTCCAAGGAGGTATCTACCTCAGGTAAATGTTCAACTCATTTGCCTGTCTTCTGTTTGGCTGGAAGCCACAGGTGTGGGCTCAACTCCAGACCTGAAGGGCAGCTAGAGGCAATAGTCTCAGTGGTTCCACCAGGCTTATCAGACCAGCAAACCTGGTGTCCAACCCCCCCTGACTTTTTTTTCCAAATGATTTTGAGTTCTGTTCCACAATGTTCTCCCTCTCTATCCAGGATCTCCTACATAAATCCCCCTCTGAGTGGTTGATAGTGGTAGCCACCCACCATCTAGATCTTCTGGTCTCATAGTCTGGCAGGCTATGGATTACATGGTGTACCAGTAAAGCTTACATAGCTCAGTTTTAAAGAAGCACTGCTAAAGGGCCATTCTCTCTCTGTCTCTCTCTCTCATTCGTTTGGGTCAAGAAACAGTAAAGTGAGTTGGAAGTTTTTGAGGCATTCCAGTCTAGTGGCTCTCAATCACAGATCAAAAAGTATATTAAGAAATATTTTGAAGTTCTTTATATTATACTTTATGTTGTAAAAAACTCACTGCCATCAAGTTGGATCCGACCCACAGCGACCCCTCCTTGGGTTTCCAAGGTGATATCACTATGGAAGTAGATTGCCCAACCTTCCTTCTGAGAAGTGGCTGGTAGTTTTGAACCGCCAGCCTTCTGGTTAGCAGTCAAGTACCTTAGGCACTATGCCACCAGTTGTTGTTGTTGTTGTTTTTTGCCGTCGAGTCCTCTATATTAAATACATAACTCTACTTTTGGACTATTTTGGGGTCAAGTCTTTTGTTTCTGATCATTCTTATGTTTTAGTATAGATCAATTTAAGTTTTCCACTTGAATCTAAAAAAGCTAAGCTCAGTCATCTTTCTGCAATAATCCACTAGAAAAAATTACTTAGACACATGGATCTCTGATGGATCAGATTTGAACCTCCTCAAGTTCAGGGCTCTCAGAAGCTCTTTGCAGAGAAGTTAGCCATTTGGGGCTTCAGAGAGCTTTGAAACCCGTTTAAGTTGTTTAATTTTTTTCATTTTCTTTTTGAAGCCCTCCATTTCCTTGCCCAATTCAAGAAATCTATTGTAAAGTAAATTGAATTGGTAGGGTTGTGATTGTAGACTCTACTGGGGGGAATTTGGAGCCTAAGTACTGCCAAATTTCTAGAAGTACCACTTAAATCAGTGGAAATGGGGCTTGTTCTCTTGGCTGCAAGGGTTTCTAGGGTTGTAGAAGGCAGGAGTTCCAGGCTCTAACCCCAAGACTATGGCCCTGAATCACCCTTTGGGTCTGGAATTGGACTCACTCTTGTGGTCCAACAACCAGCCAAACAATAGGCTTATGAGCTGAACAACTACAACAGGGAACTGTACTCCTTAGAACAGTCCCCATGGGAGATGAGAAGGGCAGCAATTGCACAGGAGAAAGCTAGGTAGCAGAAATGCATACATAAAGAGGACATAGGGAAGGACTAACTTCAGGGAAGATGTGGGAACAGAGCTGTTACGTTGTGGGGATTGTAATAGGTGTCATGAAACAAAATGTGTATGAACTGTTGAATGTAAAATCAATCTACTCTGTAAAACTGCACCCAAATCACAATAAACAAGTTAAAAAAAAAAAAAGAGCACAAGCTCTGGACCCAGGCACTACCTGGGATTGCTAACTCAAGTCCTTTCAAGGACAAAGGAGGTATCCTAGCTGAGCAATGGGCCCAATGAGTGAAGGATGGAGAAGGCATGCCCCATACCATGGGGTGGCATTGCAATGCCACATCATAGTGACCATGCAGACTGCATGGAGGCACCTGCTCACCCATAACAGGCTCTTTATTTAATTTTTCTGTGGAGATGGATTTTAGATTTGCTGTTTCTCAACATGTATAGGCCAAAGACAACACATCTGCTGGCCAAATGTCGCCTGTGGGCCATTTATTGATTCACAAAAACATGGCGCCCTGTAGAGACAACTAGGACCCAATTGTTTGCCCAGGTAACTCCCTCCCTCTACAATTTAGTGAAAACTTGCCAAGTTGCAGTGGAACTCTTTTCTTTCTTTGGAAGCTACATGAAGATCAACTTTTAATTTGCGATATATTTGGAGGTAGAAGAGGAGGTGGAAAGGGATAGCATAATTTTTAATTTTATGTTACATAGACTGAACTAAAATATGAAATATAATCTAAAATACTAGGAATGGTACTAGCTATACAGTTCTCTCAGCTTATTAAGTGACTATAAATTGCCTAAAATAATATCTGGTGTGTTTCTCAGATGTCATACTAGCTTTAGTTTCTTTACTATAGAATTAGCATTTTACAAATGTCTCTGAGGAAAATAGAATGCTTTTTATAACCATGAAAGTCTATTTAACATGGATCAATTGACCATTTGTTATTTTCAAATCATTTCACATGTATTTTGTTTCTTAAGTAGAATGCTATCTTGTTTTCTTTCAGCTATTCATAATTAAAACTCATTGGAAGTGAATAGAAAGAAAAGAGAATAATACATGTTAGAAGCATCTTAAAATGAAGTTTAATTAATTCCTGACCTATGCTATTCTAATAATTAATTTCAGCTTCAGACATTTTATGCAATGCTTGCATGTAATTAAAACCTTTTTTTATTTCAGGGCTGCTTAGTCCTTGCTTGGAATTAAGCAGGATTCTGATTTATTATTACCCTTTTCTCCCACCCAAATCCTTAACGTTCTTGCTCAGATCAGGCCTCCTTGTTAAAGTCTTCTCTGACCTCTCATCTGACCCTGTTTTTTGCCTTCATTGAGCTAATACTTTACTTTGAGTCAGTATCAGTAGGTTTAGTGCTTAGTTATTCTCTACAGAGCATGTTGTTTTTAATTGCTGTCAAGTTGACTCCAACTCATGGCAACCTCATGGACAAAAGAATGTAACACCGCCTGGCCCTGCCAACCTGTCTTCACGATTGCTGGTATGCTCAAGTCTGTTTTTGAGGGCACTATGTATTTTGAGGGAGCTCTGGTAGCATAGTGCCTAAAGCACCTGACTGCTAACCAGAAGGCTGGAGGTTCAAACCCACCAGCCACTCCTCAGAAGGAAGGTTGGGCAATTCACTTCCATAGTGATACTGACTCAGAAACCCAAGAAGAGGTCGCTATGAGTTGGGTCTGACTTGACGGCACATAACAACAACAACAACAACATGTATTTTGAGGAGCTCTGGTGGCGTAGTGCCTAAGGCACTTGACTGCTAACCAGAAGGTTGGCCGTTCAAACCTGCCAGCCACTCCTTGGAAGGAAGGTTGGGCAATCTACTGCCTTAGTGATACCACCCCAGAAACCCAAGGAGGGGTCACTATGAGTCAGGATTGACTCGAGGGCAGTGCATATGTATTTTGAATGCCTTCCAGCTTAGGATAATATTCTCTTGTGATGGATAGTTTCCATCGGGTAATTTTGGGAGCGTATCACCAGGTCTTTCTTCTCAGACTGCATTAGTCTGGAAGCTTTGCTGAAACATATCCAGTATGGGTGACTCTACTAGCATTTGAAATTTTGATGGCATAGCTTCTAGCATATAGGAACATGTAAGCCACCATAGAACAATAAACTGACAGATGGATGGTGGCTATAGACTATAGTGACCTGTATTATACTCTCTATTTTCCTTGATGGATCTATGTAATATTTATATTTACATAGAAGTTACATGTGCTTATCTCAAAAGGAAACAAATGAAAGATTGTCCATTTTCTTGCATTTCCTAAATATGGCATTTTACATAGTCATAACCATCTCAAGATTTTGTGTTGGTGTTAGCTGCCATCAAGTCACTTCCCAGCTCACAGAGACCCTATGTACAACAGAAAGAAACTGTTGTTACCCACAGGGTTTTCACTGGCTAATTTTCATAAGTTAATTGCCAGGCCTTTCTTCCTAATGTGTCTTACTCTGGAAGCCCCACTGAAATCTCTTCAGCATCATCATAACACACAAGCTTCCACTGATAGATGAGTGCTGGCTGCACATGAAATGCATCGGCCTGGAGTTGAACCTGGGTCTCTCTAATGGAAGGCAAGAATTCTACCAGTGAACCCTCAACGTCCTCAGGGTCTCATGATAGAATCACATTAAGATAAACAAAAAAACTCACCAGTGATGGGTTTGCTGCAGGCTGCACACTTTTTGGCATAAAGATGATTGTAGCAATCCAAGCAGAATGGGTGGTCATCTCTGGACATAAATTCTTCTTCACAGAGCTCTTTCCTACAGCCACTACACAGAAAGCACTCTTTATGCCATGGCTGGTCACGAAACATTATTCCACCTGAAGTTATCACCTGCCAGAAGATCACCAAAAAGACGATGACTGCGGGAGCCACTATGATTCAGATCTTTTCATGATTCTCTTCTGTGTCCACAGAGGGACTTCGGGGTATTCTATTCCCTTGTGAAGGGTGCTCTTTTCCTTTAAAATTTCTGTGATTCTTTATCAATATGAGAAGCAAGGAGGACAGAGATGAAAATAGAACTAGTAAGAAATGAAAATTTTTTCTAGTTTTACACCTATGATAGGAGAAAAAAGAAAGTGCCATATCTGACTTAGAAGAATGAAAAGAAGTTTAAAAGAATTCACTTTCATGCTCATCCTTCTCTGACTTTCTTACTTGTCTTCAAAGATCTGCCATTACACCAATAATGTTTCCTATGCGATGTTCTTATTTCCATGTCTGACTTTTAAGGACGCTGGGGAAAAAAAATCTACTTTTTCCTTAAAGCTCTATATTGGGTCCAAGAATATCTAGCAGCAGCAACCCTGAAAGGAATTAATAAGCATCATTATTTGCTAATAATCTCTAACACATCTTAAGAGGTTTTTTTTTTTTTTTTTTTTTTAAGTCCTCAGCATCGTGCTATGTGATGCCCTCTTCTAATATTCTCAATGGCCTTAGGTGTTAGAGAATATTATTACCTTTACCCTTTATGGATGAGCAGCTGCTGAGAGCTGGCATGATTAAGTTACTTGCCCAAGGTCACACAGCTATCAGTTGGCAGCCTTTAACATTTAAACCTCTGCAGTCTGACTCCTTGGGTTGTGTGTGCTTAATTATTAACACAATAATAAGTCAAGATTACCTTGTACTGATAAAGCAGTTAATAAATCCTTGTCAGATAATTAAATAAACACTGAGGGAAAAAAAAATCTTTGGAAACCAATGCCAATAGTGTATCTAGCACAAATGGATGCTGTGGATAATTGAGTATTTTGTTGGCTTTAGCACTCTGTAATGGACACTGATTAGGTATTGAAACTAAGGTGTGATGCTCTAGGGTTTTCTCAGAGATGCTATTATTCCTTCATAAGATAATATTTATTTTTCTAAACCAGTGTAATCTATAGATTACACTAAAATCTGTAGATTATACTTTTAAAAGGCTGAGACATCTTTATTTAGAATCAAATGGATACTTATTGGAAATCTCTTCTTGTGTAGCCGTTTTTAAGTTATATCATCTTTCAAAGCTCCTAGAAATTGCTGTGGGGCCTGGAAGGTGTTCCTTTAAATGCATTATAATGCCAGAAACATTATGATATCTGAGATAGTTCTTATGATCTTTGTGTTTAATTAGATGTAGGAATTACAGAGCTCATCCTAAGCCATTTTATTATTGACAAGCTCAAAAAGGTTCTTTTTCTTTGATCTGGGCTTTTGAAAAAATAGTTATTCTAAAGGTGTTTTTAATCTGAAAACTAATATCTTAAAAACTAAAGATATTTGATAGAAAAGTTACATTCTTCCCCAAATGAGAAAAGTATACTGCTTTGACTATGTAAATGAAAAGCGTAATGATGTGAATAAAGCAATTTAAAATACCCCCTATTGATTTCAAATGGCTTCTGACAGTCACAGCAGAATTCAAGATTCCTTTGATTTTTTTTTTTTTTTTTTTTTTGGTCAAATGATTAGCAGGCAATGCTTAAAAGATTTGAAACTTATAAAATATATTCACAGCAAAATAAAACTTGATGTATACATTAAAGACTTTAATTAGAGAGAAGAAACTCCAGGACATTAAAAATAGTTTGCATATGATTATGTTCCTTTTGAAGGGTAGGCTAACTAAAATGAAGTCTAATGTCTAAACTTTATTTTTGCTGTTGATTCATCCCAGGAGTTAGAACAAGTTTCTTTTCGAGCAAATTTGAGGCAATAATGATTTTGCTTTTAGTAGATGACAGATGAATAATTGCAGAATATATTTAACTCTCTTTGGACCCTAAGGAGTTTGAATTCAAAGCATTTAGAATTTGAAGTCATTTACTTTTTTGGTAGAAAAATTAATTTTAGTTTTACAAAATAAAATCTATGAAAAAATTCTAAGGATTTGGTTGTCTTGTACTTTTTGCTTATTTTGTTTTGTGTTTGGACTTTGGTTGGAGTTGAAAAAAAATATTTTCTTCAGCTTGGATCATTTTGATCAGAAATATCTATATCCAACTTTCCTTAAAGAACTTGTGAATTTATAAACTAAATATAAAATAACCTGGAATGTCATGATCTGTCTACCACCTAACATAAACATTTTATAAATTTTTGATGACTTCAAATCATAAACTATATATAGACACAGACTCCTATAATTTAGGAAAGGAAGGTTGGGCAATCTACTTCCGTAGTGATACTGCCTCGGAAACCCAAGGGGGTGTCGCTATGAGTTGGATGCATCTTGAGGGCAGTGAGTTAGAGTGCTTTGTCCCAGACAATCCCCAGCACTGATACATGAAATTTCCCTCTTGAATCTTTATAACGTCAAAGCAAACTTCATATTGTATGTCTGATAAATGCTTTTAAGATAATTCCCACAAATCTTATTAATATTTTAGCATATTTAAGAAATGGAGCCTTAAAATTGTCAAGTTAATTGTCCCTCAAAACAACGAGATAAATATCTCCAGTTTTTTCTAAGCATCTTTTTCTAAAGGTAGGTCATTGATTCAAGTAATTATTTGGAACTTCATAAATCATAGGATCATAGATCCCTAACTGCTGCTTGTAAAGCCATTTTCTAAGTCATTGTTTCAGGTACAAATCTGTACTCTCCAGCTTTCATTATGTTGTAACTTAACAATAATTGTAACTTAAGAGAGTTAGTTGATTCATGTCTCCTCAGATGCAGTACTGTTATTATATGTATATGTAGAAAATTACACTATGTGTGTGTGTGTGTGTGTGTGTGTAGGCATACACATGTACGTTCATGTATGCCTTTGTAGAAAGTGGTAATAAGATGTCCAGCTGTCCAGATCCAAGTACGCAAATGATCTCAAGAGATCTGTCGATGTAGTTCATAGATCAAAATGGTTTAGAAACCACTGTAGTAATCGAATGTGTTTTCATGATTCAGCTCACTTGCTATAGTTTATAATATCTTATTAAATTTATGAGGCCTCACAGGTCAAAGATTTCTTAACGAAACTCAATATATTTTATGTAGTACAGACAGGCTTCATCACTGTGATAAAAATAAGTTACATTTTCAAATAAAAGCTTAGAAAATAAATGAGTTGGAAGAAGTTTATTTCAAAACATGTTTTATTTTTTCCTATGGAAAATATGTTTTGAATGGTCGAACTAGTTAAAGCCTATCCATGAAACCCTGGAACTGGAGGTGAAGAAAATCACTCCTAGCAATTTGTATAGTTCAAATGCAATTAGTATAGTTCAGATGCAGTTTTAGGTACCCCCTCCTTCTCTTTTCCTGCTCTCTGCTTTTGTTGTTATGTGCTGTTTAGTCAAACCTGACTCATAGTGACACCTCCTTGGGTTTCCAAGGCAGTATCACTACGGAAGTAGGATTGCCCAACCTTCCTTCCGAGGAGTGGCTGGTGGGTTTGAACCGCCAACTGTCTGGTTAGCAGGCAAGTGTCTTAGCCACTATGCTACCAGAGCTCTCTGCTTTTACAGAGACTGAATTTCACTGGTTATTTTATCACTTACTTGAGTCTACTGATACCACCCTTAGGAAACAGAAAAGGTTCAAATGAAGAAGACATTTGCATTGCCAGAACACAATGTGAGGAGTTAAACATCCTGTTTTAATTGGTTCTCTTGGCCACTCTGTAAATCCAATTGATATATCTTTAAATCAGTTACTGTGCAAGAGCCTCAAAATCTAGGTGTTTGGCATGAGAGAGACTTCTGCCCATGGAGCAGAGCAGACTCCTCTTTAGGGTGGTTACTATTAACTTTGAGAGAAGCAGCTCATAGCTATTGGTTTCAAACGTGTTTGCAGAGAGTCTTGAGGAATGGTGTAGTCTGACCTAGATAAAAGAAAGGAATTATTTTCTCTCATCAGGCTAAAACAGCTTCCATTATAGTGTGATTTAATTATTATAACTTAAGAAAGTTGATACAATTGCAATAATGATTTTTTAAGGAATTCTTCAGAAAAAGAATTTTGCAAATACTTGCAAAAATTTAAGGACCCATATTACAAATAGATTGTAAGTCTTTTACTCAGGTCAGTTATGCTGTATGAGAGTACTCTGAAATGAGGTGCCTAGCATGATAGAAGATGACTTCCCTAAGTATAAATTAAAGCTCCATGGTTGGATTAAACTTGTCCAAAGTCCTCCTTTCTGCCTTCCTAAGGAAAAAGACTTTAATTTAGAGTTGTAACTTCTAGTGAACTTTGACCACCCTTAGCAAACAGTAGAGAGGACAATATATTTGTGAAGAAATGTTTGTCAGTAAATGTTTATCAAGATGGTTTCAGAAAAATGCTTGGACAGCAGACTTTAGGAAAAATGTATACACAGCTTATTAAGTTAGCTCAAGAAATCTATGTTAGAAAATAAATAAGCTAACCTTATAGTGGCTAAAGCACTTGACTGCTAACCACAAGGCTGGCGGTTCAAACCCACCAGCCACTCCTCAGAAGGAAGGTTGGGCAATCCTACTTCCATAGTGATACTGCCTCGGAAACCCAAGGAGGGG
>NW_006921674.1:2421330-2434859 GCF_000298275.1 Orycteropus afer afer | reverse complement strand
TAAGTTCAGGTGTTAACAACAACAACAAAAAAAAGTTTAATAGAGTTTATGACGATGGTGAATTATTATTTCTCTGACAACTCTTTCAAGCCCAGACAAGCTACAATTTGGAGATGTCAAAGTACTTAAAGTGGAGACCCTGACTGCAAAGTTTAGATAAATTGGCCCATAATAATCGTTACAGGGATGATATAAGGAATGCAGAAATTGGGGCACAAACTCCTATGATTTATGTAATATATTTATGGTCTAATAGAATATCTTTGAATCCATAATAAGAAAATCAGAGAGAGAGAGAGAGAGAGACAGAGAAAGAATCATATTCTTAATATGCTGTCTGTTGTGATCAAGAAGATGCTCAAAATGTAGAAAATTAGTGCTTGGCTAAAATGGAATGATTTGCATAGGTCTTTGTCTTCCCTAAGAGAAGAACAATGACTGACGCTTAAACCAGTTGATGTTAAGCTACAAAATGATGATCTCCCCTATAATGAGATCTCTTTATAATGAAAGCTTCTTCCTGATATCATTGGCTATGCCTTGGACAACATATTTAATATAGGCTTAGGATTGTTAGTATAAATTTTATGTTTATTCTATGGTTCAGATCCTGGTTCAAAATGTTTCTGTGAATTAGGTTTCGTAGAAATAGACAGAACACTGATTTACCTGTTCAAGATAGAATGGATAATCGTTTTTGTTTCTTTATTTTTGATTGTGATTTGGTGAAAGTTCACAGAGAAAATTTGTTGTCCACTCAACAATTCATGTACATTTTGATTTATGACATTAATTGTAATCACCACAATGTAACAACACTCTTCCCACTTCCTTCCTGTGTTTACCATTTCCTTTTGTCCTTCTTTCTTATCCATTCCTGTCTTCTGAGCTTTGTCCCTGGACAAATGGTGCCCTTTTGATTTTGTATGATTAATTGTTCTAATCAATGTGTACCTCCCTGGTATTATTGTTCACCTTGTAGTTCTGCCTATTGTTTGGCTGAAAGTTGAGCCATGAGGATGAGTTCAGTTTCAGGCTTTAAGGGTATCTAAGGGCCATAGTCTTGGGGGTTCCACCAGTCTTTATCAGACCAGTAAGCCTGGTCTTTTCTATGATTTTGAGTTTTGTTCCACATTTGTCTCCCTCTCTATCAAGGCCTTCCTATTGTGATCCCTTTCAGAGTGGTCAGCAGTGATAGCCAAGCACCATCTAGTTCTTCTGATCTCAGGGTTGTGGAGGTTGGAGTTCACATAGTCCATTAGTCCTTTGGACTAAATATTTACTTACATCTTTTGTTTTCTTCACTCACCTTTTCTCCGCATAGGGAGAAACCAATAGTTGCATCTTAGATGGCCACTCACAAGGTTCTAAGACCCCAGTCACTACTCACCAAAGTGGGATGTAAAACATTGTCTTTGTGGATTGGTATGCCAATTAACTTTAGTGTCATCCTGAGAAGACAGTCTTGAGCTCCCATGCCCGGTGACTCATTCCTTCAAGGTGTTAATTATGGCTAAGATTATTTTCATAGCTTTGTTCCCCGTACACTCTACTATTCACTGATAAATTTGCAGCACGTGTAAAAACATGTATAGAAATATCCTCTATCAAACCTATACATACATATTCATGAGTGTAATACCATTTGGTTTCCCACCCTGTTCAGCTTGAGTGTCTATCTATATATCCACTTGCATAATCTTTTTTAAAAAATTTATTTCTAAAATACATTAAATGAGTTCAAGAAACAGAAAAAAAAAAAAAAAAAAGCCTTTCTCAAAACCAGACTTTTGTGAGCTGCTGCACTCTTCATGTGCTTGGGTTTAATTACACTGGTTCTTTGCAGCTTCAGTCAGGGTCTGGAGAGCCCTTGCGATCTTACCAGGCATGATAGTCTTCTTGCAGTGGAAGCACTTGGAGGAGCACTCATTAGAATAGCACTCTGTGCACAGCAGGCGCTCATCTTTGGCAGCAAAAGGCTTTTCCACCAAAGAGTGATTGCATTTGGCACACTTGAAGCATCCTCCATGCCAGTGCCGGCCTTTGTAACAAAGATCCTTCGAGACAGGAAATGAAAGTTAATTAAAAGTGTTTGTGACAAAACAGGCTGTTTTATAAGACAAAACTGAACACTCCTGGGACTCTGGTGCCAGCAGGTTGTGCTGGTAGCTTGAGAGAAAGTTGTTATTGATATTGTTGCCCATACAGAGGATACTCTCTGGGGTAATTAAGAGCCAGAGCCTGAGGCTTTCTTCATTGGTCACTATAGACAGCTGAAAAATAAACTGACTCTTTGTTGTTTCTTGAAATTTCTCCTGTGTCCCTTCTTTAAATGACAAAAGAGATTTTTCATGAGTGATTTTTATTTTTAGGTTTTAATATCCAATTAGTGATTGAGACTGTGTTAAACAAACAAAACCCTGATGCCATGTAACAACAGCAAGGTCAAAAGTGGAAAAAAGAAAGAAAAAAATATATACAATAATGAGCATTGCAGGAGAAATGAGCTCTGTGTCTGAGTGGAAATAAGGCTGCTTTTGAAATCAGAAAACATGTACTTTAAATCTTGACACCTCTAAATTTTTATCTATTTATTTAGATACTCTTGTCATTACATAAATAAGTAAGCATTTTAGCTGTGTAACTTTGGACAAATAACTTAACTTCTTTATGCTTAAGCATCCTAAGTTAATTTATAAGATTATTGAAAGGATTAAAGCATATGCTATGGTTCTTAGTCCTAAGTATAATGCCAGAACTTGATTAACGGGTAACTTTCAAGGTCCTTATATCAACTAGCAGAGCAATACAAAGAGTTTTAATACTACAAGAAAAGAGATATCTAAAAGCATTTATCTGTTGCTTATATGCAATACTTACTTCCATGAACTGAGGTGAGACCTACCTTGGAATCTGATTCAATAGGTTCTTTGCACTCTTCACAGTAATTAGAAAAGATACGATCATAACATGAAACACAGTATATATTGTCGTCCTTTAATACATACTTCTTCCCAAGAAGTGATGTTGTGCAGTATTGACAATCAAATTGAGTAGCTGCCATTTTTGTTCAATCCTATGAATAACAATTTATATATATATATATATATAAAATTTTGTTTATTAAATAAATTATAAAGCCTCAGTATAACACAAGTCAAGCATAGGAATGAATTCATATTTTCTAGAGATGGAAACCTCCAATTTAGAAAAATATGCTTGTAGTCATGGTGATACTTGGGGTGATCTTGACAGTTCCTCTGTCTTTTATTAACAAAATTCATGAAGCCTGCAGTCAGATTGTGAAAACATCTTGCATTCATCACGTACTAACATGGAAATCAGTGAGCATGGTATGTGTTGAAATAGGGTAGTTTTACCTCAGAGATATAAATATGAACTGTTGATAAGACTTCGCAAACTGTCATCACTTACTATCTTGCCAGACAGTTCTAGAGCCAGAGTTTGATGGAAATAACAACAATCTTTTTTTTCCCTCTAATTTAAATAGAAATTAATAAAGTATATTGCATTTTCTAGTCCATTATTTTATTCCTCATATCTTTATTGGGCACCTAATGAGGGCACTTGAGCCTGAATGGCACAAGTGTTTTGCAATTGGCTGCTAACCTAAAGGCTGGGAGTTTGAACCCACCTGGTGGCTTTGTGGAAGAAAGGCCTAGTGACCTGCTACCATAAAGAGTACAGCCAAGAAATCCCTATGGAGCAATAGTACTCAGTAATACAAGGGATCATCAAGAGTCAGTACTGACTCTACAGAAATGATTTTTTCTCTCCAACTATTTTTTATATCTGTTTTATTTTCATATAAATTTATTTTCTGGCAACAAGGAGAAATAAATAAAATTATTATATACACATATTCACAGTGAGTAGGTATCACCCAGTACAGTAATTCATGGTGTCAAGCCCCCCCTCCACCATGGTTGGGCCCACCTGGTATGTACCGCTGGTGGGAGAATGACCCAGCCCTACCTCTTCTCCTCATCCCCTTCAGGGCCTAGCTCCATGTCAGGAAGTCCCACATCCCCACCTCTCCTTGCAGCTCCAGCCATCTCTCATTGGCCAAGGAGATCCTCCTTTTTGCCCAATGTTAGTACCATGGTCTTCTTAACTGCATCCTGACTGGTAAACGGTGGAGGACAGTGATGAGTTACTGAACTGAGTGATGGGTGACACTAGTCCTAGTGACAGTACTGCCTTGGTGGCCTCTTTTCTTGTGGCACTGGCCCATCTGCTGCTGCCACCTCAGACCTTGGGGGTCATTTTGGTGTCACTTTCTCTGATAGTGGCAGGGAGTATGGTCTTCACCCTCATACCCCCTCCCCCAGTGATACCATTGCATATTCATTCATCTCTTGAAACTAAACATGATTTTTAAAGTATCTATCTATCTACATTGGGAGTCACAAAAAGATCACTCCCATGTTCAATGATTCCTAGTAGGACTTACAGAACTTAATATACAGTTGTACTCATGGCTATTATTTATTTTAGTGAAAGGATGCAAAACAAAATCAGCAAAGGGAAAAAGTACATGGGTCTTTTCCAGGGGAAACTTGACAAAAGTTTGCAAGAATCTTGTTCCAGTGGAAAACACATGATGAACATAATTACTCCAGCAGTTAAATGAAGTGCTGTGTACCACGGAAGCTGTTGTTGTTAGGTGCAGTCGAGTTGGCTCCGACTCAGCAACCTTATGGACAACAGAATGAAACACTGCCCAGTCCTGTGCCAGCCTTACGATCCTTGCTATACCTGAGCCCATTGTTGCAGCCACTGTGTCAATCCACCTTGATGAAGATCTTCCCCTCTTTCGTCAACCCTCCACTTTACCAAGCATGACATCCTTCTCCAGAAAATGGCCCCTTCTGACAAAATGATCAAAGTAGGTGAGACGGAGTCTGGCCATTGTCACTTCCAAGGAGTGTTCTGGCTGCACTTCTTCCAGGACAGATTTGTTAGTTCTTTTAGCAGTCCACGATACTTTCAGTATTCTGTGTGAACACCACAACTCAAAAGCATCAACTCTTCTTCGGTCTTCCTTATTCACTGTCCAGCTCTCATATGCATGTGAAGCAATTAAAAATACCATGGCTTGGGTTAGGGACACCTTAGTCTTCAAGGAGACATCTTTGCTTTTCAGCAAAGATGCAAAATCTTTTTGCAACAGATTTGCCAAATGAAATACATCTTTTGATGTCTTGACTTCTACTTCCACTGGTGTTGATTGTAGAGCCAAGTAATATGAAGTCTTGAACAACTTCAATCTTTTCTCCATTTATCATGATGCTGCTTATTGGCCTACTTGTGAGGATTTTTGTTTTCTTTATATTGAGATGTAATCCATACTGCAGACTATAGTCTTCAATCTTCATCAGTAAGTGCTTCAAGTCATCCTCACTTTCAGCAAGCAAAGTTGTGTCATCTGCATATTGCAGGTTGTTAATGAGTCTTCCTCCAATCCTGAGGCCACATTCTTCTTCTTGGGTTATTTGATCAGCATGCAAATTGAATAAGTATTGTGAAAATATACAATCTTGACACACTTTCTTCCTGTTTTAAACCATGCGATATCCCCTTGTTCTATTCAAACAACAGCCTCCTGGTTTATGTACAGGTTCCTCAAGGAAGCTATTAGACCTTAAAGACTCAGTGCCCAGGGTTTTTACTGGGAGATAGTCACATAAAACCCACAGTATAACATGTACAAAAGTTCCAGACTCCCAGGAGGAAAGCAAATGTTCAGCATGAATCATATTGTTTCCACAGTGAGCCAGTTTTATTGGTTCTCGGAATGAAGAGAACCCTCCTGAAATTCAGGCTCCACTTTACAATCAGGCCTGTTTAAGGATTGAGGGTTTTCATTTTTTTGTTTTTCCTTAAATAAGGGTTCTGCTTAATTACTTGTTAGGTATTCCTGTAACATATGCCCTCCCCTTGGGACTTCTGCTGTCATTCAATGAACAAATACGCTGATGACTGCAAAATCTGTTTTGTCCAGACCTTTTTACTAGCTTTAGTAGATGCCTCCTAGCATCTCCATTCAAAGATCCATATGACTCTGGTCATATACAACTCTCAGCAGGTGAGATTTTGTCCAAGTGTCATGTCTTTGTCACTGCTGTTCAGCAATTGTTCAGATAAGACCATCATTGGAAAATGGAACTAGGCTTCTTCAGGCTTTGCGGTGTTTGCCGTTTAGCTCAATGTGGTGCAGTGAATTGCTTGATATGGTTCTTTCAAGCCATGGTATTTGTGACTTCCACCACTTGACTGGATGAGACTTTGTAAATGTAAGGTCCTTGTGGCTCACTAAGGGGATTGGATAGCTTGCTAATAATAATGCAAATAAGGTTTATGGTTGGCTTGTGGTGGTAGGACTATGAAAATAACATATATAGAACCCTAGCACAGTGTTGCTATCTCACTGGGCTTAAAATGAGCCATCCCAAAGGCAGAAAGGGGGATCTCACTACCATCAAGAAAGAGGACTAGGAGTGGAGTGCATCCTTTGGACCCGAGATCCCTGTGTTAAACCTCCTTGAGGTTGTAACACTTTGCTGAGATGGCAAGAGGCAGCAAGATGCAGCAGCCGAGAAATGGTGGGAGCAGAATGGGAAGACCGGGCAGGAAACCCAATAGGAGACCTGGCAGAGGACTCATCAGGAGACAGTGCAGTGGGCTTCCTGACCCATGGAACGAGAGAGTTGAGCACCTTTGGGCAGGAGGTTTGCTGGTGGAGTTGTGTGCTTCTGGACACTTGGTGAAGCTAGTTTTTCCTTTCCACAGAGCAACAGCTGAGCACCTTTGGTCTGAGGTTTACTGGTTAAGTGGGGTGCTTCTAGGCACTTATCATCAGAGCTAAAAGAGCTTTGTAACACTTGTCTGAGCAGCAGAAAGGCCAAGGAACCACAAGACCAACAGGCTAAAAGCCAGAGAGAGGTATGCCTGGGGCGATGCTGAGAAGAGGCTGCCTTGATTGAAATACTGTTTCCGATCTTCAATTGTAACCTATTCCTTCCTTAATAAACCTGATAATCATAAGTATTGTCTATTGCAATGAGTTATTAAACCCAGTAGAAAAGTAGAGAATGCCATGGGAGGGACAGTTGGTGTCAGAATTGGTAAAATGTTGGAGGGTGAAGTCATATCTAACCTCCATTCCATAGGAATCAGTCTTGGGTTGTTGTGTTGATCTTGATCTTCCTTCCCCCTTGTGAAATTAGAGAAGGTCAGATGCTTCTGCCACACCATTTTTACACTAACACAAAAATTCAGTAAGAACAGTGGCATCTTATTAAATAAAGAACTGATATGAAACACAAGCCAAGGAGAGAATAATGATTATGATTATTTTATAAATTTAGGAAAACCACATGAGAACAAAACATATGGATTTCTAAAGGCATGGATTATTTGCTCAGCATACAGATAGAATAAATATGGTGAAAGGATTCAAGACACTGAACATGAATTTTTCCTTTTTGCCAAAAGCAGTACAACTGGTTTTCCTTTGAAAATAGATTTTATTTTAATCTCTGGCTTTACTGGAATATATTAAGAGTTATGAATATTTTCCAGTTCTCCACCCCAGAAACTTGTTGTGCAATTTTTACATAATCACAAGATCACCAGTCGTTATTATGATGCTTTTGATGGTATTATTGATGCTAGTCTGAACAGTTGTTCCCATAGATTTTGCCTTTTCTTAAATTAGTGATAAAATTTCTAGCACAATGCCTTGCTGAGTACATTTGATTATTCATTGTATGTATTATCATTTTGCTATACTGCCATTCACTAATAGAGAAAAGATTGAAGATTTGGAACATTTGAGTCTTTTCTCAGAAAAAATGAAGATTTGGTCTATAAAATTCCAAGGGGAACAGGGCCAAAATTAACTGCTAGGAACACTGAATTTCCTATTTGATTAATTCCACAGAAATGACCCTTCCTAGTTAATACAAACACACTCAAAGAGTGACTGAGAGCTTGGAAACAGGACAAAAATAGATCTGATTCTCTTGAAAGGTTTTAAAATACAAACTTTATTCACATTTATAGCAATCAAGTGTTTATTTCTTAATAATCCTATAAGGTATATGTTAAGTTCCATCACTTGAAATGTAAAATGTCATTATAATTATTAATATTATTTTAGTTTCAGACAGAGGTATATCTATGGAAAATAGCACCTATGACAATTAGTTTTAAATTTCTAACTAAAGAACTAATTCTAACTATTTCTAGCTAAAGACAGAAACTGTGATGGCGAATAGAAACTACCTATTGGTTCCCCCCTTCAGGTGGCACCCAGGGCAAGTACCCACAGCTGCCATGGCCTAGATACAGCCTCTGAGTAGTGAGTAGTATGGTCTATCAGGGGTTGGGAATTCTCTGGATATTTTCATATTTTGAGGTCCTTAATATTTATTGAATGCAAAAAAAAAAGCAAAATGGGATTACAAAATTGTGGTATTTTAAATGTTTATTTTAAACAATGTGATAACACAACATTATAATAACTACTTCACTTGCTAATCAGGCCAGGTGTCTAAATATAAGTACAACACCAAATAGTACTTCTTTGACCCCCATCCTAACCGTAGAAAATTCTTAACAAAATAAAACATCTTTTCTTCATCTTTTTAAAGAAGAGATGTAGGTATTATACTATGCATAAACAATAACAACCTGCTGCCATCTAGTCAATTCTGATTCACAGCAATCTTATAAAACAGAGTAGAACTACCCTATCGGGTTTCCATGGCTATAATCTTTATGGAAGGAGATTGCCACATCTTTCTCCCTCAGAGGGGCTAATGGGTTTGAACCACTGACCTTTTAGTTAGCACCCAAGTGCTTAACCATTGTACCTTCAGGGCTTATTACATTCTGGTTTGTAAGAGCAACATCAGGGAGCTGGGTTGGGTGAGAACATGGTCTAATATCTTAAAATCTGTGATTTTCATTTCTAGGTCTATACAGTGAGAGTAATCCCTGAGTAATGCAAACGGTTATGGATTCAGCTGCCAGCAAAAGGTTAGTAGTTTGAACCCACTGAGAGGCACCTTGGAGGACAGGCCTGGTGATGTGTTTCCAAAAGATCACCACCTTGGAAACCCTACAGAACACATTTCTACTGTGCATACATGGGATTAGAACTAGAGAGGAGCTCTAAGCTCTACCTTGAGAGGGAGGGTTTTTGAGGATGATTTCAAGGATGTTAAACTGTTGGAAATCAACTTCAAGGGAAGGGAGGGAGGGAAGGAGGGAAGGAGGAAAGTGGGGAAGAAGGATTGATCTTGGTTAAGTCAGAAAGGAAGGGGAAAAGAAAAGTTGGAGAATGGCACCGATCACACCTGAAGTTAAAAAGAGATTTTCAACTAGATATATTTAGGTTAAAGGACGACTTTAAAACTTTTCAAAGCAATTTAGACCTCTAAAACAAGCAGTTCTAAATGAAGAGGGGAAGGGAGTGAACAGAAGATGTAAAAATATGAGGGTTTCCAATCCGCTTACTTTTCTTATTCTTTCCCAAACCTCCTTCTGTGCTTTGTCCTCATCTTCATCCCTAGCATTAATATTTTTTAAATACTCAGAGATTAGTTCTGGATCTTATGCAGAAAACCAAGCTAAATGGTTTGTTTTTATTCATTTCCCAACAGGTAAGGCTGTAGGAAAGAGAATGAGGACTGTAACTGGTATCTCAGGAACTTCTATCTATGTAGTGTTAATTTAGCACAATATTGGGAAAAATTCACTTTCAAAAATTTACTATCCTTTAGCAAAGTTGATTTATAATTATGAGCCATAAGAAATTTTAATGTTAACAGTGTGCTTCAATTGAGTAGCAATCAACTTTTCTAGGTATGAACTCAAAAATGCTATTCATTACTTGGAGCACTTGTGGATGACATTGAGAAGAATGGGAATTCCAGAACACTTGACTGTACTCATGAGGAACCTGTACACAGGCCAGGAGGCTGTCATTCAAACAGAACAAGGGGATACTGCATTGTTTAAAATCAGAGGGGAGTGTGTCAGGGTTGTATCCTTTCACCATACCTATTCAATCTGTTTGATAAGCAAACAATCCTAGAAGTTGTACTGTATGAAGAAGAACATGGCATCAGGATTGGAGGAGGGCTCATTAACAACCTGAAATATGCAGATGACAAAACTTTGCTTGCTGAAAGTGAGGATGACTTGGAGCACTTACTGATGAAGATTAAAGACTACAGTCTGCAGCATGGATTACACTTCAATATAAAGAAAATAAAAATCTTCACAACTGGACCAATAAGCAGCATCACAATAGATGGAGAGAAGATTGAAGTTGTCAAAGACTTCATATTACTTAGTTCTACAATCAACACCAATGAAAGCAGAAGTCTAGACATCAAAAGACATATTGCATTGGGCAAATCTACTGCAAAAGACTTTTTTCAAGTGCTGAAGAGCAAAGATATCTCCTTGAAGACTAAAATGTATCTAACCCAAGGCACAGTATTTTCAATCACCTCATATGCATGTGAGAGCTGGACAATGAATAAGGAAGACCGAAGAGGAGTTGATGCTTTTGAGTTGTGGTGTTGGCACAGAATACTGAAAGTATTGTGGACTGCTAAAAGAACTAACAAATCGGTCCTAGAAGAAATGCAGCCAGAATGCTCCTTGGAAGCGATAATGGTCAGACTCGTCTCACCTACTTTGGTCATGTTGTCAGAAGGGGCCATTCTCTGAAGAAGGATGTCATGCTTGGTAAAGTGGAAGGTCAATGAAACAGGGGAAGGTCCTCAACAAGATGGATTGACACGGTGACTGCAACTATTGTTGTTGTTGTTGTTGTTATGTGCCGTCGAGTCGGCCCCGACTCATAGCGACCCCTCCTTGGGTTTCCGAGGCAGTATCACTACAGAAGTAGGATTGCCCAACCTTCCTTCTGAGGAGTGGCTGGTGGGTGTGAACCACCAGCCTTCTGGTTAGCAGTCAAGTGCTTTAGCCACTATGCTACCAGAGCTCCTGGCTGCAATGATAGGCTCAGGTATAATAGGGATCATGAGGCTAGCACAGGACCAGGCAGTGTTTCGTTCTGTTGTACACAGGGTCGCTGTGAGTCAGAGACAACTCAGTAACACATAACAACAACAACACTTGAAGTATATAAATTATAACTCATATCAAATTTCCCTTAAAATCATTCTGTAATGGATACAACATTTAAGTCCAGAATTTTGTGATTACATGCAGGTGGCTTAGACCAATTTGGAAGTGCACTGATAAATCATCTGTGTATTACAGGTTGTTAATGAATCTTCCTCCAGTACTGATGCTGTGTTCTTCATATAGTCCAGTTGCATAAATTATTTGTATGGTGAAAGGACACAACCTTGTTACACATCTTATCCAAATTTGAACAGGAATTTTAAACAACTGCTCCTTGTCCATTGAATTATAGCCTGTTGCTTCCCTAATAAACCCCATAATCCACACAAGCACAAAGTGTTCTGGAATTCCTATTCTTTGTACTGTTATCCATAAGTCGTCATTATCCACACAGTCAAATGCCTTCAGATAGTTGATAAAACATACGAAAATATCTTTCTGGTATTCTCTGATTTTAGCCAAGATCCATCTGACATGAGCAATGATATCCCTTGTTCCATGTCCTTTTCTGAATCTGGCTTGCATCTGGCAGTTTCCTATCTATGTATAGCTGTTGTTCTTAAATTATCTTTAGCATGTGATATTAATGATATTGCTCAATAATTTCTGCATTAGTTTAATCACTATATCTTGCACTGGGTGCAAACTGGATCTCTTCTAGTCAGTTGACAAAGTCTTCCAAATTACTTGGCATAGATGAATGAATGCTTCCAGCATTGCATCTGTTTGTTGAAACATCTCAGTGGGAATTTCATCAATTCCTGGAGTCTTGGTTTTAGCCAATGCTTTCAATGCAGCCTGGACTTATTCCTTCAAAGCCATTGGTTCTTGATCATATACTATTTCCCGAAGTGGTTGAGTGTTGAACAATTTTTTGATACAGTGCCTCTGTATAGTCCTTCCATTTTCTTTTAATGCTTTCCATGTCATTTAATATTTTTTGCCCATAGAATCTGCCAAGGGGCAAGGAGACCTCATATTCTGACCTCCTCTAACCCCACAAGAGGAAGACAGAATCACTATCAACAGCCCAAGGCCTATTCCTGTGAGGCCAGACATGCTGCCTTCTCCAGCCCTTTCACTGACCCTGCCTTAGCTGTTCTCCCACAGCACCCACCACCTCTCTGCTGGGTTCAATAATTCACTGCAGTGGCCACACAGAACTCACAGATTATGGGGTTTATTAGGGAAGCAACAGGCTATAATTCAAGTTCAGAAATGCACTCAGTCTCTCGCAACTGGCTGTCTCACTTAGCAGCTGGCAGACTCTCTCAGCAGCATGTGTCTCTTATGTCTCTCTCTCAGCAAGTGTGTGTCTCTCAGGAAAACATTTCTCTCAGCAGCATGTCTTTCTCAGCCAACAGTCAGATTCCTTCTGCCTTTAGGAGGGCTCCTTTTGAGCCTGCCAGAGTGGCCAAACTAACCAATCCTGGTATTAGAATTCTATACACCTGAGAGAGACTGAACTTCCCAGAAAATTACTTTCTGCTGCTCTCAACAGAAATATCCCAGGTGAATAACTTTAACAATCAGGAGCTACTCAGTTGTTCATGGTAAATCCCACCACATAGTTTACAAAGACTTATGGCTAGAAAAGCCACACTATGTAATTTGCTACACTGCAGAATCCTTCAATATTGCATGAGGGTTGAATTCATTCTTCAGTTCTTTCATCTCTTTTTTGTTATAATACTTTGTTTTCTTGAGCTTAAAATCTTCTGTTTACCTCTTTAATGTAATTATTTTTTTTCTGCTTGCTTTTGCTATTCTGTGCTTAAGTTTCAGAGTGTCTTGAGACAGACTTTTTGGTATTTTTGTTCTTTCCTGTCTTTTTAATGACTTTCATTTTTCTGATGCGTGATTTCCTTGATGTTATCCTATATCTCTTTTTGTCTTCAGTCATTAGTGTTCAGTACACCAAATCTATTCTTGAGATGGTCTCTAAATTCAGGAAGGTTGTATTCAAGTAGGACTTTGTTGTGAACATGCCTTAATTTTCTTCAGCTTCAATTTGAACTTGCACTGAACAACTCATGGTCTACTCTGCAGTCAACCCCTGGCTTTGTGTTGACTGATAATATTGAGCATCTCTATTGTCTTTTTCACAGTTGTAGTTGATTTGTTCCCTGTGTAATCCATCTGGTGAAGATCCACTTGAATAGTTGCCAATAGTGTTGTTGGAAAAAAATATTTCTGACGAATAATTCGTTAGTTGTTCAGAATTCTATCATGTGATCTCCAGCATCATTTCTATCACCAAAGCTGTATTTTCTAACTACTCATCTTTCTCTGTGCTTACTCACTGATCTGCACTGAACACGTTCCCTTGTTACCCT
>NW_006921674.1:2366804-2417345 GCF_000298275.1 Orycteropus afer afer | reverse complement strand
CTGTGCATGGGGTCGCTATGAGTCGGAAACGACTCGACGGCACTTAACAACAACAACAACAACAACATCTTTCTTCTTTGCTTCCAACTTTCACATTCCAACTACCAGAAATTATCTACGCATTTTGATTGCATGTTGATTCAATTACTGTAACAGTTTGCAAAAATCTTCAATCTCTTCATCTTTGGCATTAGTGCTTGGTGTGTCAATTTGAATAATGATCATATTAATTGGTCTTCCTTATAGACATATAGATATAAACCTTCCACTGACAGCATTGTATTTCAGATTATATCTGAAAATGTTCCTTTTAGTGATGAATGCAACTCCATTCTTTTTCAATTTGTCATCCCAGCATAATAGACCATATATATGTCACACTCAAAATGGCCAATACCAATCCATTTCATCTCACTAACACCTAAGAGAGGAGCTCGGGTGGCATAGTGCCTAAGGCATTAGACTGCTAACCAGAAGGCTGGCTGTTCAAACCCACTAGCCACTCCTCGAAAGGAAGGTTGGGCAATCTGCTTCCATAATGATACTGCCTCAGAAACGCAAGGAGGGGTCACTGTGAGTCAGATCCAATATCTTCCAGTGTTGCATTTCATTTTTGAGGACTTTCAATTTTCCTTGATTCATATTTCATGCATTCCATGTTCTGATTATTAATAGATGTTTGCAGCTGTTATTTTTCATTTTGAGTCATGCAACATAAGCAAATGAAGGTCCCAAATGCTTTACTCTATCTACATCATTAAGGTTGAGATTGTCTCTAAATTCAGATAGGATGTATTCAAGATAGCTCTTCCCTAGTCATATTTTGAGTGCTTTCCAACCTGAAGCGCTCATCTTCTAGCACCATATCAGTGTTTGTTGTTATGTATAAGGCTTTTATTGGCAAATTTTCAGAAGTGGATCACCAGGCCTTTCTTCATAGTCTGTCTTAGTCTAGAAGCTCTGCTGAAACCAGGGTAACCCAGCTGGTTTAAGTGGTTTATGTGGCATAAATTTCAGCATCACAGCAACTTGCAAGCCACCACAGTATAATACACTGAGAGGTGGTGAAGTGAAAATTACAACAGAATAAATCGAAGGACCAATGGAATAGAATAGAGAACCAAATCAGAAGTATGATTATATGGAAACTTGATATATAAACATGGTATTTCAGTTTTGCATGAGAAATAATTAATTGCTCAATAATTGTTCATTTACATATATACCATACTAAAGCAGTTTCATCATTAATGTAAAAAGCAAAATTCTGAAATACAAAATTTTATTATAGAGAAAGTTTCTGTTATCTCATGGCAGGCAAAATTTTTTAAGGAGATACAAAACACAAGCCATAAGGGAAAAAGCTGATAATTTAAGAAAATTTGTTCACTGAAACATACCTTTAAAAAAGTGAAAAAATAAGCCACAAATATGATATTTGCCACTCACAAAACTGGCAAGGAATTAGAATCCTGCATATATAAAGCATGCCTATAAATCAATAAAATAATTAATAATAAGTAAATGAAAAAATAGGCGAAAGATATATGCCAAAGATATTTTTCATTTTTAAGTGGAAAAAATATCTTTTAAAAGCTCAATCTGTTCGTAATCTGTGAAATTTAGACTGATATGTTTGGCAAACTAATGAAATACCATTTTTTAGTCCCAAAGTCAGAAAAAAATTTAACAAGTATCCTAATATCAAATATTGGTGATGATAAGGAGCAACAGGAAGTATCATACATGGATAAAAAGAATGTAAGATGGGTACAATCACTTAGATATGCAATCTTTCAGTATATTGCAAAGTTGAGCATGCACATCTCATAGAACTTAGCAACTGCACACCTGTGTGTAACTTTGAGAAAATCTTGTAGGAGCCATGTACAAGAATGTTATAGCAACATAGTTTATATCAGCCAAAACTGAACGTGCATCAGAGGGAGACTGGCCAAATAAAAAGATGTATACCATACGACAAATTGCCATACAGCAGTAAAAACAAATATATTACAAGTCTGCACTTTAAAGTAGATGAAATTTATAATATCGAGTAAAAGAAGCAATTGCAAAAGAGTGAATGCACTAGGATATCACTTACATGAAGTTCAAGAACAGCCAAATTCATTATTAGGAATTATAAATGTGTATTTTTAAAGCTAAAAAACAAGATATTGATAAGCATAAAATTCAGGATATAAATCAGGATTATGTAACTTGTGGTGTTAGAAGGGGAATTGGGAAGAAGCACAGAGGGTTTCATATATATGGGAAATGTTCAATTTCTTAAGCTTCTTAAGCCAGATTGTAATTTCTTATGTTTTGTATACATATCATAAATATTGGGGTCGCTATGAGTCGGGTTTGACTCGACAGCACATAACAACAACAACAACAACAACATCTATATATATAATGATTTACTTTTAAAAGATTTTTGAAAAATGAGTGGATGATGAGTAAGTAGAAAAGGTATGTAATAAACCATTCTTTTATTATTTTTGCCAATGGAGGCAATAACTCAGATGAATGTACTCGTACTCAGAAGAGAATTTTGCATGCTGTTGGTAATCATGGAAGCTGTTGTTGAAATAGATCTGAGAATACTTGTAGACTGCAGAAAAGGATTGAGTGCTGAGAGGGACATTGTAGATGCAAGAGACAGGGAAAGGGACAATAAAATCCTCTCTCTTCTCTCTCTCTCTTTTATCATATTCGGTTATCATGGAACCATTAAAAATGAACGCATGTTTTTGAAACATGCTATATGTATGAGTGTATGTTATTACTTTCTTGTCATACGTCACATGTTTTTAGTGAGAGGACTTTTCTTATGGTGAAGTTGAAGTATACTAGATATTTTGGACCTCCTGATTTCCAATAATAACTTTATATTGATATTTTTTGAGGAATTTTATTTTTCTGTGCTGTAACTTGAGAGCTCTGGTGACGTAGTGCCTAAGGCATTTGACTGTTAACTAGAATGCTGGTGGTTCAAACCTACCAGCCACTCCAGAAGGAACTTTGGGCAATCTACTTCCATAGTAATACTGCCTTGGAAACCCAAGGAGGGGTCACTAGGAGTCGGCTCTGACTCCATGGCAGTGAGTTTGGAAAATTCACTTTTGCATATGTGCAAAAGTAATAGTTACAGCATTATTTGCATTTATTTTGCAATACTAGAGATAGAATTACCGCATATTACTACCCGAAGTGCCAATTATAAGATATTCCATTGATTTTATTACAGATTTTGGTTTCCTGTTAAGGTAGGAAATACTATATAAAACAATCACATTGACTATGCATCTTAAAATAGAGGTTATATAACAAAGAATACTTCTATCTCTAGTTTTGCTAAATAAATGCAAATAATGCTGTAACTATTACTTTTGCACATATGCAAAAGTGAATTTTCTTTAAGTTAAAGTTTGTTGGGCTTCCTTACTTAATTTTCATCTTGTTTTTCAAAAAGACTTCACTCAGCCTATGTAAGTGTATCTATGCTCCTCTGGGAGTGCTGCTCCATTATTCCAATGGCCCATTTAGGTCTTTCATTGATTCTGAAAAGCTGATTTGTTTCTTTTCTTTAGGCAAGAACTTGGTAGATTTTAAATCTAAATGGTGTGAGGAATATTAAAATGCTGTAGGGGAATGTCTGTACAAAATATTGAAGTCTTTTAAACTTATGTGAATAATATACCAAACTTGGATGGCGACTGGATCTAGGTGATGAAACTTAACTCAAAATATAATTAACTGGATTTATCTGTAGCCATTTTCAGTTTTAGGATTTGAATTTGAATTTCTATTCTAAAAACAGTCAGGTGGCTGTTAGCCGGTCAAAAGCATTTCTGAAGCATCACAGGACAAGGTATATACAGCTCTATGTTCTATAAAAAGTTAAAGAAACCATTTACAGTGCATAGTCATACAATCTACCTAGTATCCCAAGGCAAATGTTTCAGTTAACCTAATCTCTCTCCTGCCTCGGCTCCCTACACATGTACCATAACTTATTGATTCCATCTTAGAAGCATCTTTTAAATCTTAGTTTGTAGTCCTTGAATCTCTGATGAACTTTATCAAAATTAAAAACAAACCAACAAACAAAAAACACTGCAGTTGAGTCAATTACAACTCATGGCGACCCTATAGGTCAAATTAGAACTGCCTTACAGAGCTTCCATGGCTGTAAATCTTTATGGAAATAGACAGCTAAATCTCTCTGGAATTGCTGGGGGGTTCAGATCTCCAGCTTTCTGGTTAGCAGTCTAGCATTTTAACTACTGTGCCACCAGAGCTCTTTGATGGACTATAAACTCAAAAACCAAACTCACTGCTGTCGAGTCAGATCCAACTCATAGTGACCCCTCCTTGGGTTTGTGAGGCAGTAACACTACGGAAGTAGATTGCCCCATCTTCCTTCCGAGGAGTGGCTGGTGGGTTTGAACCACCAGCCTTCTGGTTAGCAGTCAAATGCCTTAGGCACTACGCCACAAGAGCTCTTTTGATGGCCTATGTTGTTGTTGTTGTTATGTGCCGTTGAGTCGGACCTGGCTTATAGCAACCCCTCCTTGGGTTTCTGAGGCAATATCTCTATGGAAATAGATTGCCCCATCTTCCTTCCGAGGGTGGCTGGTGGGTTTGAACCACCAGCCTTCTGATTAACAGTCAAGTGTCTTAGGCACAACGCTAGCAGAGCTCCCTTGATGGCCTATTGTTGTTGTTGTTGTTATGTGCCGTCGAGTCAAACCCGACTCATAGCGACCCCTCCTTGGGTTTCCGAGGCAGTACTATAGTGGCTTATAATTATTAAAGGTAATTCTATTGACTGAAACCAAGTATATTCCTATTACACGACTTTTACTCTCTAATTATAAATTCAGCTTCTTTGGGGAGTTCCAGAACATTCTCTACCATGCCCAAGAAAAAATCTTTATCAGATTCATCTGATCACCTCCCTTCCCTGGTTAAAAAAAAAAAAACAGCTTTTCTTTGATTATAAAATAAACTCTAAACTTCATATCTTAGCTTAGAGGCCTTTTCCTACCTTCTCTTGTCTACTTTCCCACTATTTCCAACCCTTTCTACTCCTGGACTCTGCAACATGCACACACAAACACGCATGCATGCACATGCCACCTATGCTTCAGCCACTCTCAATGACTCCACAGCCTTCAAATATACCACATCAGTTTAGGTATTTGAAGGAGCTCCAGTGGCATAGTTCCTCAAGCATTTAACAGCTAACCAGAAGGTTGGCAGCTCAAACCCACAGCCACTCCAGGGAAGGAAGACTGGGCAATTTACTTCTATAAAGATTTACTGCCTTGGAAACCCGAAGGGGTCTCTATGAGTTGGAATCAACTAGATGGCAGTGAGATTTTCTTTCTAGGTATTTGGGCTTTCATACATGTCTTTTCTTCTACCTATGATACCCTCTCCCTTGTCATCCACCAACCTTGTCTATCTCATAATTCTCCTTATTATCAAAAGTCTAATTAAAAATCCTTCTCTCTCTGTAACTTTCTCATAATTTCCTGGGAGCAGAGTATTGCTCTCTCATTAGTCCGTATATTCTGCTTCTCTTCCTGTTGTTACATTTTGTAACAGTTGTTTGTTTGGTGTGTCTCTCTCTTACTATCTATTGTTAGCTCCTCAGCAGCAAGGATGTTTCTTAATTCATCTGTGTATCTCAGGTCCTAGTGAAGCAGGACCTCAATAAATGCTTCATGCTTCAATTTAAAAAGCTACTTATTCTCTGACAGTGTGGAGTCCAAGACATGAACTGATGAAAACACACATGTGAAGAGGATTCTAGCAAGAGAGTAAAAAATAAAGGCTTAAGTATAAAAGAATAGAGAAATCATGTGCTGTGTGTTCACTTGAGTAGTGAATTAATTTATTGGAGTTATTATATGTGTGGTGGATATGTCAAAGGACTGAGAATAAAAATTAGAGAACAGAGAGTGAATTCCTAAGGGCCAGCTCATGTTAGTGAGAGTCCTTTACTTTCCCTGCCAGGGCATCTGAAGCAGACAGCTTGAGTACCCTTTGAGTACCAACTGAAGAAGATATCAAACAGCGGGAATAGATGGTTAAGGTTTTGACATAATAAAGGACGTTTATCTAATTTGAGAACGCCAATTAACTTCTACTCAACAATGTTCTGAACTGTTTGATAAGATATTTCAATTCTCTGTTGGAAACTGCACTGGTCTTTCGATTCTTTATGTACAACCTTTAGAGATGTATCATGTCCTTAGCAGTATTGCAAGGTTATTGTCCTCTAGAACCTTTGACGTGAGCTGAAGTGTCATTGGGGTAGTGAGTGACTGAATTGACCAAATTTAGGAGAGTTAAATGAGATATGGAGTCCCTGGGTAGTGCGAATGGTCAAAGCCCCCAGCTGCTAATTGAAAAGTTAGAGGTTCCAACCTAGACATGCCTTCAAAGGAAGATCTGGAGATCTGCCTCCCGTATATCAGCCATTGAAAACCCTGTGGAGTACAGTTCACTCTGACACACGTGGTGTCGTGGTGAATCAGAACTAAATTGATGGCAACTGGTTAAATGGGATACATGAAAAAAATAAATTCTCTTCTGCCTGTGTCAACTAGGCCACATGGGATAGATATATATTCTATACCAGAAGAATATATATCTTACATATCTTACAAGTAAGAAGTTAACGTAAGTAGTCAAGAAGTTCTATCTGAAAGTTTATTTTGCCTTTCTCATCTCTTGGTACTGACAGTGGGTTTGAGCAGATTTGTGCAAACTTTTCTGTTTTTCCTTGTTACGAAAGACATAACATACTGAAATGAGTATTGGGTTAGGAATCAGACACTGCAGATCCCTGCCCTGGTTGCTTTAGTGCTAGCAAACAACTTGTTCAGTGCTGTGGAAACCATTTAACCTTCCTGATCCTTAGTTTTCCTCACTATTAAATGAGAACAATACCAGCTGCTTAGGATTCCACCCAAGAAAGACGTGAAATGGAAGGATGGAAAAGTCACATGTTTGGATATATTTGACTTGAAGGTAAATGTTCAATTACAACTCTAGTCTGCATTTTAGAGAAGTAAGTTATTTTCTTTCTCCTCAATCACTTCTTTTTTAAAACTCAACAAAAATGTTTAAAAATAACCAAAGACACTACTCCAGGCCATCAATCAAAAATAACCTAAAACAAGCAGCATAAAACTGGTGGAATGTTTGATATTAGTCTCTAGGGACATATTCACAGGCCTAGTTTGTTGGAAATTGAATGTCTTGTGTGGAGATCTCAAATACGAATTCTCCTGAGAGCTGATGAACTCTACTTCCCATGAAATGAAACAGCTATTGCTTCCCATCTGATTAATTTGTTGTGTAGATACTAAAAGAAAAAAAAAAAAGTGCTTCATATGATTTTCTTGGAAAGATTGCATTCACAGTCATGTAATTATGGCAGCTAAAGGTAAAAGTAAAATATAACTCATGGTAATGTGTAAGTAGAACCATATTTTATCAAACATTTTATTCTTTCAAAAATCAAAAAGTAGAACTCAACTTAAAAATACTTAGGTTTTACATCATGCTTAATATTTCCTCACTGTGTTAAAATGAAATCTTGAAGACACAAGGAGTACTGTCTTTTAGCATGAAACTGGATCCCTGTCTATCCAAATCCCAACTTTCTTCTTGTAAACCCATCATTAGGCTTGCCTGTACAATATGATCCCTAATGAATTAGAGAAATAGTAGCATAATGAATTATACCTCAATCTGCAATCACTTCTGCAGGTATAAGTTGAATCTGCTCTTCTATACCCTGAATACTTGCTCTATTATTCTTCTAAAAGGTGTTCTGGAAGAGAAAATCCAGTTCCTGAATTGCCTCAGGATTGTCTTCAAAGGCTTGTTTTAGGGTCAAATTTAGCGTCAGAGTTTGGTGTAAACAAGTACTAAACTAAAAAAGAAAATTTATCCCAAGCTATTTAGGACAAGGTCATTGTATGTTAGGGACAGGTAAGTATTTTCTTCTATATGAACTCCCCAAATCAACTTACTTGTAGATGGAGTCTACAAGGACATTGAAGGCATAGTATAATTTGGAATCATTCCACCTCCTTTGCCCTCTCTGTCTTAGTTATCTAGTGCTACTATAACACTAATACCATAACTGAGTGTCTTTAAACTTATTTTCTCAGAGTTCTTGAGTCTAAAAGTCCAAATAATGATCTTGACCATGTTGATTCGTTCCTTTTTGGTAGCCCTGTGTTCCTTGACTTTCTTTGGCTTATAGACAGTCCACATATGGTGTCTGTCTCCCCCCTATGTGGTTGCTTCTGTGTATTCTGGTCCTTCTATAACTCACAAGTAAATAGTTTTAGGATCCACTCTCTACTAGTATGATCTCAAAAAAACCCCTATTTCCAACTAGGATTATATCCACAGGAACAAGGACCAGAAATTCAACATGTAGTTGGTGGGGGGACACTATTCAAATCATAACATCACCCCTTACAAATTCAACAAGTACCTTATGAAATGGCCCAAGACTAGTAATTGTACCACAGTTTTTAGTCTTCTTTCTATTGGTACTTTCTCCAGCATGCTCTTCAACCATAATCAGTATCTGGAAACTAGAAGCTGTTTTCTCAGCAGTAGGGAATGAGCTCCACTTATACATTCACTTAAATGTTTCTACTGGCTTTCCCACACATCTAATGACAAATGCAAACTATCTAGAAAGATACTTGATCTACATTTGTAGAAACCAAGTCTGCTGAGGAAGCACTGAGCCTATAACCTGGGCCATATTGGCAATATGTACAAATCACCTGAATATCCACCACACGACCAGACATTTGGGTATACAGGATGATATGGAAATTTTTCCATGACTGGGGAACATGATTCATCATAGAAGAAAGATAATGTCTTTTGTATCTGCCCATTTAAATAGTGACTTGAGAGCTGGTTAGGTTAAAAACCATGAATCCAGGAATTCACAGGAGCCTGAGTGCTCCAATCACCACAGTCTTATTATGCATCTTAGCCCTATATGATCTTGATAAACTAAAGGTCAAGATCCTCATAACATAGGCAAATCAGACAAACATTGCCTTCTATGATTTGCTTTCCAACAAATAAGTTTTTCAATATAAGAAGCAAACCATTTCTATTTTGGTAATAACAGCCAGTATTGGTTACTGTCCAATAAGGTGAAGAGTCTACTTTCTTTGGAAGGTGGTCAATATAAAATGATAGATTAGGTTATATATTCTTTATCTAATAAATCTTGTAATTTTTTAAATCCATCATTTGCCTAAATGGCAACTCTAGTTAAACAAATTAGTAAGAACTTTTAGCCATTCAACTAAAAGCAATAAATAAGATTAAACAACCAATCACATAATTCTTCCCTGAGAATATGCCAAGTTTAACTGTATAATATATTGGCTTTCATACACCCTGGCATTAATGTGCACTATATATTCCATTGGTTTATGATCATCTCCAAATTCATAAAACATGATGATGAAAGAGGACCTCATTCTGGGCCTTCTAAAATAGAAAGAGCCCATCAACATGTTCTATTTCTCCTTTGGTTTTAAAATTGTAAACATTTATTTTTTAATTCTAAGGTTTTTGAAGGCTTATTTATGAGTTGTATTATTATATATTTAATGGAACATTTTTCATGTGCTACTTTGTTTTATAAATGTTTTGGGGCATGTTGCATCTTTTATAATCAAAATATAAGCTCATTGAAAGAAGCTATTGTGTCTTATTCATTACTTCACACTGAGGGGGCAAACAGTGACCAGCACATACTAGGTATCTTTCAAAATGTCTTGGATAAAATTGATGATAATTTTTAGAGGATGCTACTTTATTGAGATTAACAATGGCTAAAGCCTAGGAAATGGCCTATAGCATCTCCAATCTTGGAATTTTCTGTTGGAGGTATCATTATGATTCCCTAGTGACTAGAACAAGTGAGCCCTGTTAGCTAGTTGTTAAGCCTCCGCTATTAACAGAAAGGTGTGCGGTTCCACAAGCCACTCTGTAGGAGAAAGACGTGGATCTGCTTCTGTTAGAGTGTGTACAGCCTTAGAAATCCTATAAGCAGTTCTACTCTGAACTATTGGGTCTGTATGAATTGCAATCTACTCAACAGCAACAGGTAGTAACTAGAACCGCTGTAGGTAAGGGTGTGGCAACTGGTAAACTGAGTGGAAGAACACAAGTGTCTTCTTCCTTTGCAGGTCTACCAGCAGTTTTGCTAATGAGCGTAGTGCCTAAGACATTTGGCTCCTAACCAGAAGGCTGGTGGTTCAAACTCATCAACCACTCCTTGAAAGGAAGGTTGGGCAATCTACTTCCATAGTGATACTGCCTGGGAAACCCAAAGAGGGGTCTCTATGAGTCAGATCAGACTCTTTGGCAGTGAGTTTGGTTTTCTTGGTTTAGAATCTTTTTATTCTGTTTTTAAAAATAATGGTCATTGCAACCCTTAGACTCCCACTGAACATTCAGAGAGCTGGGTAGGATAATGCTAGACCTCTCTGTTCCCAGAAGCTGTCCCTAACCCTTAATAGACTGGGGAGGCCGCAACCACAGGCATTTCTGTGAATCTCAACAGTCCACCACTAAAGGCTCCTCATAGGCATGACATTTCCAATGTACCTACAAATTTTTAACTCTTAATTGCCGTTTTCATGATTTTTTGGGACAGGTCACAGAAACACTTTATGAAAATACTCCATTGTTAACATCCCACAGATAGTGTTGGCAAATCTAAATACACAGAGGGCCAAAAAATGACATTTATATTCTGCCTTGTATGGTACAATATTGGGAATTGTATTCATAGGTGGTGCTTTAGAACAAATGAGGGAGTACATATCAAAATACCTTAAATGCTATTATGAGTTATGCAAACATAAACATCACTGAGAAGAAAAACGCATGGGAAATAAAGTAATGGTAGATAGAAAATGACAAAATGTTAAGAATATATATAATTTGTTATCCTAATACTGATGTAGGGAACTCTGGTGTCACAGTGGATAAGGCATTTGGCTGCTAACCAGAAGGTAAGCAGTTCAAATGTACCAGGCTTCCATGGAAGAACGATGGAACAATCTATTTCCATAAAGATTTCAGAAATCCAATGAGGGTCACTATGAGTTGGAATCATGAGTTTGGTTTTTAATACTGATGTACATTTAGTACTGGTCAAAACCAATTTGACTTTCTATTAATTGATATCAACTTAAAAATGCCAGAAGAAAGAGGGATGGTAGTGAGAATTACTGTTCACTACACAAAATTTAGCATCTTTCACAATTTGGCATTTACCTTTTGTACTTTTTGAGATTTGTACCAAACACATAAGTAACCTATTTCAAAAATGAAATGAAATCTTAATGTAATAATTTTTTTTTTTAAAACTTGTTTCACTTGATTTCCTTGTTCTTGATCATGGAACATAAGAACTGGAAGTGAGAGATCAGTTACACTCAGTTTATAGATATGGAAACTAAGTTCCAAAGAGCACATCCACACAGCTTGTTTTCTTTTCCAGAAATATTAGGAAAAATGGAATATACCTCTCAAATAAAGTTTTGCAAATATTTAATAGAAGATAACCACATTGCTAATCCAAATGGATTTTAATGAGCTTCTTTTACATGATTACAAGTTTATAGTAAGTTACCCATTTAGGAGCAGTTTTAGAAATATAAGAGATTTTCTTGAAGATTAGCCAAAAGTAGATGTCAATTTAGTGACATCTACATTTAAATTTAAATTCATTTAAACCCAAATCAAACCAAACCCACTGCCTCAAGTTGATGCCGCCCATAGAGACCCTATAAGACACAGTAGAACTGCCTCACAGGGTCTCCAAGGCTCTAAATCTTTATGGAAGCAGACTACCTCATCTTTCTCCTCTGGAGTCACTGGTGGATTCAAACTGCAGCCTTTTTACTTTAACCACTGCACCACAAGAATTCCTTGATTCAGTTCAAGACAATCTTAAATAGGCCATCAGTTTGGTCATTTTGCACAGCTGGATTTTCAGCTGTGTGACCTTGATTTCTCAAGAAGAAGAAGAAAGAACCTCTGTTCTCCAGGACATTTGAAACAAAACCTGTCTTTTCTGGAGTTGTTGTTGTTGTTTGCCGTCGAGTCGGCCCCGACTCATAGTGACCCCTCCTTGGGTTTCCGAGCAGTATCACTACTGAAGTAGGATTGCCCAACCTTCCTTCCGAGGAGCGGCTGGTGGGTTTGAACCGCCAGGCTTCTGGTGAGCAGTCAAGTGCCTTAGGCACTATGCTACCAGAGCTCCTGTAGTGTACTTTAAAAAAAAAAAAAAAAAAAAAACTACCATGAGAACAAGGAAGAGCAGGAGGAAACAAGAGAAGAATGAGGAGGAGGAGGGTAAGAACAGAAGAGGAGAAAATGTAGGAAAACTCAGAAAAAAAAACGACAATGAATGGATGAAACCTCTTAATGCTGCACTCATTTTTATATTTTCCTTTCCCTATAAAATCACACTTCTAATCCAAGCCCATTTTCACTGAATCACCAAGTCTAGCAACTGGAAGGACTTTTTGAAATTGTCTAGTTTGTTGTCCTCCTCCATCAAATGAGAAAAACTCAGAAAGGTAAATGGACTTTTTCAAACTGATGAAGCAGTTAGTGAAAAACCAACCAGAATTCAGATTTCCAGGCCAGAAGGCTGGCGGTTCAAACCCACCAGCCACTCCTCGGAAGGAAGGTTGGGCAATCCTACTTCCGTAGTGATACTGCCTCGGAAACACAAGGAGGGGTCGCTATGAGTCGGGGCCGACTCGACGGCACATAACAACAACAACAACAACAATAGAAGCATGGGAGCTCAGGTAGCGTTTAAGGCACTTGATTGCTAACCAGAAGGCTGGCGGTTCAAACCCACCAGCCACTCCTTGGAAGGAAGGTTGTGCAATCTACTTCTGTAGTGATACCAACTCGGAAACCCCAGGATGGGTCGCTATGAGTCTGTCCCACTCGAAGGCAAATAACAACAACAACAATAGAAGCATTCTCTTTTTCTGGTAGTACATAAGTAGGTAAAAATCTTGTGTAAAATGACAGTTTTGGTTACTGTGGTGATTTTTCAAAAATATGAGAGAAAAAGATGAAAAAACTACTTCCTTATTTGCATCCCACACTCCAGGTTTTAATTGCTGACCAGGTGACAGCTACATCAGCAGAAACCAAGTGGTTCATTCCATGTCTGAAGCCAAGCTGCCACTAGCTGTATAATAGTAAGGAATTATCTTCAGAAGGAAGTTCATATCCTCTCCAACATCCCAAGAAACTCATTTTCTGTTTGTTTTTGTTTATTATACTTATTATTGGATTATTGTGGCAAATGGGAAGAAAAGCCCCAAACCGCATTTTGTTTTCTGGATCCTTACCCGAAAAAATGAAGTTGGGGTAAGTACATGTGTGTGTAGTCTGTGTACACATGTGTATGTGAATATATGTGAGACATGTGTGGTGTGTGCTTATTATGTGTATGGGTTGGGATTGGGGGAATGCATGTTGGTGCTAACTAGTTTTTCCAATTTTTATGCCTGCAGCAAAATAATCCGCCTCATACTGGAATGTGATTTAAAAGATGTGACGCAGAGCTATAGCCTGCACTTTGGTGATAACACTAGTTAATAATTTAAAGCTACGCTTCTGAAAGGTAAGTTTAAAAGTTTGTTGGTAGAGACAGGTGACCATTTGATATTTAAAGCTAGCTTTAATTCAGTGTTTGTCTGTTCTCTGTCTCAGAGACTTAGGCAAAATTGGTTCTCAGCATCCACCCCAGGAAAATGATGAATGTCCTCATAGCCTTCACTCAGCAGTCTCGGGTCTACAGCTCTGGAACTATCAACAAGGACCTGTTGATCTCTGTGTGTTTATGCTAATTATGTCTATATAGAGAAAAATTGTTAGCATTTCCTAGGAAACTAATACCATAGTATTAGTTGATAAATATTGGTGAAACTTTAGTATTATTTTAATTTTCATCCTAAACCTTCCTCAGTGTGTAAATTCTTAAGGAATGTCAACATGTCTAACAATAAAAGCAGAGGCTTTTCCAGTCTTGTCAAGACTGTGTCCCTGGCACAGAAATCAGAGCCTCTGACATATATGTGTTGAATGATTGCAGGAAGAAAGAAGTCAAATGTTTGGCCATTGAATGTTAAAGGTTGAGAGACAAGCAGAAGATTAAGCCACCTCCCTCCCCTTTAATAAATAAAGAGAATGACCCCACAGTCCTTAAATATCTTGTCTTGGGAACACATTGTTTTCTATGACTTTAGCAGAAATCCAAGCTCTTTCACAATTTGGTGTCTGCCTCTGTCTGGCTTTTTCATTTTTTTAGCCCAATAATATCAAGCAGTTTTCTCAACACACTGTATTTCCATCTGTAGGTTTTACAAGGAGTTGTTGAAAGCCAACTCTGGGCCAGCAATTCTAAGACCAGATCTCTACTCAAGAAAAGTTTACAAGCTGGTAGGGGAGAGAGACACAAATACTTTCTTTACTTTTAGCATTCTTTTGCCAGATTAGGATATGCCCTCAGGGATCTTGGTACTGTCAGTTTCAGGAATGGTAGGTACTACGTTGACCATCACATCCCAGTGTCTGGCATATTAATAGAACATGCTGAGCACTCAGTAAATATTTGTGGATGGAAAGGAGGGGAGGATGGAGAGAAAATATGTGGAAATGATTGAAGGTATGCACTGGATGCCCTGGGAATTTCAGGAAATTTCTAGAAAACTTCAGGTAAAGGTTTTAAAGGTGTGCTTTGAAGGTTGAATAAAAGGTAGAATGTGGGATTGCTTGTGGAGGTATAGACATCAGTGCAGTAGTAAAATTTGGTTCAGAGAAGAATGGAGAGACCAAATTATGCAGGGCCTTGACTTGCAATTAATAACTAGCATTTAAATAGCACTTACTCTGTGCCAATATTTATATCAACTCATTTATTCCTTACATCAGGCCTAAGAAAAAGGTACACCATTATCACTACAGACAAAGGAAATATGACATACAGAGGGTGAGGGACTTCTCTAAGTTCACAAATGCAGTATGGCAGAACTGTGATTTGAACTTCAGCCAATCTAACATGAGAAAACATATTGCAAATTTTTGCTCTTCAAAGTGTGTTCCATGGACCGGTGGTATGAGAATCACTTTGGAACTTTTTAACCAAAAAACCAAACTCACTGCCATCGAGTCAGATCTGACTCATAGCGACCCTTCCTTGGGTTTCTGAGGCAGTATCACTGTGGAAGTAGATTGCCCACCCTTCCTTCTGAGGAGTGGCTAGTGGGTTTGAACCCCCAGCCTTCTGGTTAACAGTCAAATGCCTTAGGCACTACACCACCAGAGTTCCCTTGGAACTTGTTAGAAATGCAATATTTCCTTGTTGTAGTCTACAACAATGCCTCTCTTTAACCTGGAGAAGGAATGGAAATTTATCCTAAGGCCTAGTGGAGTCAGGGGACAAGTTTGAAGAGATTGGCAGAATCAAACTTGGTTTTAGACTGATGCCCCTTTCAATATGCATAGTGTAACGGAAGAGGGCAATCCCAGAGCAGGCAGGGAGAGTAGTTAAAGGGCTACTGTTAACCAAGTGTAAGGAGATGACCACCTGAAAATAGGGTGGTGGCAGTGACAAAGGAGGGAAGTAGGTGAATTTAAAAGGTGTTTAGTAGGCAGCGTTGACAGAACTTGGAGATTCTTAGGGTTTATGAGAGGAGGACAGAGAGAGAGGAATCAATTTATCTTCAGTATCTGGCTTGAGTCACGAGATGGTAAGGCAGGTTTCTAGAGGATGGCCTGAGAAAGAGAATGATCCCTCAGCAGTTCATCCTTTCTTCATCCTAGGGTCATTTTTCCTAACACTCTTTTAGTCTAAGCTCTGCCCCTTGAATCTTGCACTTTGATTTCCATGTCACTGTGCCTGGAAGTATCTGCTTTGAAAATTAACCCTTAAGCTTCATTTTTGGCTCAAAGCCCTGCCTTAACCTTACCTGTCCTCAGATGAGGAAATTTAGACTGGCCAGCATACTACTGTTCAAAGGCTCTTAACTACTTGATGAACCCACTGGCCTCAGGGTATATCTGAGGCTACAGCCTCAAGGATAACAGTGGTTTATATTCAGAACCCTAGAGAGTATTCATGGTTGGATTTCAGGTGTCTATGAACCCCAACAATGTCATTAAAAATCTATTTACATAGGATTTTTTTTTTTTCTAAGAGGGTTCATTTTTCCTATCAGATTCCTGAGAGGATCTGTGTCCCTAAAGTGGTCTGATGGGAAGATGAATGCTTACTCTAATCATTTTGCAAGGATTTGATGTGCTTTGACAGGAAGACGTCCTCCTTCTCCTCTTCAAATCTCCTTCCAGGTTTTTAGAAGGTAACCAAGAAAAGTGGTGACAATCACAGAGGAAGAAGGCAATGAAAAGAACATGGAAATGCAAGCTTCCTTAACTGACATCTGACTAGAACTTCCTATGTGAATCCCAAGTATTTGGCTTTCATATCTAAAAAGATCATGTTCTCAAATTGGAAATATTGAAAATAATCAAAGCTTCTCTAGACTGTTCCAGATGAATATTTATAATCAATGTAATAATAGATAGTTATTAGGCTTGCTTAGGGAGCTCTGGTGGTATAGTGCCTAAGGGATTTGACTGCCAACCAGAAAGTTGGTGGTTCAAATCCACCAGCCACTCCTCAGAAGGAAGATTGGGCAATCTACTTCTGTAGTCATACTGCCTCAGAATCCAGCTTTATTCAAAATGTTGTTGGCAAGTATAATAAAAATAAGAGGTAAATTTGTCAGTGATGTAACATTACAACTCCAATGTGCTCCTCTTATTTAGGTAGAACAATCCCAGAACTGGGAACTAATGATAAAATGTGGGAATAAATAGAACAAATACAGAAAACAGACATCAGGGTTTACCTTCTCCATCCAGTAATTTGGATTATGCCTTTAGGCATGTATCATAACAAATATGTTAAGAAATATATTGTATAATACATATGTTTGCAGTATCTGTGTTGAATTTTAATCCACATCCTTTGCTAATAAAAAGAGTAGAATTTGTGCATGACAATATTATAAATGTGAAATGACAGCTAAAATGACTTGAAAATTTTCTTATAAGAATTTTATGTACAAGAATCACACATTTTATTAATGATTATTTTAGTTCCCAAATTTCTGAAGCACAAATTGACAGCTGAGGAGGTGCATTTGGTTTTCAAATGGATGACAGACACCAAAGACAGTATGACTAGAATAGTGAGAGAGAAAGCAGAAACCCATACGGAGTGTATGCTTTTTCCTATGTAAAGCTGTCTCATTTTCAAAGAGTAGCACTTCAAATTGATGTAGTTATTACATATGTGTGTGGGCTGGACACAGGCATTTTAGTTCGATCTTAGGAAACCTAAGACTATGCATTGTCTTTATGCTTGCTTCTAGAAAGTAGGATTTTTCTTGAAAATAGCAGGAATCTCATTAATTCCTTTCACTTAAAATTTATAAATGAGTTCAAAATGTGCTCTGGAAATAGAATTCCCATCATAAATTACCTCAGTGATGATATTATTCATTCAAATAAATCAAGGCAAAGAAAATTCCAGACTATCCCTCCTCACTTTTTAAGACTTTAAAGCCTGTACTCTGTTGTGCAGTATGACTGTTTCAGAAACTCAGGAATCAACTAGAGCTTTACCTCATGACTACATGGCTTCCACACCTATGTTATCAAAATGAGAAATCCAAAAATCTCAGGGTATCAAATTCGATAACCATTAACTCAAATGTCTTTTAATTTAAAAGTTTCTAGGGTAGAAACTTTAAGATTTATTCTTACTCGCCAAGTAAAATTTTTCTGTTAAGAGGTCGTTAGAAAGAACAACTTTCACTGATAGTTAACAAAAAAAATTTACAGAAGTCAAAATACCACATAAAGGAAACAAAAGAAATATTAGAGAACTCACTTTTTCTCAAGGCTGCTTCTTCCTGTGATTTAAACAGTATGAAATAAGGTGAATATATGATGAGATTTTTTTCCTTTTAGCCCATACAATCTGTCAACTCCAAAAGGGACAGAACAGGCCACCAGAGCTATCTGAGGTCCTTCTCGAGTTGAACTTTTAGGCGAAAATAGGGTCAGTGCATTTCCTCCACATCTTGTGCTGTGCAAATAGCTGACTCCTACTAAGTTGGAAAAGTACTTCTTGGTTATATCTACTCAAAATTACGAGTAACATTCTCTGAGGACATCCTTAAAGGGAAATTCTTCCAGGATTAGTATTTGAAATATCTGGATAAGCTCCAAAAGGCTTAAAACACAGTGTGCATGCATACACTCTCTCACACACACTTAAGACATTTTTTAGGACTAGGCTAAATTCAAGGCATAATTAAAAAAAAAAAAAAATCCCTAAAAGGACAATTGCATTTTCTGTTTCCTTGATTGATGTGATTTTTTGTTTGTTTAATGTTTTCTGGTGGGTATTAAGAACTTTGTTTAGGTTAGAAATGACTGACCTGCAAAGCTTTTCTATTGAAGTGTCTGGAGAGGAGGCCGTGTTCACACCTGCAGAGTTCCTGATAACTTGAGAGGTGAGCCCAGGGTTACGATCTATATCACTACCTTCTTGAGAAATTTGAGAGCTTTGGGTCTTGTGTGGATTTGAACTCCAGGGTAACCTGCTTCCTAGACCTGCAGTGTGGGTTTAATCATTCCCTGTATCTGTGTGTTTCCCTATGATGTGGCAACAATTATTATGTCACATCCCTGGCAGTATGACTTCATTTAGGTATAGGCTCATTTGGTCTTTTGAATCTTCAATTCAAAACATGGAAAGTGGCTAGAGATTTCAAGAGTGGATCTGAAGAAATGTTAGGATATTGAACAGATCTAGAACCAGGATTCTCAGTGGGCCACATTGATCCATAAAGCAAATAAGAGACATTTGCTTTTACAGTTCCATTTGGTGAGTGGGATGAAGGAAGAAATGTTCTGTCTTCCCTGCAGTTATTCCAAAAGCAAACTTAAACTGTCCTCTTTTCAAGTGTTAAAGGAATGGTATTTGCTATTTTCTGAGATCAAAATCAAAGAATCCAAGCTTTATTATGCACTTGATTTTGGTGATAAGGATATCATGCTCGGTAAAATGGAGGGTCAGCAAAAAAGCGAAGGCCCTGTGCAAGATGGATTGACAGAGTGGCCACAGCGATGGGCTCAGGTATAGCAAGGATCATGGAGCTGGCACAGGACTGGGCAGTGTTTCATTCTGCTGTACACAGGGTCGTTACGAGTTGGAGACAACTCGATGACACTTAACAACAACAACAAGGCACTATGAAAATGAAAAGCTAGTAATTAACAGCAACAAATTCTGATTCAGTGAAAAGACACAAGTCCATTAAATTGGTCATGGATTTTAATCCTCATAATACTCTTCCTTCACCTCACTTTTCCCTAGAGCTTCATTCTCTGTGTGCTTCTCTGTACTCTCCATGGGTTTCCTGAGCAAAATAGTGAACTATTATATATTTTCACTTCCAAACCTCCATTTTCAACTAATATCATTCTCCAAGGTTCTAGATTGTATCCAGTTGTCTACTAGGCATTTCTATGTAGAGGCCCCTGGGGAGGAAAAAAAATCCAATTTATAGTGACTCCATAGGACAGAGTAGAACTGATTCATAGGATTTCTAAGGCTATAATTATGGAAGAAAACTGCCTCATTTTTCTCCCACCAAATGGCTGGTGGGTTAGAACCACTGATCTTGTGCAATTCTCTTACCTATTAATCTGCTATATTCCCTCGAGGACTCAGGGTATGGCACAATCATCCTCCCCAAACCAAGTCATTTTAGACTCCTCCCTTTCCTCAATTATTCTCCACTCTCCCATTAGTGTCACCAACTTCTCTTGGTTCTCCTTTGTTAAATGATATTCCTCCAGTCTGCCATCATCCCTGCCTTCAATCATCACATGTCTCACTTGGTAGTCATAGTTTCTCAGTCAGAGAACAATTGGCATCCCCCTCAGCATGGTCTCTTTCTTCCTCCCCTCTACATCACTATAGAACAATATTTGTTTTAAAACACGAGTTCTATCAAATTATAAAATGCATTCTTCTTGCACAAAATCTGGAAAAAGAATGAAAAACATAAAATTTAAAATGGCTTGTGATTCAAAAGACAGCCACAGCCCAAATTTTCATATACATTGTGGTGTAGTAAATTACTTAGTGTGGCTTTTCTACCCATAAGTCTTTGTAAACTCCAAGGTGGGATTTTCTATGAGCAACTGAGGAGCTCCTGATTGCTGAAGCTATCCACCTGGGTTATTTCTGTTGGGCGTGGCACAATACAATGTTCTGGGAGGTTCCCGCTCTCTCTCAGGTGCTTAGAATTCTGATGCTATGATTGGCTAGTTTGACCACCCTGCCGGGCTCAAAAGGAGGCCTCCTAGAGGCAGAGCTCTCTCTGACTGCTGGTTGAGGAAGACGTGCTGCTGGAAGAGACACGTGCTCCTGAGACACGTGCTGCTGGGAAAGAGACGCAAGAGACACTCATCGCTGAATGAGACACCGAGGGACCAGCACTGGTGGGAAAGAGACTGTGAGAGACTGTTGGCTGAGGGACAGTGGGCTGGGAGAGAGACTGAGCATTTTTCCTGAACTTGAATTGTAGCTTGGTGCTTCCCTAATAAACTCCATAATCTATGAGCTCTGTGTGGCTGCTGCAGAGAATTATCGAACCCAGGAAAGAGGTGGTGAGTGCTTTGGGAGGAATGGTTGGAGAAAGGGCTGGAGGGAGGCAGCATGTCTGGCCTTGTAGGAATAGGCCTTGAGTTATTGCTGGTAATCCTGTCTTCCTCTTGTAGGGTTAGAGGAGGTCAGAAGATGTGGCCTCCTTGCCGTTTTTGCATACATCTTTAAAATTTTATGTATGCATGTAAATGTTATCTATATATGAAAATGTCTATATGTAAATGTTTATATATAGATACATATTTATATAATGTTTAATTAGATAACCAAGCTAACGTTGTATATAGTTCTATATCTTGCTTCTTTCACTTAATGTACTAATTTTCCATCACAATAAAATATTAATTTTCAAAGTGTCTATGAATAATGAAAGGAATGGCATAGTGGTTAAAGGATTTGGCTGCTAACCAAAAGGTTGGCCATTCAAACCCACCAGCCACTCTGAAGGAGAAAGATGAGACAATCTGCTTCCATAAAGATTTACAGCCTAGGAAACACTATTGGGCAGTTCTACTCTGTCCTAAAGGGTTGCTGTAAGTCCGCATCGACTTGACAGTAGTGGGTTTATGATTAATGACTACAGTACAATTAAAAATACACAGTGGCTGCAATGATAGGCTTAGGTATAACCAGGATCGTGAGGCTGGCACAGGACCGGACAGTTGTCGTTCTGCTGTACATAGTGTCACTAGGAGTCAGAGCCAACTCAACAGCCCCTAACAACAATAACAACACCTAGCAACAACACCACCACGATGAAATAATTCTCCCTTCCCTTCCCCTCCACCCTGATTTAATTGCTTTCTTCAATACCAAAAATTATATCAAGCATTTATAATGTATGAATCACAAGGACTTAGCTCTAGTTGGCAAAGGTGAAAAAATCTAAAACACTCTAAGTTCATTTACATTTATAAGGTACTATTTGAACAACCAGGAGCTCTGGTAGTGTAGTGCCTAAGGCACTTGACGGCTAACCAGAAGGCTGGCAGTTCAAACCCACCAGACAATCCTGGGAAGGAAGGTTGGGCAATCTACTTCCATAGTGATACTGTCCCAAAAACCCAAGGAGAGGTCGCTATGAGTCGGGTCTGACTCCATGGCATATAACAAAAACATTTGAATGATTATGGCTTATCTATTAATCATGTGTCATGTCTTTAAGCAGTTATCCAACCTTGAAGTCTATGTAACGGGTTAAAGGTTACATTTTTAGTTGAGTTAAGAAAGGCTCAGGAAGAAAACAATTTGACAAAGTGTTTTTACTTCTTTACACTGAGTAACATGAAATATCAGAGAAGACCTTAACTTTAGTGGGGAGCATAATCAGATTTTTATTTTGGACCTTTGTCTTAGTTTGGCTAGTAAAATAGCATGTGAAAAAAGTATTTCACAATTAGGAAGATTGCTTCATAAATAATATAAACATTTTAAAGCACTTTGGTAAGTTGTCAGATTGATTCCAGAATAGAAATGATCTTTCTAAAGGACAAATCTGATCACCTTATTTTTCTGTTTTTTTAAATCTTTAAAAAGCTTTCCTTTGATCAGGATTACGGTTAAAAGTGTAAGCTCAGCACATTAGGCATTTTATGGTTCCCACCGGTTTCTCCAGCTTCGTCTTGCTCTGCTTCCCCAGATCCCTCCTCGTATTTGTCAGACAAGTTCCCCAAATGTCTCATTATTTCATGCCTCCGTGCTTGTGTGTCTGCTTTCCTCCCTCCGTTTTCACCAGGCTAATTCTACTTTTGTTTTAGGACTCTTGGTTCATGTGGTTATCTTCAGCCAGTTCAATTCCCTTCTCTCTATGCAAGACTGCTTCTGAGAAAAGCACAAACAATAAAAGACAAAATAAATGAATGGGATCTCATAAAAAATTAAAACTTCTGTTCATCAAAGACTTTTACCGAAGAAGTGAAGACAAGCTACTGACTGGGAGAATGTTTTTGGAGACCATACAGTGGATAAGAATGGAATAACCAAAATATATAAAAACTTGACAACTTAATAACAAAAAGACAGCCCAAACACAAAATGGGCAAAAAACATTTCACCAAAGAGGACATTCAAATGTCCACCAAACAATGAAAAGATACTCAGCATCATTAGCCATCAAAGATGCAAATCAAAACCATTTCACTCTTGACCCAAATGGTTCAATGGTTAAGCACTCAGCTGCTGAAAGTTCAGTCGTTTGAACCCATCGGCCACTCTGTGGGAGAATAACGTGGCACTTTACTTCCATAAAGATTTCCAGCCTTGGAAACTCTATGGGAGTTCTATTCTCTCATACATGGGCACTATGAGTAGGAATCAACTTGACAGCAGTGGCTTTGGGTTTTTGACAATGGCTAGGATGAAACAACAACAACATGAAGACTAAAATAACAAAATTTTTTATGAGCATGTGGGGAAATCGGAACCCTAACCATTCCTGGTGGGAATTAAAAATAGTACAGCCATTGTGGAAAACACTGTGACAATTCTTAAAAAAACTAAAAATAGAACTACCATCAAAAACTCATTGCTGCTGAGTCACTTCTTACACATAATGACCCTATAGGAGAGAGTGGAAATGCCTCATAGGGTTTCTAAGGCTATAATCTATATGGAAGCAGACATCGTTCTCCTGTGGAGTGACTGGTGGGTTCAAACATTTGGCCTTTGACTTAGCAGCTGAGCTCTTTAACCACTGCATCACCCCAGCAATTCCACTTCTAGGTATACACACACCAAACTTGAAAGCTAAGGCTCAAATAGAGACTTGTAGACCAGTATTAATTACAGCACTATTAACAATAACAAAAACATAGAAACAACCTAAATGCCCATCAACAGATGAATGGATAAACACAGTGTGGTTCATACATACAGTGGAATACTACTCAGCTAGTAGGGGAAATGAAGTCTTGATACATGCTACAACATGAGTAGAGCTTGAAGACATGCAGAGGGAAACAGTAGATCACAAAAAGGACAAATGTTGTATTTCCTTACTTACACAAAAGTACAAGTCAAATGTATAGAGACCAAAATTTATTAGAGGTGATCAGTAACAGGAGGAAGTGGAAAGAGGAGGGTGAATGATGATGAAAAAATCACATTGAATAAGGGTAGGGTTGCATGGCCAATTATTATTAATGGCTGTCAATAAGTTGTACACCTCAAAAAAGTTGAATTGGTGAAAGTTGTATGATAAATGAATTTACAACAACCAAAAAAAAAAAAAAAAAAGGAACAGCTGAGATTGAGGCTGCTTATGTACAATGAAACACCTCATGGGACTTGGTTCCTTGGTTTAGAGGGTTAGGGTCATGGTTTCATGGGACATCCCAGTTAATTGGCCTAGTAACTTGTTTAGTGTTTCTGTTCTACCTCCTAGCTCATTGTCTGGACCATTGCCAGTGACCATCCAAGGTATGACAATTGGTCTCTATTTGCCTGGAGCAACAGAGAAAGAAGGAAGAGTCAGGAATAGGAGGATATGGAATCTGTGGCTAACTACCTCCATGAATGTCTGCCTCCTTTTGCATGAGACCACCAGAAGAACTGGATGGTAGCTGGCTACCATTACTTAAAGTTTTGATCAAAGATTCTATAGACAGGATCTGATCAAAAGGGGGAAAATGAAGAAGTCAAATTCTCATCGTCTCCAGACTTGCTGGAGACATGGATGCTAGATGAACCCCTTAAACTACTTCCCTGAGAAAATCTTTAAATCTTAACCCAAAAATATTCCCTGAAGTCTTCTTCAAACCAAACAATAGTTTAACTAACAAAATACATCTGCCTTTACCCTATGTTCTTTTAAGAACTATCTATATGGGATCAAAATGATAACTTGAAAGATTAGATAGGAATCTTAGGATAAGAGTATATGTCAGTGGGGGAGTGCGGTGTAGTAAATTACTTAGTGTGGCTTTTCTACCCATAAATCTTTGTAAACTCCAAGGTGGGATTTTCTATGAGCAACTGAAGAGATCCTGATTTTAAAGTCGCCCACCTGGGTTATTTCTGTTGGGCGTGGCACAATACAATGTTCTGGGAGGTTCCCACTCTCTCTCATGTGCTTAGAGTTCTGATGCTGTGATTGGCTAGTTTGACCACCCTTCTGGGCTCGAAAGGAAGCCTCCTGGAGGCAGAGCTCTCTCTCGGACTGCTGGTGGAGGAAGACGTGCTGCCGAAAGAGACATGTGCTACTGGGAAAGAGACGCAAGAGACACGCATTGCTGAGTGAAAGGCCGAGGGACCAGCACTGCTGGGAAAGAGACTGTGAGAGACTGTTGGCTGAGGGATGGTGGGCTGGGAGAGAGACTGAGCGTTCTTCCTGAACTTGAGTTGTAGCCCGGTGCTTCCCTAATAAACCCCGTAATCCGTGAGTTCTGTGTGGCCACTGCAGCGAATTATCGAACCCAGGAGAGAGGTGGTGGGTGCTTTGGGAGGAACGGTTGGTGAAAGGGCTGGAGGGAGGCAGCATGTCTGGCCTTGCAGTAATAGGCCTTGGGTTACTGCTGGTAATCCTGCCTTCCTCTTGTAGGGTTAGAGGAGGTCAGAACATGTGGCCTCCTTGCCGTTTTAGCAGGGAGTAAACTCAAAAAATGTTGAGAATGGTTATACAATTTGAAGAATATAATCAATGACACTGAATTCTACACGTAGAAATGGTTCAATTAATGCATGTTTTGCAGTATGTACGTAGTCTCAGTAACAAAGTAAAAAAAATAATAAAGACTGATCCTAAATCTCATTTCTTCTCCACTAGCACCCTCTGCTTACTTCTACCAAGACACTACTTTGACGTGTAATGGCTGAGTCTTGCCATCTCCTTGAAAGCATAACATATTTTAAAAATTTACATGTGTGCAGCTAGTATAGGCATACACCATTTTATTATACTTTGCTTTATAGCCTTTCCCAGATACTGTATTTTTTACAAATTGAAGGCTTGTGGCAACCCAGCATTGGGCAAGTCTACTAGCACCATTTTTCCAACATCATGTGCTCACTTCATGTCTCTGTGTCACATTTTGATTATTCTCACAATATTTCAATTTTTTAATAATCTTATTGTGCAGTTAAAGATTAGAGAGTAAACATAATTTCATATGCTATGAAACTAAAATCTATGTGAGACTCGCTTTATAGTGGTGGTCTGGAGCTAAACCCACAATATCCCCAAGGTATGTCTGTTCTTAGGTGCTAAGCAGATCCAGAAAATGTTGGAGCCAAAGATTTAAATTCTTCGTGTCTTCCCTTTATTCCATCACACCATCAACATAATCCTTTCCTTCCTGCTCCTCAACACACTCAGGTTAAAGTTTACTAGTAATCATTGAAGAGATATAAAGGTAAAATTAAGGGCAAGTCTGGGAGAACAGTAAGACAACATTGAGAACATAAAAAAAAAGTACATGCTTAGGGTTTTTGGGTGTGTGTGATCTAAGTGTTACAAAGATTGTTTCTGAAATCATTAAAGACTGGATTTCCTTCTTTTGAAGTCTCTAGGCAATTTATTCTTTTGTTTCCTTAGTATGGCCTTCATCATAGACCAATTCTGTAGGCTGTTAAAGTGCTCCAAGATTTCAAAGCCTCTTCTCCCACTTAACACTGGAAAGGCTTTACTGGCCATAGTTAAAAAAGCTACCCTTCCACATACACACACCCATTCCCATTAGCTTTTGATGGGAAGGTTCCCATTTGGTCCTGGGTCAAACAGCTGTTCTGAGGAAAGAATGAACTGTTCCTTCTCAAAGGAAGGACAGTTTAGGGGCCCTAAATAGACTCTCAAGCATAACCCAAGATGTGCAAACAGAAGATAAACTAGATGAATACGACCTTCTAAAAATTAAATTCTTATGTGCATCAAAAGACTTTTCCAAGAGTAAAAAGAGAAACTACAGAATGGGAAAAAAATATTCAGCAATGACATACTGGACAAAAGGCTTATCTCTAAACTACAGAAATCTCCAACACCTCTACATCAAAAAGACAACCCAATTAAAAAATGGACAGAAGGCATGAACAGACACCTCACCAAAGAAGATATTCAGGCAGCCAACAAACACATGAAGAAATGTTTGTGAACATTAGCCATTACAGATGCAAATCAAAAGAACCATGAGATACCATCTCAGCCCAGCATCCCTAGAAAAGTTCAACATAACAGAAAATAACAAATGCTGGCAAGGACGTGGCAAGATTAGGACTCTCATACACTGCTGGTGGAACTATAAAATGATACAGCCACTGTGGAAATCAATATGGAGATTCCTTAAAAAGTTGGAAATAGAATCCATTTGATCCAGCAATTCCATTCTAGGTATACATCTTAAAGGACAGGACACAAATATATAAAATCCATATAAAATCCATGACACAGATATATTTTGAATAGTGCTGCAATGAACATGAGTGTTACACCTATGTTCATTGCAGCACTATTCGTAATAGCAAAGGGATGGAAGCAATTTAAGTGCCCATCAACTGAAGAATGGATAAACATACTGTGGTACATACACACAGTGCAATACTATGCAACTCAAAATAATAATGTAAAATTTGGAAAACACCACGTAATGTAGATGAACTTGAAGGACATTATACCGAGTGGAAAAAGTTGAGAAAAAGTTTATATCTGGAAGGGAGCTTCCTTTTTTTATTACCAGGGATGAGAGGGGAGAAGAAGGAAAATTCCTAGATAGGTTAGGGGGAAAAAAAATTATATATATAAATATACTAAAAATTATTAGTGGTTACCCAGGGTAGGTAAGAGGAGTAAAGGGGAAGCTTTTGTTTGGGGGAACTGAGTTTATGCTAGTGGTGGTGGAATATTTTGGAAATGGATAGCAATAATGGTGGCACAACATGAAAAATGTCATCAATTTTCTTGAGCTATAAATGTGGAAGTTATGTTGGCAAATGTATTATGTTTTCACCACAATAAAAGTAAAAACCAAATCAACAAACACAAGGTCTAAAACAACACATGAAGATCAATACTCAAATACTCTATTGTAACTATAATAGTAGGAAGAAACACTACGTTTGCTGAAATCCGGCTAGTTGAACCCAATTTACTACGTGAAATTGTTCATGAATGGCACACTTCTAGGGAATCTATCTCTGGTAGTTACAGTTGTGTATCAACATGAGTGGACCATTTTGAGTGGCTTGGCAGCTAGATCAAATTATTCCCCATGATGAGATTAGACATGATGCAATCAACTCCATGGTGGAATCTGGTGTGAGCAGTTAATCAGTTAAAGGGGGATTGTCTTCAGGGTGTGGCCTGCTTCCAGTATATATGGAGAAACTCTGGAAAAGGGTCTCTAGCTTTTTGCTAATTTTGGATCCTGCATTTGGCCTGTCATTCATCTCTAGTTCCTGAATTTGAACCAGGGGTCCGTTGTGATGCCTGCCAATCTTGTGATTGTTGCCTGTGAGCCCACAATCTGCCATTTTGCCTGCCAATCTGGGATTCATCAGCCTCAGCAGCCGTGTGAGTCAGGAGAAGTCTCCAGCTTACTCCAGTGGGCCTAGAAGGCAGAGCTGAAGCCGAAGGTCAAGGGGTCTCCACCCAGCCCCTACAGCTGGCACTCTGAACTTGGACTTCCAGACTTGTCTTCCCCTAAAGCCGGCATTCTGAATTCTGACTTCTAGCCGCCTAAACTGTAAGAAACTGAGTCTATTTCTTAAAACCATCCACTTGTGGTATTTCTGTCATAGCAGCACTAGAGCACTAAGAGTAACTCATTAGAAAGATAAAATAAAATCCTTTAATGTTTAGAGAATTCAAAATAATTACAAATAATTTGCACATAAGTGAATCTCTGTATTATATAAAATAATGGATGCTTCAAAATTGCATAAATTTTAATAGAAAGAACTAGCAATTTTATTTTAAATAACATTTTTAACTTTGCCCATAAAGATCATAGTAAATATTTTACAATTTTCATTTCATTAATGAAATTAGATCTTTACATGTACAATCAGTTATGTAATTTTATTTACAAAACTAACAATAAAAACTGTTCTTTACTATGGAAAAATAAGAACCATTCTGATAAGTGAAAATATTTTAATGTTAACAAATTAAGACAGAATGGTTTCCTTTTCATTTGCTTCATCATCTTTTTTTATATAGTACAGTATCATCTCAGTAATATTTTACACAATATCAGATACTTTGGTATATGCTGAAACATTATAAAAATAAGGTTCTTAAAGTTGAACAAAAACATTAGGTTGAGTGTTCAGTATTTTGGAAGCTGAATTAGCAAATAAAATTGGAGTTTGTGGTCACAAAGGATTTGCCACTTTTCTTCCTTTGGCCACATGAAAATGTCTAAGTAGAAAATAACCCATGGAAAAACATTCCTTAATTTAAAGCTATATTCCTATTAGCATTAACAATGCTTAGTCAGAAATTATATTATTTTCAGTCAAGCTACTTTGTTTAGAATGTACAGAAATAAATTCAAATAGTTTAAAAAATAAGCTAGAGTTTTAAATGGCATATAAGGAATTATACAAAACAGTATTTTTTAATATTTGAGATCATTCAAAATAATTAAGTTCCTGTTTTGATAAGTAAGAAACTAGTTCTGAAAAATCATTAGGCTGCAAATAATTACCCCAAGGGATTATTTTTAATTTACTTTTAATTAAAAATCTTCAGGAAAAATGTCTGGTTTTTATAAACATTTTCATTTCTGGAAAAAAAAAGGTTCCAATGATTTAAACACATTGCCAGATCCCCCTACCACTGGAAAAAATAATCTATTTGTTACACTGGTATTTACAACTATTGATATAAAAAGTGAAGTTCAGAAATATAAACTGGGTCAATTAAAGAAAAATCTTATTTCAGTGTTAAAATGTGGCTTATATCCAGTACGTATTATCAGTAAATTTCATTTTTTTCTCTTAACTCTTGTTAGCAGCTTATTTCAGAACACAGCATAGCAAGAACGCGCTTCACGGCTTCTCCTGCATCTCTATAAAGGCATCTGTGACCTCAAACCATGTACAAGTTTTCTCCAGTGGAGGAATGAGGACTCAGCTTAGTACTATAATACAGAAATTTACAAATTTCTATATTTTAGGTTAAAGTAGTCTCTATGAAATGATTTCAATAAAATATCCAATTTATTTTAATTTCTGACACCAGATGGTTCTTTTTTAAAAAATGACATTTTAAGCTTCTAATGTGTATAAATAAAAGAATATCACTTGAAACCTAGTAACAGAACAAATGAGTCCTTTCCCAGGGAAGAATGGTTATTAGAAATTTTATTCTTAATTCAATACTAGGAAAGAAAATAAACCTGAATTTCATAATTTAAAAAACTAAAATGTGGAAAAAAAACTTCCATGGAAAATTCAATTTGCACAATTTCATACTTTTAACTGAATTGTTATGTAGGAAAAGGAGTATTACAGGGGGTAGGGAGTTGTGAAAACTGATTTTTTTTTTAGCCATTCACTTTAACTTTTGGGAAATATGCTTACTACATAACAAAAGTAAATGAAGATCAATACTCTTCTGTAACAGAAGATTTTCTGGATTTGAGAACAAGGTCTTTAATGGATGAAGAAAGTTCCTGAAGCTCTTTGCGAGTGGTATTGGTGCTATCTTCTTGTTCTTTGCCTAGTTCATCACTCAAGGGATCATCTCCCTGCCCAGTCTTTTTATTTTGACTGACCAACTGCTTTACAACCAAACCTTGATACTTTACCAAAAGAGTGTGCTGATCCTGTGAAAAGAGAATAGTGATGAAAAGTTAATAAACAGGACTTAATTTTCTGAGGAAAACATATTATTAAAGTAGGATTTGTTCATCCAGTATGTACTGAAGGTCTTTATCTTTAGAAAACACTGGTCATGTACACAGAAAGCCAATCTGGCAAGGTCCCTGCTCTCATGGAGTTTAGAGAACACAGAACACGAATACAGATCACTTCAATATAAGTTGACTTAGCTAGGTTCTATCACCAAAAACAGGTAAATGATATGGATGTTCAAAGAATCCAATTACTTTTAGCTGAACGGGTTCTTAGAATAATTTATGCATAGCAAGACTCCTGAGCTGCTCCTTGAAACCTGAACAGGCTAATGAGATAAATGGAAAATCTGACATCCTTGGGTCTTTTCCAACACTTGATTCCCAATTTCAGAATATTCTTTACAATATATCTTACAGGATCTAAAAGATTCTTGAGTTATGTTGAGGTTTCAAAATCAATCCCCTGATTCACTGTTGGCAATCTCAGAGTGGAGTATTCACAATGATTCACATCTATCCACACAAAATATTCAGCTAAAAGCTTTAAAAGTTCCAAGTGTACTGACAATGCAATACCTCTGGAATTTTATTGCTAAGATAAGCAATGATCTGTGGAACGCAGCGTCCTGGTGCATGCAGCATGCTGTGAGTTAGGAACTGAAATAAAAGGACTGATGTGAGGTGCAGAATTAGAGCAGGGTCTTCTGTAACTTTGAGCTGTTCCACCAGTGCTTGCCGATGTTGGAACAGTATCTGTCTAAAAAAAAAAACACAGAAATGCAACATTATACTGAACAAGTTCTCAACAATTTCAATTTTTTCCTCTGTATTCTTTAGTTTCTTTACCATAATAACCTACTTCCATAAAGAATTTCAGGGTTATTTTAAATATGGGATACACACACACATAACCTAAAACTTCATGGTCATGTTAGTTTGCTAGAAAATAATAGATAAAGCTGCAGAGCAATGTTACTCAAAGTACACTTTGTGTTTTGAATCACTGGGGCTCAAAAACATTACATAAGGTCTCATGATAAAGACGGCCCCAAAGTCAATGAAAAGTTTGTGGACTTAATTAACTATGGGATTAAGGAATTCTGATCCCTTAACAAGATGGGTCAGAGAGGATAACTGTGTGTATTCAAACTTTAAATATAACTTGAAAGTCTACAGCCAATTGGATATAACTGTTCTGTATGTAAAACTCAGTCCACTTCAAATTCCATTTACAAAATGACACACATTTATGAATTTATTAATAATACAGATTAATGCAGGAGTCCTTGGGTAGCAAAGAGTTAAGCACTGAACTATTAGCTCAAACACTGGCAGTTAGAACCCACTTAGAAATGTCTTGAAGACAGGCTTGGTAATCTGCTACTGAAATGTCACAGCCTTAAAAAACCTATGGAGTAGTTCTACCTTTCACACTTGGGGTCTCCATGAGTAAGAACAAATTCAATAACAATAACAGATTAAATTCAATGTTACCTTTCTCTTTTTTTGTCTCCTCTTTTCACCATAATATCACAAGCTTCTGCTGCTGAATCCAGACAAGAAAGAAAGTCTTCTATGCTCTGAAAAAGGTATTTAACAACATAATTTAATGTTTTTATATTATTGCCTAAGAAACACAGCCATTTAATGTTGTTTTTGATTGTTTCTGTGTATCTGTGTGTGTTTTAACTCCCTAGATTTTTTTTTTCTTAAAAAGGTCACTTTGCCATTAAATCAGATCTCATGATTTAAGAATAACGAGGGTAATGTGCCCAGCTTGGTCTCCCCAATTTTCTCCCCAATAGTTATCTAAATGTGGAATACTACTTTTAGATTTGATTTAAAATCATTCTAATGAAATCTACTTGAAGACTCTAGCTCTGTAATCTAAACAGAATCAAAATTTACTTACCTTTTCATTCAGAGAGTTATGGAGTTTTGTGAGAGCTACTTTGGTTTCTTCTGATAATTTACTTAAAATCTTTTTTCTTATCTGTAGGAGGAAATTTTTTTTTTTTTTGGTATTGTGTGTTTGACATGCAATGGATACAAGATGAAGCAAAAAAAAAAAAAAATCATATTTATTACTGTGACAGAATGCTGTGTGGAGTTTATCCTTGTTCTTGGATTTGACATCTCAAACTAAGAACAAAAATAGGCTAAAAATATATTTCTACAGACAAAATACATCAGAAACATAAGATCAGAGAGATAGCAAATAACCAGTCAGCACAGAAGCCAGATCCAGCACTACTCTTCCCTCCTGCTCTATCAATGTAAGATGAAGACTATGAAAGAGAGCCACTGACCTTCTGGGAAGGACAGTATTTGGGGTAAAAGGCTATGCCCTCTCTCTTCCACAGGGTTTGGGAGAAAAGAGTGTTTTCTCTCCATGGTATCAGACAAAAAGATCAGGGACACCTATAATATGGAGACACTGGGTTCTTGTTTCATGGCTGGATGCTTATTATACTGTATGCTGTGTGGAACCTTTGTAGCACCCTTTTCCATATACATGTGTTCCCTGAAGTTTGGTGACACTCTTCACCACAGCATGATAGCTGCTTCTAGTAGAAAATTTCTGAAGAGGCTGCTGAAATGGCTTGGCCAATAGGCCCTAAGGGTGTAGCTTGTCTGGGAAGATGGGAGGGGGTGTATATACTGCCTATCTTTCCCCGTTCAATGTAAATTCTGTGGTCCTAAAAGAACATGGAACAGGACTTCATGTATTTCCTGTACGAGAGGCTGGCATGGAGGCAGGAGTCATGGAAATGTTCCAGTAGTTATGGAGTCACTGTTCAAGCTAGACAGAAAAAGGGCCCAGTACTTTGCTGGCACAGGAGTGAGAAATAACTGTATCTCTGGCTAGAGGATTGAAGGGTAGGCCTTTTAACTAAGACAGTCATGTAAAACTAAACAATATTCCAAGAAAACAACTATACCATTTAGGTGGTAAACATCACATCTGCAGAGGCCACACACGTTAAACTTACCTGACTTGACCTAGGATCAAGAGCAATGACATCCAGCCAGTTACATGAAGATATTGCCTCATTTTTTAATATCCCTAACCTTAAGAGGAACTAGGAGATTAATGAGCAAGTGCAGAAGGCGTCATTATCATCATCTTAGAGCCAGATCACACCTTCTCCCCTTTAAGCAACCCAAAGCAGTAGTTCTAGTTACACTGCAAAATGGAAGAGATGAACTCTGAATTCACTTTCTGGTTAGAATTTAAAAGAATGAACTGGAATTCATCTAAATATTAAAAATGAGATGGTATTACTACATGATATTGACTGCAAAGATACAGAATCTGGCTAAAATGTTAAGGGAACATTCAGCAAGAAAAAAGGATGGGATATAACATTATTAGGAAAAAATAAAACTGTTAATTCCCAAGTCATTAGTATCATTTTAATAAACTGGTTATATTACCAATTTCACTTAGTATATTTGGTTACATACCAAACCTGTATATACATTGTACTAAAAGAAAACTAAAATTCATTTAGACTTTTTTCCCTAAAAATTGATCATTTTCTTTTTGTCTTATTTCAAATATGAGAAAAATAAAACATGGTCAAGTTTCAAATAAAACACATCAAAAGTGACAAGAAAGTCATGAACATACTTCACTTGTAATGGCTGCAGGATCATCTATGGCCATCATTAAATCCGAAGCTAAGAAGTTGAAAATGAGGTTCGTGAGATCAGTGCACACTGTCTTCAGCAAGTGCTTGGTAAGAGTAGCCTGTATATCGTCTGCAAAATAAAGGCACTTTATTAAAAATAAACTCCAAGAACATTATGAAAATCAATGAAAAAACAGTGTTAAGTATACCTGCAAAAAATTTTGTCCCTTTTTCAAATAATCTAATATTATTGTATAGGTTTGAAACTTCTTCTTGCAAGTCCTTGACTGTGCGTTTTCTGCCAGGTCCCGTAGCAGTAGTGGAAGACAAGAATACTGAACGTACCACCTCGAGATAGTTTTTATTAAGAGGTCTGTGTGCAAGATATATATACATATTTAGTTTATTAGATGGGATTTATGTCAATAAGAATTTTTTCTATGAAAATAAGGTTTAAGAGCTCTACTTTTTTAAACAAATAAGATTAATTTAGAAAATAGTTCATGAAGAATTACTCCCTTAATGCCAAGATTTATAACATAAATAGTAGGCAATTTCACTCAGTTTTTAAACCACGTATAAAGTTAATGCTTTAACGAAAACAGGAACAAAAATTCTACACCTCAAAACAGGTTTTTAAAGGTATCTGGAGAAAACTAAAACCAAAAACTAAACCCATGCCATTGAGTCAACTGGACTCAGTTGTAACTCAACTGACTGCCATCGAGTCAATGCCAACTCATAGTGACTCCCATTGGGTTTCCAAGGCAGTACATTTTACAGAAGTAGATTGCCCCATCTTCCTTCTGAGGAGTGGCTGGTGGGTTTGAACTGCCAACCTTCTGACTAGCAGTCAAATGCCTTAGGCACTAAGCCACCAGAGCTCCTTTTTGGACTCAATTATAGTACATTATAAATACTGGAGTCAATTATAGTATACTATAAATCTGTCTACCATTAGAAATTATAACTTAAGCTATTTCTCAATTTTTAAAGTAGTAAGAAATAATGTATATTTTAAAAAAATTACTAGTAACTTTCATTTTTTTTCACATATGAAAAATAAGGTTCTGTAATGTGTACATGCACAAATAATGTTAAATTTTAAAACAAAACAAAACAAAAAAAAACCACTACAAATGCTGTTTTCCTAAATACTAAAAGTTAATTACACAAGTTCCTGAAATGCATTTATAGAAGCTTACTTATTATGACTAACTTGAGGGAAGACCAGTTAGTGAACAGCTAAGTTAACAGAATTTCCTTTTCTTTTGTCATAAAATAAATGTGTTTGGTACATTTACAAAGTAGTAAAATATAAATGCATTTTCTTTGAGGTCAGTTTGTTAATTTATTTTCTCCCTTAAAGTGAAAACAATGATCCCTGGTGGCATAAACAGCTAAGCATTTTGCTGTTAATGGAAAGGCTGGCAGTCTGGGGATGAAGACTTGGTATCCTTCTTCCCTAAAGACTGTCTCCAAGAACACATCACGGGGCAGTTTTCCTCTGTCATATGAGGTTACGAGTCTAAAGTCACTTGATAGAATCTGACAATAACACAAAAGTAAAATCTGTTTACCCTGTCAAATCAAGATAGAACATGGTCTTTTCTTTCTTCTATAAATTTTGTTTTTTATGCTATATTAGATGAGTTAGTGATCAGTGCTGGCATTTTTCTCCTTGACTGGAAAATCAGTAACAAGAACACTTTTATGTTCTTATCATTTATTTCCCATACTGTCTTCTCCAAACCAAGCGATTAACAAATGTTTGAAATGTCTGTGTAGATAAACAAACTCTGGAATTTTGATGGCTATATGAGTCGGGTCTGACTCGATGGCACATAACAACAACAACAGATTAAATTCTAAGGAACTCTGGTGGTGCAGTGATTAAAGCATTTGGCTACTACCAAAAGACTGGCAACTGGAACCCACCAGCCACCGCACAGGAGAAAAAAGAGGCAGTCTGCTTCCATAAAGACTGACAGTCTTGAAAACTCTATGGGGCAGTGCCGATAGGGTCACTATGAGTCAGATTCAATTGCAGCGGGTTTTTTGGTATTAAATTCTAAACTTTGAAAACATCTAAAATAAATATTTTCTATGATCTTGGTGGAAATTATATCTAATAAACCTCTGATTCTGTACCAAAAGATAGAAAAAATACAATATTGTTATACTTGCTTTATTAAGTATTCGGCAAGTTCAGAAATAAACTCTTCCGGGGCATCTTGTATGTGTTTTCTTAAAAAATCTTCAACTTCATCCTGGAACAGGAAAGTGATCTCTGGCTTCTTCTTTCCTATAATACAAGACATTAGCAATGGGAAACAAACAAAAAACCAAATAAGGTCCCAATAACATTTTTAACTTGATAGAATTTCATTCAATGACTACCATAAACATTCTGATGTTAATTTTTTTATCAACAGAAATGCCAGTGCCGAACAGTAATAAAAGAATTTTAGACAATACAGTGACATTTCTTTTGAGTGATAATTTTCCAACTTCACTTAAAAATGACTGTTTTCTATGAGTCAATCAGAAAATAATAAAAAATGTGTTTTTTCCCTCCTTTCTTGAATGATAGAAATAGTTAGAAATCTTTTAGAAAAGAATAATTCCTCTTAAACAATAGCTACTAGGCAGACTTTTCTTCTTTGTAAAAATGAAAATTAAAAATCAAATCAGCCTTGCAATTTACATAAGATCTTCAGGAATGGTCATTGTAGTCATGTGAACCAAAACTCAGTTTAAGTTAAATCTTGTCTTTTTGGAAAGGCACAGCTGAAAAAATCTCACAATTTAACACTCTATTTTTGCTTTTTTTTTTTTAAACTTTTATTGTGGTGAAAACATACACAAGACATCTGTCAACACAGCAACTTCCACATTTCCAGCTCAGGGACAATAATGACATTTTTTATGTGTGCCACCATTATTGTTATCCTTTTCCAAAACATTACACCGCCTATCAGCATAAACTCAATGACCCCCAAACAAAAGCTTCTCCCTCCCCCTCCCTCTGGTAACTACTAATAATCTTTAGTATATGTTGTTGTTGTTAGGTGCCATCAAGTCGTCTCCGACTCATAGAGACCCTATGCACAGCAGAATGAAACACCGCCTGGTTCTGTGCCAGCTTCACAGTCCTTGCTATACCTGAGACCATCGTTGCAGCCACTGTGTCTATCCATTGCGTTGAGGGCCTTCCCCTTCTTTGTCGACCCTCCACTTTACCAAACATGATATCCTTCCTCCAGGGAATGGTTCCTTCTGACAACATGACCAAAGTAGGTGAGACGAAGTATGGCCATTCTCATTTCCAAGGAGCATTCTGGCTGCACTTCTTCCAGGACAGATTTGTTAGTCCTTTTAGCAGTCCATGGAACTCTCAGCATTCTTCTCCAATAACACAACTCAAAAGCATCAACTCTTCTTTGGTCTTCCAACCTTTGGTATATATATGAATAAATATGTGTGTGTGTGTGTGTGTGTGTGTATGAAAAATCTCACTGCTGTCGAGTCGGTTCCCATTCACAGTCTATCCCTCCTTGGGTTTCCGAGGTGGTATCTCTACAGAAGTAGATTGCCCAATCTTCCTTTCAAGGATTGGCTGGTGGGTTTGAACTGCCAGCCTTGTGGTTAGCAGTCAAATGTCTTAGACACTATGCCACTAGAAGTCTATATATATATCCATACACACACATGTATCTTTTTTTTCCAACCTATCTAGAAATTTTCCCTCCCCTCCCCTCCCTTTAACCAACAAAGAAACTTCTTTCTATGTATAAACCTTTGTTTGTTGTTGTTGTTGTTATGTGCCGTCGAGTCGGCCCCGACTCATAGCGACCCCTCCTTGGGTTTCCAAGGCAGTATCACTACAGAAGTAGGATTGCCCAACCTTCCTTCCGAGGAGTGGCTGGTGGATGCAACTTGGCTGGGCCTGGTTGAGTGGCTGGGCAGCTGGTGGTAGTTACTCCCCATGATGAGACTGGCAATCACCTCATGGTGCACAGGTGAGTAGGTGCTTTAGGGATGTGGTCTGCTTCCCATATATAAGAAGCTTTCGGAATGGTCTATAGTTTCTGGCACCCTTGGACCCCACGTATAGCAAGTCTTCAGTCAGAGCTGAATGCTCTACCAATCACAGGACTTTCAATAGACTTAAATTAATGGCCTGCTGTGTGGTTTGGTAATATCAGGAGTGTGCCTTTTTACTTGTTGACCTTGGGTTTGTCAGCCAGCAGCTCCCTGAGTGAAGAAAGCCTCCAGCTTCAGTGGGCCAGAAGCAAGAGGCAGAGCTGCAGCCCAAGGTCAAGGGGATTTCACCTAACCCCCTAGAGCCTGGCACTTTGGACTCGGACTTCTAGCCTCCAAAACTGAGAGAGAATAAACCCATTTGTTCGAGTCATCTCATTTGTGGTATATTCCCTTCAGAGCAGCACTAGGTAACCAAACCAAACTTTCCTTGACTTTTTACAATAGCAGAGTAATAGAGTATTTGTCCTTCTGTAATTGACTTACTTCACTCAGCATAGTGTCCTTCAAGTCCATCCATGTTATGCAGTGTTTTGCAGATTCTACATTATTCTTTAGGGATCCATAGAATTCATTCCACTGTGTATATGTACCACAGTTTGTTTATCCATTCCTCAGCTGATGGGCATTTAGGTTGTTTGCATCTCTTTGCTATTGTGAATAGTGCTGTGATGAATATAGGCACACATATATCTGTTTGTGTCCTGTCTCATCACTTCTTCAGGATATATACCTAGTAATGAGATTGCTGGATCAAATGGGATTTCTATTTCCAACTTTTTAAGGAATTGCCATACTGATTTCCACAGTGGATGTAAAATTTTACAGTCCCTCTAGCAGTGTATGAGTCCCAATCTCTCCACATCCTTGACAGCATTTGTTATTTTCTGTCTTGTTGAACTTTGCTAGTAATGCCAGGGTAAGATGGTAATCTCATGGTTATTTTGATTTGCATCTCTCTAATGGCTAATGTTCACAAACATTTCTTCATGTGTTTGTTAGCTGCCTGAATATCTTCTTTGGTGAAGTGTCTATCTTCTGCCCATTTTTTAAGTGGACTCTCCTTTTGATGTTGAGGTGTTGGAGTTTTCTATAAATCTTAGAGGTAAGTCCTTTGTCCAATATGTCATCGCTGAATATTTTTTTCCCATTCTGTAGGTTCATTTTACTCTTTTGAAGAACTCTTTTGATGGACATAACAATCTAATTTTTAGAAGGTTCCAATCATCCAGTTTCTCTTCTGCTGTTTGTGCATCTTGGGTTATGCTTAATAGTCTATTTTATACCATAAATTAGGACCCCTAAGTTTGCCCTATTTTTTCTTTGATGAACTTTTAGGTTTCACATTTAAGTCTCTGATCCATCTGGAGTTAGATTTTGTTTATGGTGTAAGGTATAGAGCTTGTTTCATTTTTCTGCAAATGGATATCCAGTTTTTCCAGCACCATTTGTGAAAGAAACTATCTCTTCCCCATTGAATGGATTTCGGCTCTCTGTCAAAGATCAGCTGACCAAAGGTCGATGGGTTGATTTCTGGGTTCTCAGTTCTGTTCCACTGGTCTATTTGTCTGTTGTACCAATACCAGGCTGTTTTGACAACTGTGGCTGTGTAGTAGATTTTGAGATCTGGGAGTGTGAGACCTCCTACTTTCTTCTTCTTATTCTGTAGAGCTTAGCTTATTTGAGGTCTCTTTCATTTCCATATGAAATTAGTGATTGGTTTTTCCATTTCTGAAGAATGTTGATGGAATCTGGATTGGGATTGCATTCAATGTATAGACTGCTTTGGGTACTACTGACATTTTCACAATGTTCAACTTTCCTATCCACGACCATGATATGTTCTTCTATTTGTGTAGATCCCTTATAGTTTTCTGAAGTAGTGTTTTGCAGTTTTCTTTGTATAGGTCTTTTGTGTTCCTGATAAGATTTATACCCAAGTATCTTACCTTTTTTGTAGCTGCTGTAAATGGTACTGATTTCCTTATTTCCTTTACAGATACCTCTTTGCTGGTGTAGGGGAATCTAACTGATTTTTTTTATGTTGATCTTGTATCCTGCAACTATGATAAATCTTTCAATAAGATCCAGTAATTTTCTTGCTGAGTCTTTTGGGTTTTCTATGTATAGGATCATATCATCTGCAAAAGCAATAGTTTTACTTCTTCCTTACCAATATGGATGCCTTTCATTTTCCTTTCCTGCCTAATGCCCTGGCTAGGACTTCCAATACAATGTTGAATAGAAGTGGAGATAGAGGGCTTCCTTGTCTTGTTCATGTTCACAAGGGGAATGGTGTCAGTCTCTCACCATTGAGAATAAGGTTCGCTATTGGTTTTGCATATATGCCCTTTCTTATGTTAAGGAATTTCCCTTCTATTACTATTTTGCTGAGAGTTTTGATCAGGAATGGGTGTTGGATTTTATCAAATGCCTTTTCTTCATCTATTGATATGATCATGTGATTCTTTTCCTTTATTTTACATAAGTGATGGATTACATTATTTGTTTTTCTAATGCTGAACCATGCTTACGGTATACCTTGTATGAATCCCACTTGGTCATGACATATTTTTTTGATATGTTGTTGGAGTCTACTGGCTAGGATTTTATTGACTTTTTTTTTACATCTGTATTCATGAGGGATATTGATCTGTAGTTGTCCTTTCTATGGTATCTTTGCCTAGTTTTGGTATCAGGGTTATGCTTGCTTCATAAAATATATTTGGGGGGTTCTATCCTTTCCTATGTTCTGGAATAGTTTGAATAGGATTGGTATCAACTCTTTCATGAATAATTGGTAGAATTTTTTCTATCATCTTTCTATTTTCTGTTTCATTTATTTCTGCTCAAATCTTTATTATTTCTTTTCTTCTGGTGACTGTAAGCTTTTTTTGGTGGTCTTTTTTCTAATCACTGGAGATGTTGAGTTAAGGTCTTGATTTTGGCTCTTTCTTCTTTTTGATGCATGCATCTATTGCTATAAATTGCTCTCTGATCACTGCTTTTGCTGTGTCTCTGACTTTGGTATGGTGTGTTCTCATTCTTGTTTGATTCAAGAAATTTTTTAATTTTCATTTTTTATTTATTCTATTACCTAGTCATTTTTAAGGAGGGTGTTATTCAGTTTCCACGTTTGCTCTTTTTCTGTTGGTCTTCCTAGGGTCGATTTCTAATTTTACAATATTGTGATCTGAGAAAATGCTTTGCAGTATTTCAGTTTTGAAGTTTACTGAAGTTTGCTTTGTGGCCTAACACACGGTCAATTCTGGAGAATGTTCCATGTGTGCTGGTAAAGAATGTGTATTTTGCTCTTGTTGGGTGGAGTGCTCTGTAGTTATCTATAAGGTCAAGTTGGTTGATCGTATTGTTTAGTTCTGCATTTTTGTTGAGTTTCCTTCCAGTTTTTCTCTCTTATTGAAAGTAGTGTATAAATTCTTTTACTATTACTGTGGAGTCATCTATTTGTCTTTTCAATTCTGTTAAACTCTGCTTTATGTATTTTAGGGATCTTTCATTGGGTGCATAGATATTTATTATGGTTATGTCCTCCTGTTCAATTGATCTTTTAGCCATTACATAATGTCCTTCTTTGTCTGTTAAGTCATTTTTGTCTTAAAGTCTATTTCATCAGAAATTAATATTGCCACTTCTGCCCTTTTTTGGTTGCCATTTGCTTGGCATATCTCTTTTCAACCTTTGATTTTTAGTCTATTTTTGTCTTTGTGTCTAAGGTGAGTCTCCTGTAGACAGCAAATGGATGGCTGTTTTCTTATCTAGTATGCAACTCTACATCTCTTGAGTGATGCACCTAACCCATTGACATTCACTGTAATTATTGACAAGTATGAATTTATTTACATCATTTTGTTATGTTTTTTCACAGTGATTCTGATTTCTTTGGTCCATATAATTTTGTGTGCTGAGTTCATTGTGTTTTATGAATTGTGTTATAATCTTCATTGCTATTGTTTTAGTATTAGCTAAATATTTGTGCTTGTCCTTTTTTTATTTTGATGAGAATGTTTATCATGTTTTTTGAGGTTACCCTGAGATTTATTATTTTCTTCCCATGTCATAATTTTTCCTTTTAGAAAAATAATTCAATACCAAAGAAAATATGCTGTCATGGTAATAATCATTAATTTTGGAAATGATGTGCCTACCTGCTTACCTGGAAAAGTGTGGGTTGCAGATAAAGCTAACAATATTTGCACTAAAGATTGGAAAACATAAAATTATTTCCAGCTAAATTAAGTTACTGATCCTAAAAGATAAACCTTAGAAATAAAAATAAAATAGCTCAGATATCAATTTCACTATGCATGAAGATGTAAAAGTTAAGATCACAACTTTAGAACAGGAGACAGATACTACCCTTTGTTTCTTCGTTGTGCCCTTCATTGCTGATCTTTCAACCAATATTCTATGATTTCCATGTTTGCTTCCTACATGCATTTTAGAAGTCATTAAATTGTATTTCTTTCCAGTAAATCTTCACATTGAGGTGATCTTATATTTTAGTTGAGAACTCAATTCCTTCCCCCATTTCAGAGATTACAACACTCTTTTCAACAGCATTGAAAAATTACATTTCTTAGGTAGAATGGTTTTACTATGTTTATAGACCCTCTCTATAATCTATGCACAAAAGTTGTTTATGATATGCCTCATTTAACAATTATTTAGAGACATTAGAGAGCTATTTTATCACGTCCTTTCACCTCATCCCTAGTGCATATGGGAAACAGGGACATTCATATATCAGTAAAAAATTAAAACCCACATACCAAAACCAAACTCACTTCCATCGACTCAGAAGGGCAAAGGACAACATTCTGACTCATAGTGACCCCAAAGGACACGGCAGAACTGCCTATATGGTTGCTAAGGATGTAATTTTTATGAAAGCAGGCTGTCTCATCTTTCTCCCTTGGAGCAGCTGTTAGGTTTGAAGTGCCAACTTTTTAGTTAGCAGCCCAATGGTTTAACCACAGTGTCACTAGAGCTCCCTCAAAACTCATAAACAATAGTCTTATTCCTACTTAAGGGGGGTAGAGTTAGTAGTTTCTATAAAGATTCTTTTGCTTTAATTTTGTTTTATATATAAGAACAGTAGCTGTTTTTACCTATTTTAAGACAGATTAAAGTAATTGTGCTCTTAAAAGTAGTAGCACGGTAACAGCTGAATCCATGGAATCCATGGCATACCACGTATGCACTTCCCAGCTGCAGTCTGTATGAACTCCTTGGAAGTGGTAAAAAATAAATCTCAATCCATCATCACATTTGTAGTTTTTTATTTTTCCTTTTTGCTAGGAATTGGGTCGGGGGGTTTCCTCCTGGTTTCATTAGGTTAAAATTTTTTTAAAGAAAAAGATCATAATTTTATTTAGAAAAACAAAATAAGATCTCTCTCACACTTAATGTAACCAAACACTAATAAAGTCTAGCAAAAGAAAGGTTCACATAATTAACTCTCCCAATTAGATATGAGCAACCAACCAGTTAAGGGTTACCATAAAAATTAAACATGCATGAAATCAATGTTTCTTCTTTAAATTTGCAGAAATTTAGTTTTCATAGGTGAGGGACCATGAAAATGTCCATGCAAGCTGAAACTGTGCAAAGTTCAGGTTCTTCATAATCAATGGGAAAAATTATGATTGTTCTGGCACTTTTAGAAACTTTTTGTGAAAACATTAAAACCTTTCCTACTGTTTGCAAAAAGTATACAAAATAAATAAATAAATAAAAACCACCTCACTGCCACTGAGTCGATTCATAGCAACCCTCCCTGGGTTTTTAAAGCTGTAAATATTTACAGAAGCAGACTCCCTCATCTTTCTTCTGCAGAGCAGCTGGTGAGTTTGAACCAGTGACATTCTGCTTAGCAGCTAAATGCCTTAACCATGAACTACAGCACTAGAGCTCCTTAAAATGCATAAGGAAATGAAAAAATAATAATTTATAATTTAGTACACTGTAATTTATAATTTTAGAAACCATGAGAATTAAAGTATTTTATTTCTTTTTAAAAAACTTACCAAAAATAATTGGAATAGTGCTTGCCACCTTTTTCTCATCGTTTAACTTACAATATGACACAAGGATCTTTTCTATGCTTCGCAAATTGTCATTCTCCTTTATGATTTGAATCGGTTTCCTCTGCCCTTCTGATGTCGTGAAATAGTGCCAGAAGGCCCCTTAATGTGAAGCTTTTTGCCGGATTCACTTGCTCTGGAATATCTCCATCCTTTTGGTCACCATCACTTTCCTCGTTTATGCTGCTAAGTTTGCCTTCACTATGTTCCTTGGGTTGCATATCTAGAGTCTCTTGAACCGCACACAGTGCCAACATTCCCAGTCAGTTACTTCTTCTATAAGTCCATTTACATTTGATTCAAATTTTATTTCCAGCATTATCACTTTTCATTTCTTTACTGCCATTTCTTGTTTGTTGGCCAACTCCCTCATTTGATTCTCCACTTTTGCAAAATGCTATATGGGTTTACCACTGGATCACCGACAAACTTTAACTAAGTGACAGAGTTGTCACTCATCATGATGCACATCTGTTATTTAGGTCATGATTTGTGGCCTGAAGTAGAAGTAATGTTTGTACTTCACGCAATTACTCATAGATTTAATATACCCTGGCAACTGAAATTTGAACTATGTTGTTGGGGGACTTGTGTCATTTTAATTTAACTATGGTAACTGAAATTAGTGCACACTGGAACCATGTAGCATAAACATACATATATCTAAGCATATGCATCTTAAGAAAACATCATTTAAACAAAAATCATACACACATAAAAAAAGAATGAAAGACAATTACAAACCAGGGTGAGATGGCTGAGACTCGTCGTCACTATCGTCATCTCTTCTTCCTTTCTTCTTAAGTTTTCTGACTTTGTACTCTCTGGCATTGCCTCCACCTCCTCCTCTCACACTTCCACTGCCCTCTGGTGAAAAATTACATTAGTTAGTATTATTTAATTAAACTACCATTTTTTTAGAAAATAATGACACTATATTGTATTTAATGTTGGAGAAGAAAAATTATAGGCAAAATAAATTTTTAGCTTCTTTTTAAACTTGGTGTTTCCCTATTAAAATAAAAATTTAGTAAATTGAATTAATAAAAAAAAAACAATAAAAATGAAATCTGTTGAATTTAAGGAACTTATTTAGACTACTTATTCCAAATGTATTCACCCTTTAATTTCTCTTTTCTGTAGCTTTGTCTGGCCCTTTCTTGGTCAAATCTATTCTTTCACTTCCTCTTCAACCTTCCCAAAAGAAATGTCCCCTCATTTGATTCTCTCTGTTATCACATCCTAATCAACATTTCCCTTTAATAAGATATTGTGCCTTCTAGCTTGAAAGATTATCCAGGTTAACAGGAGATATCGTCTCACCCACCTCCCAATCAGAATATGAGCTTCTTAACAGCAAGTAGATTGTCTCATTCATGTTTGTTTCCCTGAGGTGAAAGCAATGCTTGACACATAACAAACCGAAAACCAAACTCACTGCCCTCGAGTTGGATCTGACTCATAGTGACCCCTCCTTGGGTTTCTGAGGCAGTATCACTACAGAAGTAGCTTGTCCAAACTTCCTTTCGAGGAGTGGCTGGTGGTTTGAACCACCAGTTTTCTGGTTAGTTGTCAAATGCCTTAGGCACTACGCCACTAAGCCACTCCTTGAAAGGAAGGTTGGGCAATCTACTTCCACAGAGATACTACCTTGGAAACCCAAGGAGGGGTCGCTCTGAGTCAGATCTGACTCAAGGGCAGTGACACGTAACAGTGCTCAATAAATATTAAATTTATTAAGTAGAAAAATATCAGAATCAATTACCTATTGTAATCGATATTCCTAGTAAAGCTAGGAAAATACAGTTAATGAAATAAACTTAAGTATTGTAAACACAAAGTTAAAATGTTGCTAGATTTTCTCTGGTATTACACATTTGTATTTAAAAAAAGACCTTTAAAGTATCTATTCTACAAAAATAAGATACTTATCCAATAACGACAATTAAACATCAAAAAATACTCATATTTCTTCACAAAAGATTGTATTTGCTTAGGTTATTAGGAGACTTTTCTAAATTCTAAGCAGAATTCTGTTAGATTTCATTATAGTCTATATTTAAACATTCTATTAATTTATGTTCCCCTTTTATGATGGAAACATACTACTTTCAAAAGTACAAGGCTAAAGTGAATTTGCTTTTAGATTTGGTAGTAAGTTCCTTATGGGGAGGACTTTCATATTTGACATTTTTCTACACACTGTAATTATTATAACAAATAACATGAGAACAAAATGCCAGTTAATCCTTACTTTTAGAAGAAATAAAATAGATGAGTTATACTGACACAAATGCACCCAATTAATTATTGTTGTTGTTATGTGCCGTTGAGTCATACCTGAGTCATAGAGACCCTGCCTTGGGTTTCCAAGGCAGTATCACTACAGAAGTAGATTGCCCAACCTTCCTTCCCAGGAATGGCTGGTGGGTTTGAACCACCAGCCTTCTGGTTAGCAGTCAAGTGCCTTAGGCACTATGCTACCAAGGAGCATTTATATCTTCAAATAATATGATGTGTGTGCACAGCTGTATTACTATAATTTAATTATAGTATTTGTTACTTCCTGTTGTTTTCCCTGAAGAATAAGGAAGAATTTCAAAATACAAAGTTTGGCTAGAAAGTTTCTGGCAAAAGAAGCAAACCTCCCAAGATAAGGAAATTAATTGACAGAGCCTAAAAATTAATATACCTCAAGATAGATTTATTAATGAAAATGATGAGTATATAATTTCTTTAACTTTTATATAACATAAATGAAATTATTCCTACTTTAAAAAGTATAGAAAAAATCATGTTACTTTTTAAATGCAATTACTAACCAGTATTACCTAGAATAAACTTCAGTGACTCTAAATTAATAAAGGAATATATTAAGGAAAATATTTGGTTGAGAAATTGAATAAATATCTATAGAGCTCCTAAAATATACTAACTAGTGCTCTAGGCCACCACTTGTTTGTCAGTTTGTCCGTGGTGGTTTGAGTGTGGCTGTGATGCTGGGAGCTATGCCATTGGTATTTCAGATACCTGCAGGGTCACCTATGGTGCACAGATTTCAGTGGAGTTTCTAAACCAAGACAGACTAAGAAGAATGTGGTTTGGTCCATTTCCAAAAAAAACTCTAGCCAGTGAAAACTTTATGAAGAGCACGAACACAGTCAGGTGTAGTGCTGGAAGATGAGCCCCTCAGATTGGAAGACACTCAAAATACTACTGGGGAAGAGCTGCCTCCTCCAAATAGAGATGACCTTAATGTGGCTGGATTACAGCTTCTGGGACCTTCATGTGCTAATGTGGCATGACTCAAAATGAGAAGAAACAGCTGCAAACATCTATTAATAATTGGAATATATGATGTACAGAGTATGAATCTAGGAAAACTGGAAGTTGTTAAAAATGAAATGGAATGCATAAAGATCAATATCCTAGGCATTAATAAGGTGATATGTACTGGTATTAGCTCAGAAGGAAGGTTGGGCAAATTTATGATGTACAGAGTATGAATCTAGGAAAACTGGAAGTTGTTAAAAATGAAATGGAATGCGTAAAGATCAATATCCTAGGCATTAATAAGGTGAAATGTACTGGTATTAGCTCAGAAGGAAGGTTGGGCAATCTACTTCCATAGTGATACTGCCTCGGAAACCCAAGGAGGGGTCGCTATGAGTTGGGTCTGACTCGACGGCACATAACAACAACAACAACAACTGGTATTAGCCACTCTGAATCAGGCAAGCATATGGTATACTATGCCAAGAATGACAAATTTAAAAGGAATGGCATCACATTCATCATCAAAAAGAACATGTCAAGATCTATCCTGAAATATAATACTGTCAGTGATAGGATAATATCCATACAGCTACAAGGAAGACAAAGAATATCATGCTTGGTAAAGTAGAGGGTCAGTGAAACAGGGGAAGATCCTCAACAATATGGCAGACACAGTGGCTGCAACACGGGGCAAGCATAGCAAGGATTGTGAGGACAGAACAGGAGGCAACAGGTTGTATACAGGGTCACTATGAGTCAGAGCCAACTTGACAGCACCTAACAGCAATAACAGCACAAAGAAGAACAGTTAATATAACTATTATTCAAATTTACACACCAACCACTAAAGAAAAAGATGAAAAAATGGAAGATTTTTACCAATTTCTATAGTCTGAAATGGACCAAACATACAATCATGATATACTGATAATTACAGATGATTAGAGTACAAAAGTTGGAAACCAAAAAGAAACATATCTTGATTAAAGAAATGACACTGGAGATCGCATTACAGAATTCTGCATAACTAATGAGTTATTCGTTGCAAATACTTTTTAAACAATAGATATAGTGACTATACAAGTGGAAAGGAGCTCTGGCGCAGTGCTTAAGGCATTTGACTATTAACCAGAAGATTGGTGGTTCAAATCCACTAGCCACTCCACAGATGATGATGAGGCAATCTACTTCCATAAAGATTTACCTTGGAAACCCAATGGATGTTATTTTGAGTTGGAATCAACTTGATGACAGTGGGTACACATGTGGACCTAGCCAAATAAAATACACAGGAATCAAATCAACTACATCTGTGAAAAAAGGTGAAGAATCCTAATATGATCAATCACAAGAAGATCAGGGGCCAAGTTTAAGTTGAAGCTGAAGAAAACTAAAAACAACTCCATGAAGACAAAAATATGACCTTGAATATATTCCACTTTAATTTAGAGACCATCTAAATAACAGATTTCATGCACTAAACACCAATAACTGAAGACTAGATAAGTTGTAGGATGACATCAAAGACACCATACATGAAGAAAGCAAAAGATCATTAAAAAGGTAGTAAAGGAAGAGAAGACTAAAATGGATGTCAGAACACACTCTGAAAACTGCTCTTGAAAAGAGAGCAGATAAAGCAAATGGAAGAAATGATGAAGTAAAAGATCAGGACAGATGATTTCAAAGGGCTGCTCATGAGGGCAAAATAAACTACTCTAAAGAAATGTGCAAAGACCCGGAGTTGGAAAATCAGAAGAGAACACACTCAGCATTGCTCAAGCTGACAAAACTGAAGAAAAAATTCAAGCCTCAAGTTGTGATCCTGAAGGATTCTATGGGCAACACACTAAATTATGCAGGAAGCATCAAAAGAAGATGGAAGAAATACACAGAGTCACTGTACCAAAAAGAAATGGTCTACATTCAACCATTTCAAGAGGCAGCATATGATAAAGAACTGTCAGTACTGAAGGAAGAAATCCAAGATGCACTGAAGGAACTGGCGAAAAACAACAATCCAGAAATTGATAGAATATTCAATGAGATGTTTCAACAAACAGATGCCCCAATGGAGGCACTCAGTTGGCTATGCCAAGAAATGTGGAAGACAGCTACCTGGCCAACTGACTACAAGAGACCCACATATGTGACCATTTCAAAGAAAGGTAATCTAATTGAATATCAGAAATTATCAAACAATATAATATCACATGCAAGTCAAATTTTACTGAAGATAATTAAAAATGGTTGCAGCAGTACAACAGGGAACTGCCAGAAATTCAAGCCATATTCCGAAGAGGGCGTAGAATGAGGGATATCATTTCTGATGTCAGATAGATCTGATATCAGATGGATGAGAGGAAAGAATTCCAGAAAGATGTTTACCTGTCTTACTGACTATGCAAGGGCACTGAACTGTGTGAATCATACAAATTATGAATAGCAAAGAACGGGAATCCCAGAACACTTAATTGTGTTCATGAGGAATCTGTACATAGACCAAAAGGCAGCTGTTCAAACGGAACAAGAGGTTATTGTATGGTTTAAAATGAGGAAAGGTGGGCATCTGGGTTGTATCCTTTCACCATACTTATTCAATCCATGTTGACCAAAGAATCAACGAAGCTGGACTACATGAAGCAGAACGCTGCATCAGGACTGCAACCTGCAACCTGCAGATGACACAACCTTGCTCACAGAAAGTGACGAAGTCTTGAAGCACTCACTGATGAAGATCAAAGACTATAGCCTGCAGTATGGATTACACCTCAACATAAAGAAAATAAAAATCTTCTCAACTAGACCAATCAGCAACATCATGA
>NW_006921674.1:2347115-2366614 GCF_000298275.1 Orycteropus afer afer | reverse complement strand
GGACAATGAATGAGGAAGATGAAAAAAACTGATGCATTTGAATATTGGTGTTGGCAAAGAATACTGAATATACCATGGACTGCCAGAAGAATGAACACATTTGTCTTAGAAAGAGTATAGCTGCAATGTTTCTTAGAAGTGAGAATGGCCAGACTTCACCTTTCATATTTTGGTCATACTATCAGGAGGGACAAGACTCTGGAAAAAGGTATGTTTAGTAAAATGGAGGGTCAGTGAAAAATGGGAAGACTCTCAATGAGATGTATTGAGATACTGGCTGAAACAATGGGGTCAAGGATGGCAACAATTGTGAGGATGGCACAGGACCCGGCAGTGTTTTGTTCTGTTGAACACAGGGTCACTATGAGAAACCAACTCAACAGCACTTAACAACAACAACAGTGCTCTTGGTACTAGGGATGCAAGAATAAATGAGATGGACAAGGTTGTCAAACAATGAAATACATCACAGATAAAGGCTATGCGATAAAAGCAGGAAAATAATGTGACGGAGAGTGGCTGTGGCTATTATTCTGGGTAGCTAGAAAGGCCTCTCTGAAGAGATGGCACATAAGTTATGCTCTGAATGACAAAAAGGGGCCAACTACTTGAAAAGAAAGCATCTCAGGTCCAGGGAAGAGTTAGTATAAAAGCCTTAAGATGAACAGGAGCTTAGCAAGTTTGACAATCAGGAAAAAGTTCACTGGGCTGGAACTTAGAAGATGAGAAGAGTAAGATATGGGCAAGATCATGATACTAACAGCCTCACAAAAGAATATGTGGAAGAAATAATTACCAATATTTACATTTTAATAATTAACATTTAATTAACTAACAAAAGATTTCGTTAATATTGGAAATTAAAATTAAACGTGACCCAAGAAAATAAAAAAGGTCTTTCAAAAGACCTAATAAATGCGAAGTTCAGTGCAATAAATAAAAAAACACCTCTTTGAATCTTCCTGTTAATAATAATTTATTACCTGTTGCTTTCCTTCTTCGTTCATCTTTTTTATCCTTTTTACTTGTATTACTACTTTCTAAAATGGAGACTTGTTTTAGATCCTCTTCAGTGATTAAATGAACGGGATTATTTTTCATTTCCTGAAATAAAACATACCTTTTTGGTAGGCAAATAATACAGAACATTTCAAAAATTGTAAAATAAAAGTTACTTTTATACTCACTTATATCCTCATTATTTTTGTTTGGTTTTGTTACTACGAAGAACTACTGAGCCTTTGTCTCACAGCTGCTGCTACTCTGACACTGTTTCTGCTTGCCAAAAATCAGTCTCTTTCCTTGCTATTCTTGGCTTGTACCTATTACCAGCTAATGAGAAATTCTATGTGATCACTGAACGACATCAGATACACGCTTCTTCAGTTGGTAATGGCTAGTTTTTCCACTGCTGAATAGGTGTCCCATGCCACTTTCTTTTCTTTTTGAGATTTGCAAGTCCACTGCCACCTGGGCACTTGAGATTACTATAAAGATTACTACTTTCCATCCCCAACACCATCCAAATAACCATATATCAGATGTATACCAAGTCATATAAACTTTATTCCTAGAGATTCATTCTTGATAATTTGCTTTTTAAAAGTCTGTGTTAATAGCAATGAATAAAGTTCAGGAACTGGTTCTTTTTCTTGAGAAAGGGTTCTAAAAATTCTAATGACACAAGTGTATTGTCATGCTAAATATAGTGCCTAAGGCACTTGACTGCTAACCAGAAGGCTGGCAGTTCAAACCCACCAGCCACTCCTCGGAAGGAAGATGGGGCAATCTACTTCTGTAGTGATACTGCCTTGGAAACCCAAGGAGGGGTCATTATGAGTTGGGTCCGACTCGATGGCACATAACAACAACAAAGAAACATGTTGAGGATGTTGATAATTCAAACAATACACAATCATTGTTTTTTCTGAACTTATTTTTATGGTTGAGGAAGGAGCAAAAGAAAGAAGAAACTGACGGCAATGTTAAACTTTTATTTCAGTAAAAGTTCACAAATAAAAATAATAAAGCATCCATTTAATAACTGGTTGCTAACATGTGCCAGGGGAGCTCTGGTAGCATAGTGGCTAAGGCACTTGACTGCTAACCAGAAGGCTGGCGGTTTAAATCCACCAGCCACTCCCTGGAAGGAAGATGGGGCAATCTACTTCCGTAGTGACACTGCCTCGAAAACCCAAGAGGGGTCACTATGAGTCGGGTTCGACTCGACGGCACATAACAACAACAACATGTGCCAGACATTTTACATACATCCTCATTTGTTTACAAGTATCCTTTTGGGAGTAGGTGTCAGCAGCAGCAGCAAACTGGGGCTCCACTTGTACAAAATGATTGAGAGTAGAAGGGTTGAGATTTAAACTTAGGTTTACTGATAGTGATGGACTCTTCTCTGTGGGTTTTCATGCCAAATGTACAAAACAATCTCAGTTTTAGACTATTAAAGGCATTAAAAGGAGTATAGATAAATATAAGCATACTTCATTTTATTGCACTTTGCTTTATTGTGCTTCACAGATACCGCTTTAAAAAAAATTTAAAACAACACAAATTGAAGGTTTGTGGCAACCCTGTATCAAATAAGTCTATCAGCATTTTTTAACATGTGCTCACTTCATCTCTGTCACATTTTGGTAATTCTTACAACATTTCAAACTTTTTCATAACGCTATTGTATAAATGTATTACTTAATAGGGTACAGTATAGTGCAAATATAGCTTTTATATGCCATGGGAAACCAAAAAATCCAAGTGACTTGTTTTACTGCAATATTCACCTTACTATGGAACCAAATTTGCAACATACCTGTACAAACCACAGTGAAACCTGTGAGAACTAGAACTTGACAAACCTGCCTTGTTTTTCCAGGTCTCACAAGTTTTCCACCTATGACAAGGTATAGTTGTACCACTTCTCTACTGCTTGTTTTAGGGGAAAATATTTTAGTTTTCCTTCTCTGACAAGTTTCCACATTAAACAGGTTCCACCTTTCACAGATTTTACTCCATCTACATATTTAATCAGCCTTCATTAATTTAACAGTGTAATGAAGATAAATGGGCTAGTTTTACCCATTTGAATACAGATTTTATAGATATATGGTACTGTAAACTATAAACATGAATTAAATATTTCAAGAAGACCTGGCATGACTTCTACTTCAAAATACTTCAACATCAGTTGCTGTAAGGAACTAGCCAATTTTGATAGCAGCGAAAAAGTTTTTTCCTCAGTAAATTATCCTGCTTGCTTATTTCAAACAGGTGAAACTAGTGCAGCTCTGTTAGATTTAGTAAGTAATTCTGATAAATATACTATATGCATAATCCACAGATAACACTTTTGTACATTTTAATATTTTTAAGGTAGATCAATGCCCTCACGTGACTTGTTAAATGTGTATATTCATTTATGAGATTTCAATTTATAGAACCAGCTCCCCAAATCCTAACTTATATGTTCCGATGGGAAGGGGAAGAAAAAATCCAAAAGAGGAAAAAGGAACAGTATTAAACAAAATGATGTATAATACAAAGTGTTCACTTTTGTGTGTACTGATTATACCATTTTCTCAAAGACATTAGGTGAGTCTAATGTGAAAACAGTGTTATGATTACAATGAAAGGAAATTTGTAATACCTTTTCAGCTTTTTGGTGCATCAGTTCACTGAACAGTTCTGTACAGTCATTTATAAATTTTTCACTGACTACAACAGTGTCGCTAAATACTATGGCTGAAGCCTGTTTGCTGAATGTTCTCATCACCTGTTGAAGCAACATTGCAGCATCTTCAACTGACAGGGAACTGGGGAGCAGAGGCTAGAATTCAAACAAAATAAAAACTAAGTATAATGCAATATAAGACAGATAAACCCATTTGCCATCCATATGCTCTCTCTAGGTGATCTCATTAAGTCCAGTGGCTTTCAGAACCATCTACATACTTATAACCATCAAAACTGTATTTCTACTTTCATCATCTTCTGAGCTATAGAAACATATATCCTGCTGCCACCTAACTTCCCATTTATGTCTAATAGGCATCTCGAATATAACATGCCCAAAGCAACACTCCTGATTTATGTGATTGTCCCCCAGACTCTCAGCCTCGAACTACACTTCCTCCATTTTTCCCTCTATTCCAATTCACGATACCACTCTCTACTCAGCTGATCAGTTCCCAAACTTAAAAATCACATTCAGTTCCCTCTCTTTTATACCCACAAGCAATCCTCCAGCATGTCTTGGTAACTTCACCTCTAAAATACATTTTTTCTTAGTTCTTGTACTCTGAAATTATCCTATCATTTTAATTGACTGGCAATTTACTTCCGTAGTGACACTGCCTCGGAAACCCAAGGAGGGGTCGCTATGAGTCGAGTCCGACTCGACGGCACATAATAACAACAACATATCCTCTCAACGAAAGGGACCACCTGAGGGCAAGAAACTTGTCTGGATATTCTATCTCCAGCAAATAGGATGGTGCCTATCATATACAAGGTATGTAATAAAGTTTGTGATTTAAAGTATTTAAATCTGGAATCTTTGGGAACTGGTGTACCCTCTTTTGTCTGGGTCCTCACTGGTAAATAATAGATTGGCTTTTTTTTCCCTCCTCTTCACATATATTATCTTTTGGGATAGTGAAAGCCAAGTCAATCTTGAAGCAAAACACTATCATTGCTAAAGCAGACTGTGTTGCATGCCTGATGTCAGTACAGTTGTAAATGCTTAGGTAAGATTGTGAAAAGTTCCATCAGCTTCTGTGGTTTACATGCAGGGCTGACACGAGTGACCAGTACACATACAGATTTTTAGAATTCTGGATGTTGAGTATCCACACAAAGCCTGTTACTATTTCCACAGTTAACATAAAATAATTAAGATTATTTTTGTTGAAACAATGACAGCTAAAATTTGGCTCTAAATCTGAGACTACCTTTTTCTAAATTCTTACAATGGCCATATGTTAGTGAAATAACCCTTGCATTGGTTTACAGAAAAATTAAGAAGAAAAAGATAAAACATACTGCAATGTCAACCCATGTTCCAGAGCTGATGGCTTCCTCCACTGATGCTTCCACCTGATCCACAAGTCCTTGCCCAACGCAAGCTGCTTTCAAAAACAAGAGTTGTGTAGTCTTATATCTTTTCTTTATGTAGCTCACAGCATCTGGAATTCCAAGTCTTGATAAAGCATCAAATTCTAGAAATAGAAAGTTGGAACAAGGCAAAAAGAATGATCAATTACACACCGTTTCACTGAAATCTTAAGAAAAAGTTAATTTCTAACAAAACCTGTTCTTTGACTGTAAATATAATGTATTACAATCTTTTTTAGGAATAAAGCATAAAGGTATCACAACCAATTGCTTAGCTATATTTCCAAATTTTTAATACTAAATATATTTGTAAAACAAGTGGTCTAAGAACACACTCAATACTAGTTTAGTCACTTCTCCAATTGAGGGGGGTTAAAGGGAAACACACAAGAACTAAAGAACAATAAAAGCAGAAATGCAGTTAAAGGACAGGATAATGGTTTAATGAGAAAATAAAAATTGGAATTTATTTTGCTCTTTAGAGTTAATTAAGGGAACGGAGTTTACTTCTCAAAATGTTTCCTCAGAAAATTAGGAATAAAGTAGTTCCCAGTCTAATTTAAAGTAGAAAAAGTTTTAGCATATAAGACAAAAGTGAAAAAAAAAATCTCTGCCTTGGAATCCAAAGGGGTCACTATGAGGCAGAATCGACTCAATGGCAGTGAGTTTATATATATATATACATACACACACATATATATTTTATTTTACCGTTTTTTTTCAATGACTAAATTCATTCGATCAACTTTATCCAAATGACAGCAGGATGACAGAAACAGGATTTGGAATAACTTCAAATGTTTATGATGTTTTGAGTAATTAATAAGAATGATTGTTGAAAATTGACAGTCAATAATAATATTTCTATGGTTACATAATTGAAAACTGGGCAATTTCATAAAACATAAGAAATATTAAGTGCTATTAACATATATGAATTAAAAACATACAAAGTTGTAATGGTATTTACCATAATATCACTGGAAAATTCATAGCAATCAATACCAGCCTTTGGCCTTTCAACCTAACAAGTATTCAGTAACTAAGGAATTAAACTCAGTTCCAAGAGCCATAAAAACCTGTACTGTTACTACCTTCACACTCAAAGAGAACCATTATAATCTATTGGCCAACAGTAGATAAAGTGTGTATGGACTTCTGGGATTAGTACAATACTTTCTAAGAATATGTTTAGTATTAGAAATATATTTTAATTTCACATAAAAGCAAAATAGTTACCTAGATAGCCATTCTGCCTGAAGAAGGAATCCACCCAATTACTCTGTGTTCTGGAGTAGATGTCAGGGATAAACACTGCCTTGTCTTGTCTCCCACCAACCACGGTGCCTCTTAAGCGCCCACTATTAACAAGTTCCTCAAGCACAGCTTAAAACAAACCCATACAAATAAATCAGATCAGGCTTAAATCTCAAAAAGTAAAATACTTTATTCATAATTTAGCTATTTCACACCCTTTTAATAAGCAAATCAAACTTCAGGAACATAAACAAACATTGTTTTTTAGTCAAAACTTTCCTGTACTTTATGGGAATACAAAGGTCCTGAGGGAGATTTTGGTAACTGCCTGTAGGTGAAGGAGCTGGTGGCGCAGTGGTTAAAGCATACTGCTGCTAGCCAGAAGGTCAGCAGCTCAAACTCACCAACTATTCCTCGGGATAAAGATGAGGCAGTCTGCTTCTGTAAAGATTTAAGCCTTGGAAACCAGGTGAGACAGTTCTACTCTGTCCTTAAAAAAAGAAACAAACAAACTCACTGCCAGTAAGCCAATTCGATTTATAGCGACCCCTTCTTGGGTTTCTGAGGTGGTTTCTCTATGGAAGCAGACTGCCCAATCGTTCTTCTGAGGAGTGGGTGGTGGGTTTGAATTGCCAGCCTTCTGGTTAGCAGTCAAATGCCTTAGGCACTACACCACTCTGCCTTTGGAGGGTTGCTATGAATCAGAATGACTGGATGGCAGTAGGTTGCTTTTCACGTACAGGTGCTAAAGTTGCAACTCAATCTAATAAATATTAACATACTGAAGTTTTCAATTGATTGTGGACAAAAATAGCATGCTATTATTTATCTCATTTTTTAAAAAGGAAATGACTAAATACTTTGAGAACAGATAATATGCGATTACTAGTATTCTAACATTTAGAAAAATCAAAACATCTGGTTCGTACTAGAATCAGCAATGTCAAATAAAGCCATGAACATTTGTGTACGTTATTCTATTTCCATTGTTCAAACTAAAACACAATGCAACCATACTATAAGAGAAGGATACCACAGTGATTAAGAGGATGGACTCTGGAGCCAGCAGCTTAAATCCAAACTTCAACCCTGCTACTTCCTAGATGTGAAACACTGTCCAAATCATTTAATTTCCTCATACCTCTGTTTTCTCATCCATGAAATGAAAACAGTAACATTTTAATTTTTAATTTGTTTTAACAAAAAATATATTTATTTTCAATTTATGTCCATATTTTAAAAAAATACAAAACAGTAAATGAATACTAATTTTTGGCTCTGTGGCTTGAATTTCTTTTCCATTCTTTTAGATTTTGCATAGATATATGAGTTAAGAAAATAAGTCACTGCTTTTAAAATTTATTTCAGAAAAGCTTGTTGTTGGTGGTGTTTGTCTTTGAGTTGATTCTGATTCACAGCAACCCTACGGGATAGGGAAGAACTGCCCCCATGAGTTTCCTAGGCTGTAATCTTTGCAGGAGCAGGTCACCAGGTCTTTTCTCCCACTGGTGGGTTTGAACTGCTCCCCTTTCAGTTAGCAGCCGAGCTCTTAACCAGTACACTGCCAGGATTCCTTCCAGAAAAACTTAAACAAAAGAACCCAAACCTCCTAGAAGCTTCACAAAATTATACCCAAATAGATAATGACCTAAGTTTATTTTGGAGGTAGTACTGTGTTGTTTGAATGCTAAGCATATATTTTTATTGCTATAAATGCTTAGGAAAATTTCTTTTTAGTAATTAAATATGTAACTTCACATTAGAAAATACAATGAAAAACTGTAAGATGCAAAATAAAAGTTATTCTTAATCTCATTAAAAATATCCTCTAAATATGTATATGCATAACAGACATATTTATGTGATTTTTTTTTTTCATTTCATTTTTCCGGAAGCAGGCAATACTAAATGTTTCATGGGTATAACAGATAGACATTTAAATGAAAACCAAGAATATTTTAGTTACACTAAGTTTTAATACTAACACAGAAAAAAACAATATAATCAGTATGTTTCATAATTAACAGCCATTACATAGCTAATCAAGTGACATATAATTTAAGCTGAACTCACAGTAAAGTAGCTGCTCCTGAAATCCGTATTTTGAAATCAAAGGATTTATTGGTGTAGGGCTTTAAGATAAGAACAAGGAAAACAAAATAAAAAACAAACCAAAAAGCCTTCTTATTCATTATATAGTTACTTACATTAATAAATTAAAAAAAAAATAGGTAGTCTATAAAAACACCAACTAATTTAAAAGGAAAACTGAAATAAAAAATTTCACCCAACTTTAAATCCTTAATCAGAATCAAGCTAGGGAATCATCGGGGAATTTATTCATTTTCCCACTCTAGGATCAATTTACTTTGTCATTCTACCAAATTTTCACCTCAGATTTAGTGATATTTGACTATCTGCTCTGCCTTTTACTGCACATTTTTCTTTCTTTTTTACTTTCTTACTGGGAGGTTCTTTCCTCATCTGGTCAACGTTCAACATGATTTCATTTTGAAGGAAAATGAAATTATGTATGGGCTAAAACGAATCTGGAAAAATATACTCCTAAATTAGGATGAGTAACTGGGGAAGATCTATAAAAGACTCTTTTGCTTATCTGTATTTTTGATACTGACTATGCATTTCTTTTTAAAACAGCTTTAATGAGGAATAATTTTAAATACAATAAAATTCAATTATATTCAAAGTCATAAAATTAAAAAATTCAATTCTATAATCTTACTAAATTTATAGGGTTACACAATCATCACTACCATATAGTTTTAGAGTATTATATCACCCCAAAACGTTCCTGAATACCTGTCTGCAGGTACCTCCTGCTAAAACTCCTAGATCCAGGGGACCACTCACCTGCTTTCTGTTCATTTGCCTTTCAGATATTCCAAATAAATGGAATCAATATGTGGTCTTTTGTATCTGATTTCTTTCACTTAACATTATGTTTTTCAGGTTTATACACTGTGAACAATGTATCTCTTTTATTGTTGAATACCATTCCTTTTTCTGGATATACCACATTTGTTTATCCACTCATCACTTGATACACATTTGGACTGTTTCTAGTTTGAAACTATCAAGAATAATGCTGCTGTGGACATTCCTATCCTTGTGTGGACACTTTTGCATAGATTCCTGTAAGTGCATTTGTTTCATGTGCACGCACGCACGTGTGTGTGTAAAGGAAACTAAAAAAAAGATCTAGAATTTTTTTTCCAACCTAATTTTCTATTCTTATTTTATGCCAATTAAGCCCACCCTCTGGTTTAGGTTTATCTATGTTTTTACCAATATACATATAACTAAAAGACTTAAGTATTTGAACTACGTAAGTCCCTACTGTTGATTTACTAGGATGTTTTAAACTTTCTCCATAAAAAAATAGGAGTGTAGAAATGGTTGTCTGAAATGAATGACTATTTAAAATCCCTGTATTTGGGAGTTTTTTGACTAATTTATTATTTATGCCAAAATGTTGTGTGGATAAATGTGTTTTCCATTAAGTTGTTTTACCAATTTTTCAGCTAAACCATCTGGAACCCCAAAACCAACCATTGATAGGTGCTCTGTGAGGTTTGCTAACCTCTGTATATGTAACATCTATTTTTTCCCCTTATCCATGTTTTCTGTTCTCTTTTACCAGAACACATCCCTATAAACAAGTAGTGGGCTCTTTGACAGTAATTTTTTATAAGTTTCTAGATGTATAACTTATTGTGGGTGTTCAACAAATATTGAATTGAATTTGTACAAAATAGCTAATATTTTTTTTTTACGTACAATGAAATTTTGCTCATTTTGTATTTCAACTTGGAATGTAACATAGTTTAGGGTACCTAAAAGTCTCACTCTTCTCACCTACTTCCTGCTCTTCTTTTGGGCTACTTATAGTAATAATGAACATAAAACCATTTTTGATCATACATGCAGGTGTTTTCTCTGAACTAAGGCCAAAAAGGCAGAATGAGTTCATTACTTTTAGGGGGCAAATTTCAATTATATGAAGATACTATGCATTAAATGGAACTCTCTGGAAGCCACACAGACTAAGAATATCTTTTGAAGCTGAGAATTTGCTTTTTCTTATAGTCTGACAGTACCTTCATACACAGAAACTCAAAGCTATGATGAGTCACAAAAACACTATTTGCTAATCCTGATGAAAATTACGGTCACTAGAATAACTAGTCAACGGAAAAGATAAAGACTTGATAATAGGAAAATATATTTTCAATTTTAATATTTTATTAAAAATTTAATAAATACATGTGGAGAGATTGGAACCTTCATAACCACTGTGGCACTTTCTTAAAAAGAAATAGAAATACCATTTTATCCAGCAATTCCACTGTTGTTGTTGTTGTTATGTGCCGTCGAGTCAGACCCGACTCATAGTGACCTCTCTTTGGGTTTCTGAGGCAGTATTACTATGGAAGTAGATCGCCCCATCTTCCTTCCGAGGAGTGGCTGGTGGGTTTGAACCACTGGTTAGCAGTTAAGTGCCTTTCGGCACTACGCTACCAGAGCTCCCAGCAATTCCACTACTAGGTACATATTTTTAAAGAAGTGAGAACTCATGCATGAATAAATATATGACAACCATGTTCATCATAGCACTTCACAATAGCAAAGGGATAGAAACAACTATGTGCCCATTAATGGATGAATGGATAACCAAACATACACACAACTACAAAGCACTAAAGAATAATGAAGGTTCTGGACACACCTCATATTGTGGATGAACTTGGAGGGCATTATGAGGACTGAAATAGATAATCTCAGGACGACACATATTGTATGAGTACACTATTATAAAAAGTTAAGAAAAGGCTAACATATGGAAGGAAATTTTCATTGCTGCTTATCAGAGATGCGAGGGGAGGAAAGGAGAGGGAAAGCTGCTAGCTAGGTAAGAGACACATAGCAATTTGGGTTAAGGGGAAGGCAATATACCAAAAAAGAAACAAAGAAAATTGACACAGTGAATGAAGATGTCAACTTCTGAGAAGGTAACCTTTAAAGAAGAAACAGGGTGGCAGACAGAAAGGAATATGGAGTTCAGGGAGGTCTGTTTTAATGTGGAAGAAATTTATATACAAAGCCAGAGATAAAATGATGCCAGGTGTCACTAGGTAACCAGAACAACAGTAAAGAGATAACTGAAAATACGGTTTTCTGAAATCTATAGTTGAGTATGTCATACAGATTCAAGCAATTCAGTAATTCTAGTTTTAGACAAGTTAACACATTTATTCAACAGATGTAGAATGGTATTTGGTAAAAATGATCCTAAACTTACCTTTTATAGATGAAGGATCTGAGGCTCAAAAAGGCTGTGACTTACCTCCTGGAGGTCAAAAAATTGCTTTGTGATAGAACTATGATACATGTTCAGGACCTCTGACTTGACATTCTATGTTCTATCATTCCAGGATGAACTTAATATACTGAAATGTAGATTCTCAACTACATATGCATCTGGAGCAAAGAATGTAGTCAAGGGAGCGAAGGGGAAGGGGTTAGGGGCTGGTGAAGGCAGGATGCATTCATTCCATTTCATAGAAGCTCCCTTTCTATCTACTTAATAAACTGAGGTCTTGAATGAGATTTCATTTTATAAAAAAATTCTTCCACTAGAAAAAAAGATTGCAAACCATGATACAAGATACGGAAAAAGATACAAGTTTTAAAACATGCTCACCGTGTGATAGCACTGAATAGTCCACGGATGCGTGCTTTATGGCGAGCTACAAAAGCTTCAGTAAAAATTACTCCTCTGTTATCAAGATCAATGTGTCCATTAATAATTCTACCCAGTCGCTGAGTTAGTGCCTAGGAGTAAAATGTAACATTTTATTAATTTGAAAGAATGAAATTACACATATGCATTTATACAGTTATGCTAAAATCATTCTGCATGCTATTGTATCATGTAATCAAGAAATTTCAGTAAATATAAATTTAAGAGATATGTAAGCTAAAGATTCAAGATCTAGGAAAAGTTGTGTCATGGCAGAGACAAGAATTGAGAGTCAAATGGCTAATATGTTAAAGAGCTTAGCTACTTGGTAATAAGGGCTATTTCCAATGTAAAATAAAGTCAACTAATTAACCAGTTTTTCTAGATAAAGGCAGCTCAGTATATAGACAGCCAAGACATACTCATGAGTTTTAGAAAAGACTCTATGTGGAGCTACTAGTATTGCAAAAGATAAGTAAATTTTCTTTCTAGATTCCTCAAAACCTAGGGAAATGTAAAACCTGAAAAGTTATCATCAATGATGCAAATAATATTAACAAGTTGTTTGTGTCCAGAAGACTCACAGTGCTGGATAATCTGGCTTCCCATTCTAGGGCAAGGAGAGAGGTTTCCTGACAACCTACTTTGAAGCTCAAGCCAATATTTCTCCAAAACTACGCTCTATCTGGAGGCAGGTACACTGAAGTAAGTCTGGGTATACTTCATGTCCCAGGATGAGTTAAATTTATTCATGTCAGCTTGGCAATGTTCAGAAAAATTAGAAATGAAAAGTATTAAACTATGTATTTCCACAATGTACTCAGAAACAACCTTTTCTAAGAACTCATATGTATCTGATCTTGTACTCTGTAAAAGTGCTTTAATTTTTTTCACTTGCTGTGATTAACATATATTTACGTGTGTAAAACAAATTTAGGTGCCTGAAATGCTATATAAAACATAAGACTTGCACCTTAAATGGTAGTTTAAATGTAATTAGGGGAGTTCACTCTTAAAAAGTGGGTAAGTAAATCCATTTATATTATAAATTAATCTCACACAATTATAGTTGGGTAATTTTGCAATCCAGACTTTCTTAAAGTAAAATAGACCTACAGAGATTTGGCTTTCATGTAATGGTTTCAGGAAGTACAAATCAGAATCATCATTCCTCAAGTGTGTCTTTTCTGTCAAATATTACACCAGAATATACCATATATAAAACTTCACTGAAGCCTATGGAAAAGCATAATTATTCCCATTTTCCAGATTTGTAATCTGAAGAACCAAATGGGTGAAATAATTTTCCTAAGATCAAATAAGGTAGGTGGCATTACCAGGATTCAACTCAACATCTATTTTAACCCCAAACCCATCCCCTTTCCACTGTACTAAACCAAAGTCTATAATTCTAAAACGTCAATCTACTTTAAAACTGTAACAAAAACAGAAAAACAAAGAAATAGCCTCTATTTTAGGCAGCACTGTTAGCACACTATAAATCAAAATGTTTTAAGTATTAGCACAAGTACTTAAAGGTAAGAGAATATGTGTTTGTTTGTTCTTCTTATTGTACGGATAGTTTAAAGGAGGAAAAAAAGTAGTATCAAAAGAGAAACTATTAATCAGGATTTCTCAATCTTGGCACCATTAACATTTTGGGCCAGAGAATTCTATTGTGTATGGGGAGGAAGGGGTGCAGCCTGTGCACTGTAGGATGTTTAAACAGTATCCATAGTCTCTACCTATTAGATAACAATAGCATCCCCTTCCATTCTGAGTTTAATAACCAAAAATGTCTCCAAAAATTGCCAAATGTCCCCAGGGGGAGGGAGGGACAAAACTATACCTAACTGAGATCACTATTCTAAATCATAGATTTAGAATAATTATTCCTCAAAATACAACTGGGTTAATCAGAACTGTAGATGTCCTTGATATCAAGTTTCTGTACAGCATTCGAACCCACCAGCCACTCCTTGGAAGAAAGACTGGGCGATCTACTTCTGTAGAGATATCGCCTCAGAAACCCAAGGAGGGGTCACTATGAGTCGGGACCAACTCGTCAGCAGTGAGTTTTTTTTTTAAATAAACTCATGTACTTATGGCATACTTATGGTAGCAAAGGCTTAGAATCTATCCATTGTTTTTAGCATCTCTCAGGGTTCAGGAAGGATGTCAGCATTTTTACACAGTATAGTCAGAACCATCAAGGTTCAAGAAGTATCTTAAAATACTATATTTCCATAACAACAATATTAAAATACTTGTAAGAAATTAATTAATTAAAGAGAGTTTAGTTTTTCTCTTCCATTAAAATTCTTTGTCTCTAAAATGACATATTACATTGTTGAGAAAAATACCTGTGTCAGAAAGTTTCCAGGAAGATCATAGGTTTTACACAGTTCTGATATGGTTACCTGACCACTTTCTTGCAATTTATCATTTACCTCTTCTGCTAACCGATCCAAATAGTTCCTAATATTAAAAAAAAAAAAAAAGACAATCAGGAATAATTTTTTTCCCTATTTTTTTCTTTCACATATATATTGCTATAATGTATGCCCCAAAAGGAATACACATTTTCATTTTCTGAAACACCATTCAATATTCATAATCTGAGTATTATCATTTTTCCTCAATTTGACTGAATGTAACGTTAATCAAAAGACAAATCTTGGAATATTTTTAACAGTGATAATTTTGCCATCGTGTTTCAGTAACACTTTCTAGAACAAATCTGCTTTCAGAGATAAGGTTATACAGAAAAGATTGTACAAATTATGTTTTTTGTTGCTTTAATAGAAAAAAGATCAGTTTATACCATATCCAAGTACTCTACATAATTAAGTACTTTACTTTTTAAAGTAGAATGATGCTAATAATAAAAATCAGCATTATAAGAGTTCTAAAAAGTGCCCAACGGGCCACAATTGGCATCATTTAAAATATAAACTCTATTAAAGAAAAGCAAAAAGGTAAAAGAACAAAGTGCTCCTAAATATACTTACTCATCTATCAGTTGTCCTAAAACTAGCTGAATCTGCTTTTCTGATTTAATAATGTCACCAATTCTATTTTCAATATGAATAAGGTCCACATTAATAACCTGGAAAATACATAGAATTCTATCAGTGATATATTCATATTGTTTCTTGAGTTCCAAATTACACTTAGAATGATACTTTAAAGAGTTTAATACACTTAGATATGAAGTTCAAATTGATCTGAAGTACTGTAAAAGCTTCAGTTAAAAAATTAGAGGTTACTGCAGATTTACTTTTAGTTCTGAACAATTATAGTTTTAGTTGCCAGTAAAGTTTATATTAAATAGTATGTTTTTCATATAACAGATATTATTTCACACAAAATTTTCCAGTCTTGTTTATAATATACCTTCGTGATGATATGTACACTTATTTTTTGGAAGTGTTTTCTACTACAGTTTTTTGTATTTTTCTACTACTTTTACATACTAAAACAACGTAAAAATGGAAATTTAATAATTTTCCCTGTAGAATTAACATAAATCTTACAATTACATAAAATGATGACTATACTTTGGCAAAGAATAAACAGTAAGTCAGTCAACAGAGAAAGAATAATTTACTAAACTGATTCAATAATTATCAGTGAGGGTTATATAACTATTTCTTCATAACCATTATACAAAACATGTTACCAGTTGCAAAAAGGACAAGGAGGCCACATGTTCTGACCTCCTCTAATCCCACAAGAGGAAGACAGGGTTACCAGCAGTAACCCAAGGCCTATTACTGCAAGGCCAGACATGCTGTCTCCCTCCAGCCCTTTCTCCAACCTTTCCTCCCAGAGCACCCACCACCTCTCTCCTGGGTTCGATAATTCGCTGCAGTGGCCACACAGGGCTCACAGATTATGGGGTTTATTAGGGAAGCACCAAGCTACAATTTGAGTTCAGGAAAAATGCTCAGTCTCTCTCCCAGCCCACCGTCCCTCAGCCAACAGTGTCTCACAGTCTCTTTCCCAGCAGTGCTGGTCCCTCGGTGTCTCACTCAGCAATGCGTGTCTTTTGCGGGTGTCTCACTCAGCAATGCGTGTCTTTTGCGGGTGTCTCACTCAGCAATGCCTGTCTTTTGCGTCTCTTTCCCAGCAGCACGTGTCTCATTCAGGGGCACGTGTCTCTTTCGACAGCAAGTCTTTCTCAACCAGCAGTCAGAGAGCGTTCTGCCTCTAGGAGGCCTCCTTTTGAGCACGGCAGGGTGGTCAAACTAGCCAATCATAGCATCAGAACTCTAAGCACATGAGAGAGAGTGGGAACCTCCCAGAACATTGTTTTGTGCCACACCCAACAGAAATACTCCACTTGGACAACTTCAGCAATCAGGAGTTCCTCAATTGCTCATAGAAAATCCCACCTTGGAGTTTACAAAGACTTATGGGTAGGAAAGCCACACTAAGTAATTTACTACACTGCACCAGTATTAGTGAATACTTTCAAGGAATTGAAAGAATTCATAGTATCAAAAATTAAAACTTCAATGTGAGATTTTATAAATTTAAAAATTACCTGTTGTAGATCAACAATGTTTACTCGACCTTTAAAAGAAAAGGCAAATTATTTATTTAAATTTATGTTTAAGTACACATCACTCAAAAATTTTACATTCAACAGATAAAAATTTCGAAAAGACATAGTCCCTCTTCTACAAAGGACATATATGACAAAAATGTCTCCAAATACAAACCATTAGCTCCATAAGATACGCATGGCTAAAAGTACAAGCAGTAAGTTATTTTCAAACTTTGATTAGCACATTAGGCCAAGGAAGAGCAAGACGGCCAGACTACAGAGGGTATTTATCTCCTTTCAGTACAGAATTTACTATGATAAAGACATACTGACAAATTCAGTTGAACTTTAATTATTTGAAATGGGTAGGTAGGTTTCTACCTATCAGCAGAAGAAAATCTGCTAAATATTTCAAATGACAGTTCATGTTTTACGAGCATTACGTAGAAACGTTAAAAAAAAAACCCAGAAAAACCAGTTAAACTAAAAATATCAAATAAAGAATTACTTTCATAGTTGCTTCTATTTTCATAAAATAGTATTCACATTTGTTCAGTTGTTTGCTCAAATTTAAAAAAAAAACAAAGGAAAACAACTTATTTTGTGTATATGTGCTTGTAATAGCTTTTCATATGTTGGGTATAGCTCTGGTGACGTAGTGCCTAAGGCATTTGACTGCTAACCAGAAGGCTGGAGGTTCAAACCCACCAGCCACTCCTCGGAAAGCAAGCTGGACAATCTACTTCCTTAGTGATACCACCTTGGAAACCCAAGGAAGGGTTGGATCCGACTCAACAGCAGTAAGTTTGGTTTTTTGGTTTTATGTCCAAGTACTTAAAGGAAAGTTTGTTTTTTTCTTTAAGGCGTAGTAATACAGCTCTGATTTTCAAGACTCTAACTCTTACAGAATCTGTTCCCCTTCATTATTATCAACTAATCACAGGCAGCTAAGTACCCTTCTCTGAGTCATCTAATAAATTAATGAATTATGAAGTCAATTCACACAAACACAGTTAAAAATAACAAGTACAGTTTTGTCAAGCGGCATTTAAGTTCATTTAAACTATATAAATTCTTTGCTCTAACCTAGTAGAAATATTAAACCTGTTATATTAATTGTGTAGGATATCCTATAATTTACAAATAATTTATTATTAGTTATGGTTTTAAGGTTTTTTTTTTTCCCCTTCAAAAAAACCAGAAGAAAAAAAACTGAGGACTTACTTACCACCTCGAACATGTAGCTCATCTCTCATTTCTTTACTAATTTGGGCTGGAGTAATATATTCCTTTCCATCAAGTGTGTGAACTACTTCTAGCTGTTTCTGAGCAATCAACTTATTCACAATCTCAATGCAGTTTCGTTCTGACAATCTGAGGGAAACAAGAAAAGCAGCATTTTAAAAACTGTACTGATACATTTGGTGCTCAAAAAAACTACCAGAATGTATGAAAAGAGCATTTTCAAAACAGTTGGGGTAAACAGTCACTAAGTTGTATATCACAAAATAGCTATCTTTCTCTTATTAGAGTAACAATATTGATGGAATAGCTTTTTTTTTTTTTTTTAAATCTCTTGGAAATAAGGTTTACATACACTTAAATTATTTGCTTAATAGGTACAAAGCATTCTATTACAAATTTTAAATTTGCTCTCTTTTTAGGGTTGCCTTCAATTTTCAAACCTGAATAGAAAACTGAGGACATAAAACTCAGGCAGGTAAAAAACTTGTCCTACTTTTACTTCAATTTTCAGTTTTAGTAAAAACCAGAATTTTCTTTTTAAATTAAGTGGATAACAGCCCTACTCATACACTTGGGCTGTAGGTTGGCAGGTGATCTGACCTAATAAAACCATTAACTACGTTTGTTACCCAAGCACTTACTGTGCCCTAGTTTGCACTCAATGCTACAAACACAGCAGTAAGAGACTAAGGAATAAAAAATAGGCAAAAAACAGTCTATGATAAAAAGAATTCTATTACTATTACACAGATTCTGTATTATTCAAAGCAGAGTTTGGATGTTCAGGACCAGTCAGACCCAAAGGTTAGTGGGTTGGTAGGTAACGCTGGTGCTTTGGCGTCCCTAAATATAACAGATGGGACCATTGGTCTGGCCTACAATATCTGTATGATGGGGGAAAAAGGTAAACACTTTAAAGAGTAAGCACTATTTGGGAATTACTGTTTTGGAGTCTGTCTCTTCTTTCAATCTTATTCTGTCCGCAAACGTCCAGATCAGGATGTCTGTATCAGGCAACAATGCCACAGTGACTTGGGGGCGGGTAGGTGAGGAGGGCCAGAGGGCCCCTAATGGAGACAGCCCGAAGTCACCAGTCTTGGCTACCGTGACAAGTGGCGAGCTGCAGCACCTGGCTGAAAAGGACGGGGGACTACAGGGTGAGGTGGGATCCGGGATTCTCCGCAACCGCGATCACGCTCGGGGAGGAGGCAGAAGCAGCAACAGAAGCTGAGGGGGTCCTGGGTCGGTGTCCGCGGCCTCGCATTACAGCCTGTCTGCCCAGGGCCTTTTGGGGACTCCACTATGGAGAGGGAGGGTCGGGCACCTCTGTGTGGCCTCAGAAAACTGCGCCCGCTGGAAGTCGGCCGCCAGCCGCCTGATCTCCTCCCAGGCGTCCGCCATCACGACCCGATCAAGCCACGGCAGACCTGCAGACACGTCAACCCAAAGGCCGAGGGAGGCGATGCGAGGCGGAACGGGCCGCGCGGAGGGACAAGAGACTCCGCCCCAGACGCAGACGCAGCAAGCGCTGGGCTCGCTCCGCTTGGGACGGACCGGAAG
>NW_006921674.1:2322206-2346229 GCF_000298275.1 Orycteropus afer afer | reverse complement strand
TGGTAGCATAGTGGCTAAGGCACTTGACTGCTCACCAGATGGCTGGCGGTTCAAACCCATCAGCCACTCCTCGGAAGGAAGGTTGGGCAATCCTACTTCAGTAGTGATACTGCCTCGGAAACCCAAGGAGGGGTCGCTATGAGTCAGGGCTGACTCGACGGCACATAACAACAACAATAGATAGAGATGGTGAAGAGGAGTTATTTCAATTCTTTTTCCATCTCAAGGAGCTGTAGTGGTACAGTGGTTAAAGCATTTGGCTGCTAACCAAAATGGTCCCACCAACTGCTCCATGGGAGAGAGGAGGCAGTCTGCTTCCATATAGACTTACAGCCTTGGAAACCGTCTGGGGCAGTTCTACTCTGTCCCGCAGGACCGTCGGAATAAACTTGATGGCCATGGGTTTGGTTTTTGAGTTTTCCATCTCAATATCTTGAGTTGAGTGACTGAAATCCAATGCCACAAATGGGCTTGCCTATAAAAAAGGGTCCTAGCCTGATTTTAGGAGCTCTGGTAGTGTAGTGCCTAAGGCACTTGACTGCTAACCAGAAGGCTGGCGGTTGAAACTCATCAGCCACTCCTCGGAAGGAAGATGGAGCAATCTACTTCCATAGTGATACTGCCTTGGAAACCCAAGGAGGGGTTCCCTATGAGTCGGATCTGACTTGAGGGCACATTACAACAAGAACAACAACAGCCTGATTTTAAATGCAGGGAACCCAGTCATGAAATTTGTCATTAGGTACTGCTACCAAACGCAGCGCTGTCTGACAAAGTGATGGCTGACCAAGAGGTGCAATATCAGAAGTCAGAGTCCTAACTTGGAAGACTGGAAGGTGATATGGTTGTGAAGAGCATCTAGCTTCAAAAGGAACAAAAGCATTCATTCTAAAGAAATAATTTGATAAAAAACATATATTGATTCCCTATCAGATGCAGTGGTGAATAAGGCAGACATGATCTTTTTAGGAAGAACTTACAAGTCTAATGAAGTAGATTTTTAAAAAGTTAATCAAGTACTTCCAATTAAGTGAGGAAGTTATAGTAATTATAACAATGGGGGAGGTATAGGGCATTATGGAACTATTTGACACCCATACTTCTTGCTTGTCATATAAGACCCACACGGTCAGACTAGAGCCTACTTTTAGGCAGCATCCTCTGCCTGTTCTTACCTTGTGAAGAATAGCTTGTACTTTCCTAGACACACCAAGCCCTTTCAGGACTCTCAAGTAAATGCCTGGCCATTTCCTTCTTTTTTTTCCCCCTATTTATTTGGTAGTAATGGTTTTTCTTTTAGGATTTCTGGTGGCACAGTGCACAAGCCCTCAGCTGCTAGTCAAAAGGACAGAGGTTTGAACATCCATGGGAGAAAGATCTGGCAGTCTGTGTCCTTAAAATTTATAGCCGTGGAGACTCTATGAGGAAGTTCTTCTCTGTCCTATGGGGTTGTTGTGAGTTGGAATCAACTTAATTGATGACAGTGGGTTTGGTTTGGTTTCCTGGATATAAAGCTACATTGTGCAATGTACCTTGAAACGTTGGAGGAATAAAGAGAGGATCTAGAAACAAATGCTCTAAACCTGAAGTTAGGTCTTTTTTTTTTTTCCCCCTTTCTAACCTTCCTAAAGTTGACCTTAATTCTCTGCTTAAGATTTGGATTAAGATGTGACAATGTGTTGTGGGTAAGCCAAGTCCCTCCCTGGAAGAATGCAGTCTGCTTCTATAAAGATTTACAGCGTTAGAAACCCCATGGGGTGGTTCTACTCTGTCCTACAGGGACAAAAGGAGTCACAGTTGATTTGATAGCAACAGGGTTTTGTTGTTCTTTTTTTCCGCCCTTTATTCGTCCATGATGTTCCAACTTAAATTTTGCAAAGAAACCTTTATTTTTTTTAAACTCCTACAGACAGTTATTCCGTATGTCCCATAATTTTTATTTAGATGTCTCTAATAGTAGTGTAGTGCCTAAGGCATTTGACTGCTTACCAAAAGGCTGGTGGTTTAAACCCACTAGCCACTCCTTGGAAGAAAGATTGAGCAATCTACTTCCGTAGATATACCACCTAGGAAACCCAAGGAGGGGTCACTATGAGTTGAATCAACTAGATGGCAGTGAGTTTGGTTTTCTTTTTTTTTTTTTTTGATAGCATGTAAAAGGAGGCATGAAAGTACAATGGTTAACTGCTTGGTTGCTAGCCCAAAAGTCAACGGTTCAAGCCCCCCAGTGGCTCTGAAGGAGAAGAGACTTGGCCATCTGCTCCTATAAAGATTATAGCCTGCAGAACCCTATGGTTCTACTCTTTCATTTATTTTTAATGTTTTCTTGTGATTTGGGTACTATTTTACCTACTTTTTCTTACGGGCTTGCTATGAGAAGGATTCCACTCAATAGCACACAACAACAACAATAGAAGTACAATTATATTGTAATTTATTTACTTATTTATTACATCTTTCAACAGTCTCTGAGCTCTTAAGTGAGCTCCTAAATGCTACTCAGTGTTTAGCATGACACCCAGTACCTAGTATATTCCATAAATGTGTGCTATTAGTGTAAATATTTATTGTTTTGTTTTTTCCACCTTAGAGGTTCTGGATGTAACCATATGTTTTGGTTACCTGGTGCTGCTCTAGCAGAAAACACTACAGGTGGATGGCTTTAACAAAGAGGGGTTTATTCTCTTACAGTTTAGGAGGCTAGAATTCTGAGTTCAAAGTGCTAGCCCTAGGGCTGGGTCAGTGTCCCTCAACTTTGGGCTTCAGCTCTGCCTCTTGCTTCTGGTCCACTGGAGTTGGAGGCATTTCTTAACTCAAGCGGTTACCGGCTGCTGAAGCTGACAAACCCAAGGTTGACAAGTAAAATGGCATAGACCTCAGATTATCAAGCAACATGGCAGGCCACTAATTCAAGTCCAGAAACAGTCTCAAGATCAGCAGACAACACGGCAGGTCACTGAGATGAAGACCAGCCAAATGTAGGGTCCAGTTTTGACAAAAAGCTCAAGGCCTATCTCAAAGTGTCTTCTTATATACCACAGCCCTAAGGCTCAGCTGCTCACAATAGAGTCAACCATGGAACTGATTACCAGATTCATCGTGGGGAATAACTATATCCAACTGCCCAGCCACTCAAAACCAGGCCCAGCCAAGTTCACACATAATCTTAACTACTGCACCATGCTTATATTTATTTGTTTATTTTCTTATTGTAGTTTGGATGAAAGTTTACAGAGCACATTAAGTTTCCATTCAACAATTTACACACATTTTGCTTCATGACATTTGTTGCAATCCCCTCAATGATGCTCCAAATTTTTTTTTGCAAAGAAACCTTTTCTTTTTAAAAAAAAAAAAAAAAAACTCCTGCAGACAGTTATTCTGTATGTCCCATAACGTATTCAAAGTAGTGTATTCTGGTTACCTCATACCATTCTGACAAGAATATACCACAAATGGGATGGCCTTAACAAACAGGAGTTTATTTGTTTACAGTTTGGAGGCTTTAAGTCCAAGTTCAAAGTGCCAGGCTCTAGGGCTGGGTGAAAGCCCCTCAATCTTGGAGTCCAGCTCTGTCTCTTGCTCCCAGCCCACTGGAGCTAGAGGCGTTTCTTCACTCAGACAGCTTCTGGCTGCTGAGGCTGAGAAGCCCAAGGTTAACAAGTAAACAGGCACAGTCCTGATGTTACCAAACCACACAGCAGGCTATTAATTCAAGTTCTTTGTAAGTCCCAAGGTCGGCAGACCATGGCAGGCTGCTGAACAACGACATGGCTACATACAGGGTCCAAGTGTGCCACATGCTAGAGACTATCCCCAAGGCTTCTCCTTATATACAGGAAGCAGACCACGTCCAAAAGGCAGTTACTCAGCTGCTGACAGTAGACTCCACCATGGAATTGACTACCAGTCTCATCATGGGTAATACTACATCTAGCTGCCCAGCCATTCAACCAGGCCCAGCCAAGTTGACACATAAACTGAACTAACACAAGGTGGAATGAATTTTTTGCGATCCTAGTTTCTAACGAGCATACTGGCTATACTTCCTCCAAGACAGATTTGTTCATTCCTCTCTCAGTCCATGGTATATTTACCATAATCTGCTAACACCATAATTGAAAGGAATCAATTCTTTTTAGTCTTCCTTATTCACTGTCCACCTTGGGGATGTGTATGAAGCAATTAAAAATAGCATGGCTTGAGTCAAGCACACCTTAGTCTTCAAAGTGACATCTTTGCTTAATAGCACTTTATAGTGGTCTTGTGCAGCAGATTTCACCAATGCAATGTGACATTTGATTTCTTGACTGCTGCTTCCATGGGCATTAATTGTGGACAAGTAAAATGAAATTCTTGCCAAGGTCAATATTTTCCTTATTTACCATTATGTTGTTTATTGGTCTTATTGTGAGGATTTTTGTTTCCTTATACTGAGGTGCAATTCATATTGAAGACTGCAGTCTTTAATCTTCATCAGTAAGTACTTCAAGTCCTCTTCATTTTCAGCAAGCAAGGTCATGTCATTTGTATATTGCAAGTTGTTAGTGAGTCTTCCTTTAATCCTGATGCTGTATTAGTCTTCATGTAGTCCAGCTTCTCAAATTATTTGGTCAGAATACAGTATGAGTAAATATAGTGAAAAGATACAACCTTGATACACACATTTCTGATTTTAAACCACACAGTATTCTCGTTTTATTTGAATGACTGTCTTGGCATAAGTACAGGTTTCACGTGAGCACAACTAAATTTTCCGGAATTCCCATTCTTCACAATGTTACCAGTAATTTGTTTTGGTGCACACAGTTGAATGCGTTTGCATAGTCAATAAGAGACAGGTACATGTCTTTCTGGTATGCTCTGCTTTCAGCTAAGATGCATCTGACATCAGAAATGATATCTCTCGTGCCATGTCCTCTTCTGAATATGGTTTGAATTTCTGTCAGTTCTTTGTGGATATATTGCTGCAATCATTTTTAAATTATCTTCAGCAAAATTTAATTTGTTTGTGATATTAATGATATTGTTCAATAATTTCTATACTGGATTGCCTTTCTTTAGAACAAGCATAAATAAAAGTCTAAAACCTAAAAATCTTAGGTCAATTGGCAAGCTAACTATCTTCCAGATTTCTTAGCATAAACAAGTAAGCACTTCCAGTGTTACATCATTTCTTGAGGCATCTCCGTTGGTATTTCATAATTCCTGAAGCCTTGTTTTCACCAATGCTTCAGAACAGCTTGGGCTTCTTCCTTTAGGACCATTGGTTTTTGGTTATTTGCTGTCTCCTGAAATGGTTGAATATCAACCAATTCTTTTTGGTTCACTGTCTTGGTATATTCCTTCCATATTCTTTTTATGCTTCCTCTGTTATTCAATATTTTGCCATTAAAATCCTTTAATATTGCAACTCGAGCTTGAATTTTTCTTCAGTTATTTCACTTTGAGAAATGTTCAGCATGTTCTTTCCTTTTGTTTTTCTAACTCTAGATGTATGCAGATTTCATTTTAATACTTTACTTTTGTCTTGAGTTTCCCTTTGAAATCTTCTGTTCAGCTCTTTTACTTCATCATTTCTTCCATTTACTTTATCTCCTCTTTCTTCAAAGGCAAGTTTCAGAATCTCTTTTGATAACCATTTTGATGTTTTCTTTCTTGTCTTTTTAATGACCTTTTTTGTTTCTTCCTGTATGATCTCCTTAATGTCATCCTGCAACTTTTCTGGTCTTTGGTTATTACTGTTCCATCCATCAAATCTATTCTAGAGATGGTCTCTAAATTCAGATGAGTCATACTCAAGGTTGTACTTTGATTTCATGGACTTGCTTTAGTTTTCTTCAACTTCCAGTTGAACTTGCGTATGTGCAGTTGGTGGTCTGTTCCATAGATGGCTCCTAGCCTTTCTCTGACTGAGTTTCCACATCTCCTCTCTCCACAGATGTAGTAGTCATGTTTCCACTTAGCATCCACATTCTCCAACTGCAGTTTTCCTTATTTGAATGCAGAAGAAACATTTGAATGGGGAATATTTCAGTGTTAGCCAACATTAAATATGGAGTAGGGGAGCATTAATCAACAGAGTGTATAAGTAGAATAATGATAAGCAGCTCAAGTAGCTATTTAACAAGAGATGTGAGAGTCCTTTAAAGAATAAGCTCTGTGTGTTGTTGTTGTTGTTAGGTGCCGTTGAGTCAGCTCCAACTCTTAGCCACCCCATGTGCAACAGAACGATACACTGCCTGGTCCTGTGCCAGCCTCACAATCCTTGCTATGCCTGAGCCCATTGTTGTAGCCACTGTGTTAATCCATCTTATTGAGGGCCTTCTCTTTTTTCGTTGACCCTCCACTTTATAAAGTATGGTATCCTTCTCCAAAGAATGTCCCTTTGACAACGTGACCATAGTAGGTGAGATGAAATCTGGCCATTCTTGCTTCCAAGGAGCATTCCGGCTGCACTTCTTCGAGGATAGATTTGTTGGTTCTTCTGGCAGTCCATGGTATTTCAATATTCATTGCCAACACCACAACTCAAAAGCATCAACTCTTCTTTGGTCTTCCTTACTCATTGCCCAGCTTTCACATGCATATGAAGTGATTGAAAACACCATGGCTTGGGTTAGCTGCACCTTAGTCTTCAAAGAGACATCTTTGCTCTTCAGCATTTTAAAGAGGTCTTGTGTAGCAGATTTGCCCAGCGCAATACATCTTCTAATTTATTGACTGCTGCTTCCATGGGTGTGGATTGTGGAACCAAGTAACATGAAATCTTTGACAATTTCAATCTTTCTCCATTTATGGATCCAATTCTGATGCCACACTCTTCTCAGACAGTCTAGTTTCTCATATTATTTGCTCAGCATACAGATTGAATAAATATGGTGAAATGATGCAACCCTGACACACTCCCTTCCTGATTTTAAACCATGGAGTTTCCCCTTGTTCTGTTCGGACAACAGCCTCCATTGCCTCTTTCCACAGATGTAGTTGATCTGATTCCTGTGTTCTCCATCTGGTGAAGTCCACATGTATAGCTGCTCTTTATGTTGTTAAAAAAAAAAAGGTATTTGCAATGAATAAATCATTGGTCTTGCAAAATTCTATCATGTGATCTCCAGCATCATTTCTATTACCAAGGCCATATTTTCTAACTATTGGGGATTCTTCTTTGTTTCTGACTTTCCCATTCCAATCACCAGTAATAATCAATACACCTTGATTGCATGTTTGGTCAATTTTAGACTGCAGAAGTTGGTAAAAATCTTCAATTTCCACGTCTTTTGTTGGTGTCTAAAGTTGAATAATAGTAGTATTAACTGATCTTCCTCCTAGGAATATGGATATTATGCTATCACTGATGGTATTGTACTTCAGGATAGGTCTTGAAACACTCTTTGTGGCGATGAATGCCACACCATTCTTCTTCAATTTGTCATTCCTGGCATAGTAGAACATATGGTTGTCTGATTCAAAATGGCCAAAACCAGTCCATTTTAACTCACTAATGCCCAGAATACTGATCTTTATGCATTCCATTTTGTTTTTGACAACTTCCAATTTTCCTAGATTCATACTTCATCCATTCCATATTCTGATTATTAATGGATGTTTGCAACTGTTTCTTCTCATTTTGAGTTGTGCCACATCAGTAAGTGGTGTTACCAAAAGCTTTACTCCATCCACATCATTAAGGTTGACTCTACTCTGAGGAGACAGCTCCTCCTCAGTCATAATTTGAGTGCCTTCTGACCTGAGAGGCTCATCTTTCCACAGTATATCGATCAATGTTTTGGAGCTATTCATAAGTTTTCCAGTAATGTATCAGATAATGTTTCACTGCTATTCATAAGGTCTTTACTGGCTAATTCTTTGAGAAGTGGATGGCCCCTTCCTTCTTCACAATCTGTCTTAGTCTGGAAGCTCTGCTGAAACCTGTCCACTGTGGGCAATCCTGCTGATATTTGAAATACAGGTGGCATAGCCTCCTGCCTTGCAGCAACATGCAAGACACCATAGTATGACAAACTGACAGACAAGTGGTGAAAGCTTTGTGTAGACTTAGAAAATAGCACTTCCATTAAAATGTTTTACAAACTTAAGTCAAATTTTGGCAGGAATAAGATAAAGGAAGGACTTATGGTATTTTCAGTCCTATAGGTATATGACATATGGCACCACCTTCAGTCTCATTTTTAAGTGGGAAGGATAATAGCAAAATATCCTAACATCTGTAATTAGGATTGATGGTTTCACTGATGTGACATGAGATGCTATAAAGTTATTCCAAGATAAACTTTTCTTTAACAAAATTTGAAGCTTTTTCTCTTTTTCTACCAGGAAAATAAAGCAATAAAATTTGAATTACTTTCCCCATCATAAGTAGGAAAATAAAACAAAATGCAAAATGGATACTAATAAGTCTGTATTTATTATTTACCATATGGAAAAATTTCAAACCATCATTACAAACAGTATTAACTGTATCACTGACATTATCCTTTTATAATAAGGGGATTTTAAAATAGTCTTAATTCTGCTATAAAAATGGTAGTAAAAACCTATACATAGAAAACCTTAATGCATTAGGAAACCATTTTGATTCATTAGTGATGATAGGAGATCAGAAAAGACAATGAAGAAGAGATGAAAGTAATGAAGAAATAGAGAAGAAAAAATGACTATTTTTGGAAGTTAATAAGGTAAGTAAAAAGGGATAGAGGAAGGGGTAGTGAAAAATACCTCCTGAGATAGTCAAGGAGAATAAAAATAATACAAACTCTTTGGTTTTTACAGCAAAGGAGTTGTGACTTTCCAGAGGGCAATTTTTCTCCTGCTATAGTTGCACTGGAAGTCAGCTTGTCAGGATATATCAGAGGACTATATGGGCAATAAATAAATAATGGGGGAGTGAGACAGAGAGACATGACCAGGTATTAAGTTGGAAGGTAATAAATCAAAGAAAAGAGAGATTATGATGATGCTGAGGGAGGCATTAGGGATCATAAAAGCTTAGAATTTTAGAGCTTAAAAGCCCCTTAAAATCATCCATTCTAATGTCCTATCCAACACAGAATAATTTCACTGCAAAACTGTTGGCAGATTATCTGCTTTCTGCTTGAACATTTACAGTGTTGCCGTCTTTGCTAGGTAATCTCATTTGTTCTTGGACAGATCTGTTAGAAATCCCTTCCTTATTCAAACGCAAGATCTGTTTCCTTGTAGCTTCCAGAGTCTTCTTTGAGTGATTCCCAGAATGATTTTAATATAGCTTTCCGATGACAGCCTTCCTAATATTTGAAGCATGTCCCTTCTATTTTCTTTTTCCGAGTTAAAAATCCCAGACTTCCTCAGTTATATCACCTGACAAGTTTTCAGACTTCTCCATATCCTGACCACCTTCTTTTGTTGAACTCTAGTTTGCCAATGTCAGTTTTAGAAAGTGACACCCAGAGGAATATAGTGTTTTATGCATAGTCTGACTAGAGCAGATGACAGTGAGATTAATTTCCCTTGCTATTATACTTCTGTTAATTGGACTCTTGGCTTAAATTGAGCTGGTAATGAACTGTATCTGGCTAGTATTTATCTAAATTGCTATCAAACCAGGTTTAGTCTATTCTGTACTTGAATAAATTAATTTTATTTGATAAATTTCACCTAAGTTTTGACCCATTCATTCATTCATTCATTCTTTCAACAAGTGGTTTTGAGATCTCTTATGTGCCAGGCTTTGTATTATGCCCTGGAGATACCAAGAAGAAGAGGCTTTTCTAACCAGTGGAGATTATTTCAAAATTTAAATCTGGCCTTCAACATTGCTGTTACTTCAGCCATTCCCTGCTATCTGCAAATTTGTTAAGTATGATTATACCTTTACATAAGTTAATAAAAGATTGATTAAGACAGAATCAAAGACATATTCCTATGATAAGTTGTTGTTGTTAGGTGCCGTCAAGTCACACTCGACTCATAGTGACCCCTCGGGTTTCCGAGGCTGTATCACTACGGAAGTAGATTGCCCAAATTTCCTTCCAACTTATGATAAGTAGGTGACACTAATCCATCAAGATTCTAGAAAAAGGATTTTAGAGCTCAAAAATATTTTCGAGACATTAAAGTCCAATTCATTCATTTTATTCCTATTGCTGTTGAGTTGATTCCAACTCACAGTGACCCTATAGGACAGAGTAGAACTGCTTCATAGGCTTTCCAAGGCTGCACTTTAATGTCTCAAAAATATTTTCCAGCTCTAAAATCCTTTTACCTAGAATCCTGAGGGATCAGTGTCACCTACTTATTATAGGAATGTGTCCTTGAGCAGCTGAGCACTTAACCATTGTGCCACCAGGGTGTATTTTATAAAAGGTTGTTCATTTTTAAAAAAGCAATTAATAAGTACCTTTGAGTATGATTATTTCAGATATCATAGTGCTCCTTTTATGAAATTTTAGAATTCAGATTTATCAACCTTTTCAAAAAGAAAGGTAAATTTTTCAAGATTTACTCTTAAGGAACTCCTGATGATTCCTAATAATCATCATTTTCTTCACCTAAATTATACAAAGTCATCTATTTAATAATTTCTTTTAGAATGTCTCCAGCTTTCCTATATTTCTCTTTTTCTTCCTATGGCACAAAGAATTTTGTGTTGTTATTCTTAGGTGGTGTCAAGTCAGTTCCAACTCATCACGACACTATGGGCAACTGAACCAAACCCTGCCCAGTTCTGTACCATACTCACAATTGTTGCTGTGCACGAGCCCATTGTTATAGCCTCTGTGTCAATCCATTTCATTGAGGGTCTTCCTCTTTTTCACTGACCCTCTATTTTATTCATGATTTTCCTCAGGGACTTGTCCCGCCTTATAACATGACCAAAGTACAAGAGATGAAGTCTGTCCATTCTTGCTTCTAAGGAGCGTTCTGGCTGTACTTCTTCAAAGACAGATTTATTCATTCTTCTGGCAGTTCATAGTATATTTAATATTCTTCACCAACACCATAAATCAAATACATCAATTCTTTTGCCATTTTCCATATTCATTGTACAGCTTTCCCAGGCAATTGAAAATAAAATGACTTTGAGCAGGTGCACCTGCTCAAAGTGACATCTTTGCCTTTTAATATTTTAAAGAGGTCTTTTGCAGCAGTTTTGCCCAATGTAATATCTCACTTGATTTCTTAACTGCTGCTGCCATGGGCATTGATTGTGGATCTAAAGAAAATGAAAGGCTTGACAACTTCAATCTGTCCTCCATTTATCATGATGTTGGTTATTTGTCCAGTTGTGAGGATTTTTGTTCTACTTATGTTGAGGTGTAATCCATACTGAAGGCTGTAGTCTTAGATCTTCATCAGTAAATGTTTCAAATCATCTTCACTTTCAGCAAGCGAGATTGTGTCATCTGTATACCTCAGATTGTTATTGAATATTCATCAAATCCTGAGACTGTATTGTTCTTCATATAGTCCATCTTCTTGGATTATTAGCTTAGCATATGTTCTGGATATCTCTGTGCTGCTCTAACAGAAAATACTATAAATGGGATGGCTGTAACAAACAAACAGGAGTTTGTTCTCTTACAGTTTGGAGGCTTTAAGTTCAAGTTCAAAGTGCCAGGCTCTAGGGGCTGGATGAAAGCCCCTCAACCTTGGGCTTCAGCTCTGCCTCCTGCTCCTGGCCCACTGAACCTAGAGGCTTTTCTGTACTTGGACAACTGATTGGCTGCTGAGACTGACAAGCCCAAGGTTAACCTGTAAAAAGGCACAGTCCCAATGTTACCAAACAACATGACAAGCCATTAATTCAAGTCTGTTAAAAGTCCCAGGGTTGGCAGGGCACGGCAGGCTGCTGAACAATGACTTGGCTACATGCAGGGTTCAAGCAAGCTAGAGACCATTCCCAAAAGCTGCTTCTTATGTATGGGAAGCCGACCACATACCCAAAGCAGCTACTCAGCTGCTCCAATAGATTCCACCATGGAGTTAATTACCAATCTCACCATGGGGAATAACTACATTCAGCTGCCCAGCCACTCAACAAGGTCCAGCCAAGTTGACACACAAACTTCACCACCACTGCATACATGTTGAATATGCTGAAAGCATACAACCTGACACACACCTTTTCTGATTTTAAACCATACAGTATTCCTGTGTTTATTTCAAACAACTGCCTCTTGGCCTATGTGCAGGTTCCTCATAAGCACAATTAAGTGTTCTAGAGTTCCATTCTTTGCAATATTATCCATACTTTGTTATGATCCAGGAACTCTGGTGGTGTAGTGCCTAAGACATTTGACTGCTAACTAGAAAGGTGGCAGTTCAAACCCACCAGCCACTTCTCAGAAGGAAGATGGGGGCAATCTACTTCTGTAGTGATACTGCTTTGGAAACCCAGTGAGAGGTCACTATGAGTCGGATCCAACTCAATGGCAGTGAGTTTGAGGTTTTCTTTTTTTGGGGGAGGGGGTTATTATCCACACAGTCAAATGCCTTTGCATAGTCAATAAAACACAGGAAGACGAAGCAATCTACTTCTGTAGTGATACTGCCTCGGCAACCCAAGGAGGGGGTCGCTGTGAGTCGGGTCTGACTCGACGGCACCTAACAACAACAACAACAACAATTATCTTTCTGATATTCTTTGCTTTCAGCCAAGATTCATCAGACATCAGCAATGATATCCCTCATTCCATATCCTCTTCTAAATCTAGCTTGTATTTTGGCAGTTCCATTTCTATGTATTGCTGCAACAGTTTTTTAATTATTTTCAGCAAAATTTTACTTGTGGCTGATATGAATGATGTTTGATAATTTTCACATTATCTTGGATCACCTTTCTTTGGAATAGGCACAGTTATGAATATCTCCCACTCAGTTGGCCTAGTAGCTGTCTTCTGAATTTCTTGGCATGAGTGAGTGAGCACTTCCAGTACTGCATCTGTTTGGTGAAACACCTCAATGGTGAAACACCTCAATCCCTAGAGCCTTGTTTTCACCATTACCTTTAGGGCAGCTTGGACTTCTTCCTTCGGTACCATTGGGTTTTGATTATATGCTCCCTCCTGAAATAGGTGAGTGTTGACCAATTATTTTTAGTACAGTGATTCTGTACATTCTTTCCATCTTCTTTTGATGCTTCATGCATCATTCATTATTTTGCCCATATAAACTTTCAATATCATAACTCAAGGCTTGAATTTTTTCCTCAGTTCTTTCAACTTGATTTTTTAACTCTAGGTCTTTGTACATCTCATTACAATACTTTGCTTTGTCTTCTAGAGCCACCCTTTGGAATCTGTTTAGCTCTTTATTTCGTCATTTCTTCCATTTACTTTAGCTACTCTCCATTCAAGAGCAAGTTCCAGAGTCTCTTCTGAAATCCATTTTTGTCTTTTCATCCTTTGCTGTCTTTTTAATGACCTTTTGCTTTCTTCGTGTATGATGTTCTTGTTGTCATCCCACAACTTGTCTGGTCTTTGGTCACTGGTGTTCAATGCATAAAATCTATTCTTCACATGGTCTCTAAATTCAAATGACATATGTCCAAGGTTGTATTCGAACTTGAAAAGTCCTTTTTGATAGTTTTCAGTTTTGTTAGGGGTTAGCCAAAGTTCTGCTCCCTATGACCTTCAACTTCATAAAGCATTAACTGCCATCAATTCCTGTTTATATCATTTTATCATTTGTGCATGATATTTATAGTATGATCTATTTAGTCAAATCATGTAAATGCTCTGTAAGGTATAAAGTTCTATATACATGTAAATGATTATCTGGTGTTTTTTAAAATTCTCCCCCCATTTATACCTCACTTATGATTATCTTTTCAGAATTTTGTTGTACACCACAATCTGATGGAAATTATTTTGCAAATATATTTATTATGTATTTTTTTCTAGCAGCACTAAGTTTTATTTTGTTTCCAAGGGAGCACATTCTATATTAGTCTTTTTCTAGTTTTGCTTTTGATTGAAAATTCCTTCACAATACTGCGTTTAGAGCTTGATTTATTAGATCAAAGCATCACTTCCTTTCTTGTGTATACTTCTCCACAGTATAAGTCCAAGTCAAAATAACAAAAAGTAAAATTCACAAAGGAGCAAGTTAGTGTTCTTGTCTGTGCTTAGTTAGGTCTCATTCTCAGAGGAGCTGAAAGTTCTTCTATTTCATAAAAAAAAAGTAATTTAAAGGAATATATTTCCACTTGTATAGCTGCTAAGGCAATGAAGTGTCACTCTAGAGCTAATGGTCATGGAAGCACACTCTAAAAAAATATATAGCACCTATGGGAGGTCTGGTGGCATAGTGCCTAAAGCACTTGACTGCTAACCAAAAGGCTGGAGATTCAAACCCACCAGCCACTCCTTGGAAGGAAGGCAGGGCAATCTACTTCCATAGTGATACTGCCTTGGAAACCCAAGGAGGGGTCGCTATGAGTCGGGGCCGACTCGATGGCACATAACAACAACAACATGCTTCCAGCCAAGCAATGTAAAAATCAGACTGATTTGAATCTCTAGGAACAAGTTATATCCTTCATCTTTTTCATTTTCTCTCACCTTTTTCCATTTCTTTCTCTTCCTCCTTCCCCATTCATTAATTATTAATTACACCAACACGATGACATAATAGTAAAGAAATTGAACACTTGTAGCAGATGCCTCCCTATAGCAGCAGCAGTGACAACATCTGGAAGTTGTCAAGAGCCACCGATGGCATACCTAAAATTCACCTTCTTATATTCTGTTTTGAGAAGATTGTTTTTGAAAGAAAGTTTTAGTCAAGCTCCTAAAGGTGCCAAAATCAAGCATAACTTGCATCTATCCTAGTTCATTTGAAAGGTAGAAATAGTTTCAGATATATAGATACACAGGCTATGTTATTACAAACCTTCAAGGCAATTCTTATGCTTAAATTTATTTTGTTTCTTTCATTCCTAAAATCTATGCTTGTATTTTAAGTGGATTGGGTTTGTTTATGAGAGAAATATTATTGCTGATACCTGTTGTTATTCATTGTAGTAACTACATTTCTGTATAATTTTACATGTGCTAGACATTTCTTGCTCTACATCTGTTTGACCATAATGATTTCAAATGACTTCACAGGGTCAACAAATACACAGCACATAAACTAACATTCTTCCTTCTAACACCCAGAGTAGATCACTAATCAGTTCTGGCATTTGTCTTGCTAAGCCTGGAAATAGCCCCTGAATCCTTCTCAAACAATGTTCCATCCAGCTGCTAACAATTTATCTGGGTTGGCACTTGCTATGAGATATATTTGCCATTTCAGAGCAATGCCAAACCTCTGAGAAATAGCCTCATAAAAAGAGACCTCTGGGAAGTGACATCAGAAATATAAGGGTCACCAATGTATGTTGACAATCTCTCTGAATAGGGTATTATGCCTGTAAAATCAGACAGACAGAGTACTTAATTTCTCAGGAGCCGGGAATTGAGAGAAGGTGACTCTAGTTTGGCTTTGCGGTAGATGTAGGATGGAAATCCAAAAAGATAACCTAAGTAATTAGTATTGAGTTTCTGTTTATGGAAATGGAACATTTAGCAATGGACATTGGGGATGGTCGCACAATATAATTGATGTAATTTTTGTCAGTGAATTATGAACATGAAAAATATTGAATTGGCAAATACTGTGTTAAGTATGTTTTACAATAATATATTTTTTTAAAAAAAGAAAGAAAATCTATGTTGGAGCTCAATATATAGATTGTGTGTACTATTTTGTTTGCTCAAAATTCTCTCATTCTTGATGTTTCTTGAGTTCCAACGTGGTCCTCAGTTGTAATGTCATCGATTTTCCCTGAGACTAATGATCCAATAGAGAAGTCAAAGGGGAAGCGTTTGTTTTTTGTTTTGCTTTCCAACAACACAGAGAAAAGGCACCTTCTTATAACTCAATGGTTCTTACTTTTTGACCTCAGGAAAGTTGTGCACTCAAAAATGCTTGAGGACTTCCTCTGAGAACTTTTGTTTCTATTGATATTTACCATGTTAAAAAGTAAAACTGCGAAAAATTAAAATATTTATTGAAAATGTCAATAATAAACCCATAACTGACATATTTTTATGAAAGTTAACTATATTTTCCAAAACAAAATTTATTGAGAAGAGTGGCATTGCTTTACATTTTTGCAAATCCTTTTAATGTTTGGCTTTATAGAAGATAGAAAACTTATCCATTCAATTTTCTGTGCTATCAAACATAATGTAGCCTCTGGAAAACTTCAGTGTATACTCATGAGAAATTAGTGTGAAAAAGAAAAATGTTTTGACCATGTGGACACTTTGAAAGGATTTTGGGGTCCCCAGGTGTCCTTGGCTGATACTTTCAGAACTGTTGCCTTAATGCATTCTGTGATGACTGCTGAATTGATGTAAGATGAAAGCAGAAAGTCTCTTGCTTGGGCTATCCCTAGCATTTTAACGTTAAAAAAATAACAGACCTGCAGAAACAAAATGCATGAACTAAGATAATTCATTCAATTAAATGTTTATTAAAGATATTTTAAGAACTGTTTTTCAATGCATATATTTATAATTTAGAGAACTAAAATCCAAAATGATTGAGATAAGAACTAATAATTCCATCAAGGACAAATAGAAAATACTAAATCAGGGGCAGAGATATGCAAGTAATAGTAGAAAATTAAGACCAGGGAAACAACAAAATGCAGATATTCAGGCCATATAGTCCCATAATGTTGGCTCATTTATCTCTATAACAAATATTTATGGAGCACATGTTCTGGCATAGCAGATGCACTCAGGAATAAGACAGCCTCAGTTGTTACCCTTACTAAGCTTTCATTCTACTTGTAAAACTTGCCTCCCAGTTGTGGGTTTAAATAAACAAATAGACAAAAAGATACTAGCAGAGTAAAAACAAAACAAATAAACCAAAACCAAACAGATATACCAATTACAAGATTATCACTGACCAGAAGGCGAAAAAAGATCCTCAGAGGAAGCAAAGGGGGTTCCTACAGTAAATGCTACAGCATTTACTATAGGAGAAGGATGTCATGTTTGGGAAGGTGGAGGGTTGACGAAAGAGTCGTCATGAAGAATCATCTTCAACGAGATGGATTGACACGGTGGCTGTGATCATGGGCTCAAATATAGCATGGATCATGGAGCTGGCGCAGGATCTTGGGTGTGGGTGTTTCGTTCTGCTGTCCATGGGGTCGCTATGAGTTGGAAACGACCTGACGGCACCTTACAACGTAGTAAATGCTACAATGGACTTCATAAAGCTATTTCTTATAATCTCCATCTGTGAAAGCTAACACCATTAAGACCAAAAGGAAATATTGTATAAACTGCTTTTTTTTTGTGAAAAGAACAGTAAAATCCATTGTTGGAAGCCTTATTAGGCTGTTATTTAAAATATAGTGGCTAAGACACTTGCCTGCTAACCAGACGGCCGGAGGTTCAAATCCACCAGCCACTCCTCGGAAGGAAGGTTGGGCAATCCTACTTCCGTAGTGATACTGCCTCGGAAACCCAAGGAGGGGTCGCTATGAGTCGGGCCGACTCGATGGCACATAACAACAACAACAACAACCACCTTTTCTTTTTATAGCTAAATTTTAATAGTACAAGCCCCCACTTATCCACTGGAAATGTAGTATTGCCTACCCAAAATTAGTCTCCAAATTCCACTGCCTTCTAGTAGATTCTGACTCATAGTGACCTCCATAGGGTTTCCACAGGTGTAAATCTTTACAGAAACAGACTGCCTTGCCTTTCTCCCATGAAGCATCTGGTGGGTTTAAGCACTGACTTCTTGGTTAGCAGCCCAGTCAGTGCCTTAACCCAGCACCATTAGAGCTCCTTAAATTAGTCCCAAGGTTTTACTTTAATGTGAGAGTGCAAGACTAAATGGAGAAGCACAAGAATATTTGATAAGTATCCATTCCTGATAGAAGGAATGGTTCTTCAGACGGAAGATTTTTCCCAGGATGGGAAAGAAGGATACGATTATAGAGCGAGGGGAAGGAACCATTAGAAGAGGAAAAAAAAATCAAGGGCGAGATGAAGGATGGGAAATGGAGGAAAACAATCCCAGAGGTGGCAGGTAACTATGGGATAAAAGCAGAGAACTAACCTACGGTGTGGTAGATTGACAAAGGACCACCCAATAGATACTGACATTTAATCCCTGGAACCTGTGAATATTACTTTATATGACAAAAGAGTGAATGTTAGTTCATATGGAAAAAATGTGATTAAGGATTCTGAAAACCAGGGGGAAAAAAAAAAAAAAAAACCTCACTGCTGTCAAGTCATTTCTGACTCACAGCAACCCCTCCTCCTTGGGTTTCTGAGGCTCTATCTCTGTGGAAGTAGATTGCTCAATATTCCTTGCAAGGAGTAGCTGGTGGGTTTGAACTGAACCACCAGCCTTCTGGTTAGCGGTCAAATGCCTTAGGCACTACTCCACCAAAGGAGGCACTTTATTCTGGATTATCCCAGAAGGTTTTAAATGCAATCACGTGCATCATTTTAAGAAACAGGCAGAGGAAGTTTTGAAATATACACACAGAGGAGAAGGCCATGTGAAGGAGGCAGAGATTAGTTTTACAGCAGCCCTAAGTCAAGAAGCTTTGGAGCCACCAGAAGCTTTCGGAAGAGTCAAGGAACAGATTCTGCTGTAGAGACCAAGGCAGAGTGGGATGCTGTCTGTAAGAAACTATAAGAACAGTGAGAAAATACATTTCTATTGTTTAAGCCACAAAGCTTGTGGTAATTTGTTATAGCAACCATGGCAAACTGATACAGATACATTGTTTGTGTATTGGATGGAAAATTTCTTTCAGACCTGTGTTGCAAGAGTAAGGAAATTTATACGCTGATAATCTTGGAGGTGGTAATGATGCAGAAGTTGAAGTAATTAGGCCTACTTATTTTTCAATAGGAGCTCTGAATATTGCCTCAAGAACTCTGATTTTTTATTTGGTAGAGAACTGATAATTAAAAAAAAAAAAAACTCTTAAACACTTGCAGTAACAAGCAATAAAGGTTCCTGTTGGTGTTGCAACAACACTGATAGAGCTTCTTCTTCTACATCTTTGAGTGTTTAGTTATAAATAAAAATCAGACAGTACAGATAGGATCAGTAATTAAACCTATAACTCCTCAAAGTATGCATAATTTTTCATAAGTAAGGTTAGAAATTTCTGATTGCTTTTTCTGAGATTCCAATAAATTTCATAATAAGTTTGCTTCTTTGAAATACTTTAACTGTACAATGTTCTAGATTATGATATACTATAGCATATTAAAGGCTAATGGATTTTCCTCATAAAAATCTATAATGTTGCTATGATTGAACACTGCTTCAGACCTTGGTAAATACATTGTTTTTCTAAACTCTTGTATTTGTCATCATAGTTATTTTGGCAGGTGAGGGAACATTTGGGTGAATGTTTGTTGTTAACAGAAGCATGAATTGGTTTTGCAGCATGAGTTGCCTTCCATAAAATCCATTCACAAAATGATTGCATACTGGAGTTTTCATCATCATAGCTGAAAAACAGTGGCACATCTTTGTTCCTTGCAATATGTGACACTCATCCTTCAAGCAAATAATACACACTAGAATAGATTGGGATGTAAGAGAAAAAAAAATTCAGTGGTTCTACTTGAGCCTGTGATTCCAAACACTAGAGGCAAGACCGAGACATAATTCTATAGCTATAGTATACACAATAACCGTATGGAAGCTTCACACATTTTACTTCTATCTACGACAGTTTTCCTTCAGTAATTTGGTAGAGGAAATCAACATTCAAAACAAACAAACAAATGCAGTTACCAATGCCAACCACTCAGAAAGGAATCATAATTGGAGATCTTGGATGACTGGAAGAAATATGTGCAACAAAATTCAAAAACATAAAAGAGATCAGGACTGACGATAGGATAAGAAAAGCCACAGGATAAAAGTAACCACAGGGAGGAAATGGGAAGAAAGCTGTTACATTGTGGGGATTGTAAATGTCAGGAAACAAAATGTGTATGAATTGTTGAATGAAAAAAGAATATGTTCAGTAAAATTTCATCCAAATCGCAATTAAAAGTTAAAACAAACAAACAAACATGTTTAGAATTCCTTAAACCATTATTAAATACAGATTTGGTTTCAGAAGTTTAATAGTTTGTCATCTTAAACAAAAAGAATCTCTCTAATCATATTCTAAACTTAAAACTAGTGTTTGTTTTTCTTTCCTGATGATATTTGTTCAACAACACACAAGCCAAATTATGGAAAGGAGCAATGTGTTTGCATGTGTGTGTGTGTGTGTGTTGTGTGCACAAATGCATGCATGTGTGTGTTATTGAGGAGGAACAACATAGTACAGGAGACCCAAATATCGTATCTCCTGGCACCTTAAACAAAAAACCAAACTCATTGTCGTTGAGTTGATTCTGACTCACAGCGAACCCCTTTGGGTTTCTGAGGCAGTAAATCTTTACGGAAGTAGATTGCCCACTCTTCCCTCTGGAGTGGCTGATGGGTTTGAACCACCAACCTTCTGGTTAGCAGTCAAATGCCTTAGGCACTACACCACCAGAGCTCCTTTGTAGCACTTTATGGACCCCAAAATCCTTTGTCTCTGATCTCTGCGATTGCTAACAATCAGCCTTATAAATTACCTGGGTTTAGGGGCCATGTCTTACTAATGTTTGTAGTCACAGATGTACATAGTACGGTGCCTTGAGGCAAAATATTAAATTGCTACCTTATACACTGATTATCCCAAAAGACATTTCATTGTTTTGCAGTTTATATTTTACCAGATATTAGTACTGAAAACAGACTGAATTATAGGCACAATTCAAGACATTCCATTGTGCTTTTTGAAACACTTAATGGCTCTTTGTTGGCTAAAGAAATGAAGTACAGAATCCTAAGGATGTCATCAAACAACCCAGCATAATCTATCCCCATATTACTGGCCCAACTCCAGCCTAACTTTCTTCAATATCCTGCATAAAGACTGGAATCCAGCCACATGGCACATGTTTTCCCTTCTCAGAAAGTGCCGGGTTCCTGGAGGCTTCCATGTATTTTGTGTGTGATGATCTATCTTTCTGAAATGTCCTTTCTCTCATCTTCAACCCTGGTAAAGTAAGTTTCTCCCTTCTCTTTCTCTGATAACACTTTGTCTGCTCTCTTTTTGAACAATGTAAAGACCTTAGAAAAATTTAACTATCCCACTTGCATCATTTAAAAATTTCATTGTACTAGTTTTTCTCTGTAAACGAACACACACTCACACACAGTTGCCATGGAGTTGCTTCTGGCTCATGGTGACCTGATGTGTGTCAGAGTAGGACTGACTCCCTGGGGTTTTTAAAGGCTGATTTTTCACAAGTAGGTCACCAGGTCTTTCTTCTGAGGAACCTCTGGATGAACTCAAAACTTGCAGCCTTTAAGTTAGCAGCCAATTACACAACTCAGGGACTCCTACTCCCCAAATTTTTATTGTTTTGTGCTATCAGTTTGATTTGATGCTATGGAGACCTGGCAGGACAGAGTAGAACTGTCCCACGGAATTTCCTAGCTGTAATCTTTACAGGGGCGTATCGCTAGACCTTCTCTTCCTCAGAGCTGCTGGTGGGTTCAAACCACTGACCTTTTGTTAGCATTTAAACATTGCACCACCAAGGCTCCTTATTCCCCAGGTTAGTCACTAGATATTTATCAAATGTTAGACATTTTCTGTCCTCTGAGTTTCACCTTCCTTCTTTCTTGGTTCAGTTTCCTTCAGTGGTCTATCTGCAAAAGTCTATTAGTGGTAAAACTATGATAGTCTTTATTTGCACATCAGTAAATTTTATCAAATTTTCAAAATATCTGCAGTTTCCAATAACTTTTCGCAACCTCCACCACCATTCTAGTTCATGCTGCCTTTCTCTTTAAATAAATGATGGGAAGTGTCCGTAGGGAGTGCAAATAGTGAAGTACCTAATATTAATAAGAGCTCTGGTAGTGTAGTGCCTAAGGCCCTTGACTGCTAACCAGAAGGCTGGCAGTTCAAACCCACCAGCCACTCCTTGAAAGGAAGGTTAGGCAATCTACTTCCACAGTGATACTGCCTCAGAAACCCAAGGAGGGGTTGCTATGAGTCGAGTGTGACTCGACGGCATATAACAACAACAACAACAACAACAACAACAACAGCTGCTAATGTAAAGGTTGGCAGTTAAAACCCACTTAGAGGTGCTTCAGAAGAAAGGCTTAGTGATCTGCTTCTGAAAGGGCACAGACATACAAACCCAATGGAGCACGTTCTACTGGCAGACATGGGGTTGCCATGATTACTGCACTTATACATGAAAAGATCATCACAGAATCAAATATCCAAATGAATGATTGGAACAGCTTCCTAAGTAATCATTCTGCTTCTACTCTTGTCTTCTCCAGTAAATACTGATAGTAAACTCCCCCAACAGCTGTTCTTCCCTTTAAATTAATGTTGTTGTTGTTGTTAGGTACTGTTGAGTTGTCTCCAACTCATAGCGACCCTATGCATGGCAGAATGAAACACAGCCTGTCTGTGCCAAACTCACGATCTTTTCTCTACCTGAGCCCATTGTTGCAGCCACTGTGTCTGTACATCTCGTTGAGCACCTTCCCCGTCTTCATTGACCTTCCACTTTACTAAGCATGATATCCTTCTGACAATGTGAACTAAGTAGGTGAGATGAAGTCTGGCCATTCTCATTTCCAAGGAGGATTCTGGCTGCACTTCTTCCAGGACAGATTTGTTAGAGACTATGGTGCTCTTAGCATTCTTCTCCAATACCACAACTCAAAAGCATCAACTCTTCTTCATTCTTCCTTATTCATTGTCCAGCCCTCATGTGTGTAAGAGGCAATTGAAAATACCATGACTTGGGTTACATACACCTTAGTCTTCAAGGAGACATCTTTCCTCTTCATCACTTGAAAGAAGTCTTTTGCATCAGATTTGCCTGATGCAATACATCATCTGATGTAATGACTGATGCTTCTATTGGTGTTGATTGTAGAGCCAAGTAATATGAAATCCTTGACAACTTTAATCTTCTTTCCATCCGCTGTGAAGCTGTTTATTGGACTAGTCATGAAGATTTTTGTTTTCTTTATATTGGGGTGTAATCCATACTGCAGACTGTGGTCTTTAATTTTCCTCAGCAAGTGCTTCAAGTCATCCTCAATTTCAACAAGCAAAGTTGTATCATCTGTGTATCGCAGGTTGTTAATGAGTCTTTCTCCAGTCCTGATGCCATGTTCTTCTTTATATAACCCAGCTTCTTGTATTACCTGCTCAGCATATAAGTTGAATAAGTATGGTGGAAGGATACAACCTTGACATACTCCCTTCTTGAGTTTGAACCATGTCATATCCCCTTGTTCTGTTTGAAAAACAGCCTCTTGATCTATGTACAGGTTCCTCATGCGTACAATCAAGTGTTCTGGAATTCCCATTCTTCTCAATGTTTTCCATACTTTATTATGATCCACACAATCGAATGCTTTTGCATAGTCAGTAAAGCATAAGTAAACATCTTTCTGGTGTTCCTTGCTTTTAGCTAAGATTGATCTGACATCAGCAATGATATCCCTCATTCCACGTCCTCTTATGATTCAGCTTGCATTTCTGGATGTTCTCTGTCAATATACTGCTGCAACTGTTTTTGTATTATCTTCAGTAAGATTTTACTTGGATGTGATATTAATGATATTGTTCAATAATATCCACGTTCTGTGGGATCACCTTTCTTTGGAATGGGTACAAATATAGATCTTTTTCAGTCAGTTGGCCACGTAGCTGTCTTCCAAATCTCTTGGCATAACTGAGTGAGTGCCTCCAGCAGGGCATCCATTTGCTGAAACATCTCAATGGGTATTCCATCAATTCCTGAAGGCTTGTTCTTTGCTAATTCCTTCAGTGCAGCTTTGACTTCATCCTTCAATACCATTGGTTCTTTTTTTTT
>NW_006921674.1:2317323-2321061 GCF_000298275.1 Orycteropus afer afer | reverse complement strand
CAACTTTTGAAGGAATCGCCATACTGCTTTCCACAATGGTTGTACCATTTTACAGTCCCACCAGCAGTGTATGAGAGTCCCAATCTCTCCACAACCTCTCCAGCATTTGTTATTTTCTGTCTTGTTGAACTTTGCTACTAAATACCATTGGTTCTTGATAATATGCCATCTCCTAAAATGGATGAATATTGACCAATTCTTTTTGGTACAGTGACTCTGTATTTCTTCCATCTTTTTTTGTTGTTTCCTGCATCATTCAATATTTTGCCCTTAGAATCTTTCACTATTGCAACTCGAGGCTTAAATTTTTTCCTCAGTTCCTCCAGCTTAAGAAATGCTGAGCAAGTTCTTCCCTTTTGGTTTCTTTCTCTTTCTTTCTTTCTTTTGTGTGTGTGCTTTAGGTGCAAGTTTACAGAGCAGAGTTTGTTTTATGTTCAACATTATATATACATTTAGTTTCACTCCCCATTTACCACTCCCATCTCTAACCCACTCTCCTTTCCTCCCCGCCCAGTAACTGCCCCTGCTGTGCCCCTCAGAGTTATGCACTCCTGTGTGTCCTGCATTTTTCTCTGTGTGAATATTGCCCCTCTGGTGCCCTGTGGTTGATTGCTGCAAGGGATGCATTTCCATAGAGTATATGGGTGTGTCACCCTGGGTTAAGTGGTCTGTGTGTATATCTTATTTACTATTGGGGAGACAGCTAGCCCCTGGAGGTGAATTTTATTCCAGGCCAGAATGTATCCCAGGGCCATAGTATTGGGGGTCTCACCAGACTCCATCCGACCAGTAATTCTGGTCATTATTGAGTTTTTGGATTTTCTTCCACATTTTTCCTCCTGTTCTATTCAGGATCTCCAGATTTGATCCATTCATGAGTGGTTGGCATCATATAGTTCTTATGGTCTTACAGGCCATCATGTCCTAGGGCTGATTGTTTCCAAATGCCCTTGTGTTTTTGCACTCTTCTTTGCTTCCAACGATAGGAGACCATTAGCTGCATCTTAGACCCTTTTGATTTTCTAACTCCAGGTCTTTGCACATTTCATTATAGGAATTGGCTTTGTCTTCTTGAGCTACTTTTTGAAATCTTCCTTTCATGTCTTCCATTTGCTTTAGCTACTCTCTGCTCAAGGGCAAGTTTCAGAGTCTCTTCTGACATCCATTTTGGTCTTTTCTTCCTTTCTTGCCTTTTAATGACCTCCTGCTTTCCTCAGGGATGATATCCTTGATGTCTTCCCACAATTCCTCTGGTTTTTGGTCATTGGTGTTCAATCCAGCAAATTTATTCTTTAAATGGTCTCTAAATTCAGGAGGGATGTTATCAATGTCATATTTTGGCTCTCATGGACTTGTTTTAATTGTCTTCAACTTCAACTTGAATGTGCGTATGAGCAGTTGATGGTCTGTTCCACAATCAGCTCCTGGCCTTGTTTTGGCCAAAGATATTGAACTTCTACATTGCCTCTTGCCACAGATGTAGTCAATCTGATTCCTGTGTATTACATGTGGTGACATCCACATGTATTGTTGTCACTTATGTTGTTGAAAAAAGATACTTGCAGTGTGAATAAATCATTGGTCTTGCAAAATTCTACCATGCAATCCAGTGTTATTTCTATCTCCAAGGCCATATTTTCCAACTACTGGTAACTCTTTTTTTGTTTCCAACTTCTGCATTCCAGTCACCAATGAAAATAAACACATCTTTATTGCATGTTTGGTCAATTTCAGACTGTAGAAGTTGGTAGAAATCTTCAATTTCCTCATCTTTGGCTTTGGTGGTTGGTGCATAAATTTGAATAATAATAGTCTTAACTGGTCTTCCTTGTAGGGGTATGAATACTATCTTATCACTGACAGCACTGTACTTCAGGACAGATCTTGAAACACTCTTTGTGATGATGAGTGGCACACCATACCTCTTCAAATTGTCAATCGTGGCATAGTAGATCATGTGGTTGTCTGACTCAAAATGACCAAAACCAGTCCATTTCAGCTCACTAATGCCTAGTATATCGATCTTTATGCATTTGCTTTCATTTTTGACAACTTCCAATCTTCCTAGATTAATACTTCATACATTCATTTTCCAATATTAATGGATGTTTGTAACTCTTTCTACTCATTTTGAATCATGCCACATCAGCCAATGGAGGTCCCGAAAGCTTTATTCTATCCATATCGTTAAGGTATCTCTACTCTGAGGAGTCAGCTCTTCCCCAGTCAAATTTTAAGTGCCTACTAACCTCATCTGGGCTCATCTGGGGTCATCTTCCAGAACTATAACAGACAATGTTTCAGGGCTATTCATGAAGTTTTCCAGTAATATATCAGAGACAGTGATTCACTACTATTCATAAGGTTTTCACTGGCCAATTGTTTGAGAAGTGGATGGTCTCTTCCTTCTTCTGAGTCTGTCTTAGCCCAGAAGCTCCACTGAAACCTGCCACCAGGGGTAACCCTGCTGGCATTTTGCAACACAGGGGCATAATCTCCAGCATCATGTTGTTGCTGTTCTTAGGTGCCGTCAAGTCATCTCTGACTCACAGCGATGCTATGCACAGCAGAACAAAACACCACCCAGTCCTGAGCCAGCTCCATGATTCTTGCTATACTTGAGCCCATTGCCACTGCCACTGTGTCAATCCATCTCGTTGAGGGCCTTCCCCTCTTTTGTTGACCCTCCATCTTACCAAGCATGACATCCTTCTCCAGGGAATGGTCCCTCCTGACAACATGACCAATGTATGTGAGATGAAGTCTGGCCATTTTTGTCTCCAAGGAACATTCTGGCTGCACTTCCTCCAGGACAGACCTTTTAGTTCTTTTAGCAGCCCATGGTACTTTCAGCATTTCTCACCAACACCACAGCTCAAAAGCATCAATTCTTCTTCAGTCTTCCTTATTCATTGTCCAGCTCTCACATGCATATGAGGTGATTAAAAATACCATGCCTTGTGTTCAGGAGCACCTTAGTCCTCAAGGAGACATTTTTGCTCTTCAGCACTTGAAAGAGGTCCTTTGCAGCCCATTTGCCCAGTGCTATAAGTTGTCTGATGTCCTGACTGCTGCTTCCATTGGTGTCAACAGTAGAACCAAGCAAGGTGAAGTCTTTGACAATTTCAATCTTTTCTCCATTTATTGTAGTGTTGCTTATAGGTCCTGTTGTGAGGATTTTTGTTTTCTTTATATTGAGATGTAATCCATACTGCAGACTGTAGTCTTCAATCTTCATCAGTCAGTACTTCAAGTCATTCTCACTTTCAGCAAGCAAAGTTGTGTCGTCAGCATATCACAGGTTGTTAATGATTCTTCCTCCAATCCTGATGCTGCATTCTTCTTAATACAGTCCAGTTTCTCGTATTATTTTCTCAGTATACAGATTGAATAAATATGGTGAAATGATATGACCCAGACACATTCCCTTCTTGATTTTAAACCGTGCAGTGTTCCCTTTTTCTGTTCGAACGACAGCCACCTGGTCAATGTATAGGCTCCTCATGAGCACAATTAAGTGTTCTGGAATTCCCATTCTTCTCAATGTTATCCACAATTTGTTATGATCCACACAATCAAATCCTTTTGCATAGTCAATAAAACACAAGTAAACATCTTACTGATATTCTTCGCTTTGAGCCAAGATCCATATGACATCAGCAATGATATCCCTTGTTCTACATCCTCTTTTGAATCCAGCTTGCACCTCTGGAAGTTTTCTGTCAATATACTGCTGCA
>NW_006921674.1:2308927-2313126 GCF_000298275.1 Orycteropus afer afer | reverse complement strand
TCAATTTGAGTGGTGCTACATCAGCAAATGGAGGTCTCGAAAGCTTTACCTTATCCATATGAGTAAGGCTGGGTTTACTCTGATGATGCAGCTCTTTTCCATTCCTATTTTGAGAGCCTTCTAACCTAACCGGACTATTAATAAATTTGCACGGTAATGTATCAGATGGTGTTTCTTTGCTATTCATAAGGTTTTCTCTGGCCAATTCTTTGAGAAGTGGACAGCCTCTTCCTTCTGCCTAGTCTGTCTCAGTCTGTAAGCTGGGCTGATACCTGTGCAACATGTGTATCCCGCTGGGTTTGAAACACCGGTGGCTCAGCCTCAAAACTCACATCAACATGTCACCATGGTAGGACGAACCCACAGACAAGTTTGTCTCCCTGTTGGAAACCTCTTCTACCACCCTTACCTGGTCCCTGCGGTGGACATCTCCTCTGTCCTGGTTCCTGGGCCTTTTAATCCCCTTTCTTCCACTCTCCTGCCCTGCTGCTTTGTTCATGCCTGGGTTCTCTCTTCTCACCCGGATCCCTGCAGCTGACTTCCCACATACATATGAGGTGATTGAAAATACCATGGCGTGGGTTAGGCACACTTTAGTCTTCAAGGAGACATTTTTGCTCATCAGCATTTGAAAGAGGTCTTTTGCAGCAGATGTGCCCATTGCAATACGTTATTTGATGTCTTGACTGCTGCTTCCATTAGTGTTGCTTATGGAATCAAGTAATATGAAATCTTTAACAATTTCCATCTTTTCTCCATTTATTGTGATTCTGTTTATTGGTGCAGTTGTGAGGATTTTTGTTTTCTTTATGTTGCGATGTAATCCATACTGCAGATTTAGTTTTTAATCTTCATCAATAAGTGCTTGAAATCATCATCACTTTCAGCAAGCAAAGTTGTGTCATCTGTGTATTGCAGATTATTAATTTGTCTTCCTCCAGTCCTGATGCCATATTCTTCTTCATATAGTCCAGCTTCTCAGATTGTTTGTTCAGGATATAGATTGAATAAATATGGTGAAAGGATACAACTCTGACACACTCCCTTCCTGATTTTAAACTATGCAGTATCCCATTGTTCTGTTTGAACAACAGCTTCCTGGTCTATGAACAGGTTTCTGATGGGCACAATCAAGTGTTCTGGAATTCCCATTCTTCTTAATGTTATTCATTATTTGTTATGATCCATACAATTGAATGCTTTTGCATAATCAATAAAACACAAGTAAGCATCTTTCTGTTTTTCTTTGCTTTCAGCCAAAATCCATCTGACACCAGCAATGATATCCCTCATTCCACGTCCTTTTCTGAATCGAGCTTGCAGTTCTGGGGGTTCTCTGTCAATATACTGCTGCAACTGTTTTTGAATTATCTTCAGCAAAATTTTACTTGTGTGTGATATCAATGATACTGTTCAATAATTTCCACATTCTGTGGGATCACTTTTCATTGGAATGGGTACAAATATGCATCTTTTTCAGTTGGTTGGCCAGGTAGCTGTCTTCCAAATTTCTTGGCACAGGCAAGTGAGTGCCTCCAGCAAGGCATGAGCTTATTGAATCATCTCAGTAGGTATTCCATCAATTCCTGGAGTCTTGTTCGTTGTCAATTCCTTCAGTGCAGGTTTGACTTCTTCGTTCAATACCATTGGTTCTTGATCATATGCCACCTACTGAAATGGATGAACACTGACCAATTCTTTTTGGTACAGTGACTCTGTGTATTCCTTCCATCTTGTTTTGATACTTCCTACATCATTCAATATTTTGCCCATAGAACCTTTCAATATTGCAACTCAAGGCTTGACTTTTTTCCTTTAGTTCTTTCATCTTGAGAAATGTGGAGGGTGTTCTTCCTTTTTGGTTTTCTAACTCCAGGTCTTCACACATTTCATTGTATTTGATTATAATAATTGACTCTGTCTTCTCAACCTGCTCTTTGAAATCTTCTACTCAGCTCTTTTACTTGTCATTTCTTCCATTTGTTTTGGCTACTTTCTGTTTAAGGACACGTTTCAGAGTCTCTTCCCATATTCATTTTGGTCTTTTCTTCCTTTTCTGTTTTTTTAGTGACCTTTTGCTTTCTTCATGGACGATGTTCCTGAAGTCATCCTGCAGTCCTCTGGTTTTCAGTCATTGGTGTTCAATGCATCAAATCTATTCTTTAGATTGTCTCTAAATTCAGGAGGGATATAAACCAAACTCACTGCCATCAAGTCGAATCTGACTCACAGTGACCCCCTTTGGGTTTCCTTGGCAGTAAATCTTTATGGAAGTAGATTGCCCAGTGTTCCTTCTGTGGAATAACTGATGGATTTGAACCACTAACCTTCTGGTTAGCAGTCAAATGCCTTAAGCACTATGCCACCAGAACTCCTCCTATGAGGGATATAGTCAAGGTCATATTTTGGCTCTCGTGGACTTGTTTTAATTGTCTTCAGCTTCAAGTTGAAGTTGCTTATGAGCGCCTGATAGTCTGTTCCACAGTCAGCACCTGGTCTTGTTTTGGCTGAAGAGATTGAGCTTCTCCATCATCTCTTGCCACAGATGTAGTTGATCTGATTCCTGTGTACTCCATCTTGGGAAGCCCACATATATAGCAGCTATTTGTGTTCTAGAAAAAAGATATTTGCAATGAATAAGTCATTGGTCTTGCAAAATTCTATCATGCTATCTCCAGCATTATTTCTGTCACCAAGGCCATATTTTCCAACTACTGATGACTCTTCTTTGTTTTCAACTTTTGCATTCCAAGCACCAGTGATAATCAACACATCTTGATTGCATGTTTGGTCAATTTCAGACTTCAGAATTTGATAAAAATCTTCAATTTCCTCATTTTTGGCTTTGGTGGTTGGTGCATAAATTTTAATAATAGTCGTATTAACTGGTCTTCCTCACAAGGGTATGGATATCATCTTATCACTGACAGCATTGTACTTCAAGACAGCTCTTGAAACAGTCTTTGTGATGATGAATGGCACACCATTCCTCTTCAAATTGTCATTCCTGGCATAGTAGATCATGTGGTTGTCTGATTCAAAATGGCCAAAACCAGTCCATTTTAGTCACTAATGCCTAGGATATCGATCTTTATACATTCCATTTCATTTTTGACAACTTCCAATTTTCCTAGATTCAGACTTCATACATTCCATGTTCCAATTATTATTGGATGTTTGCAGCTGTTTCTTCCTATGTTGAGTCATGCCACATCAGCAAATGGAGGTCCTGAAAGCCTTACTCCATCCACATCATTAAATTCGGATCTACTCTGAGGAGGCAGCTCTTCCCCAGTCATAATTTGAGTCCCTTCTGACCTGAGGGGCTCATCTTCTGGTACTATATTGGACAATGTTTCAGGGCTATTCATAAAGTTTTCCAGTAATATATCAGGCAGTGTTTCACTGGTATTCATAAGGTTTTCACTTGCCAATTTTTTGAGAAGCGGATAGCCCCTTCCTTCTTTCTCCAAGTTTGTCTTAGTCTGGAAGCTCTGCTGAAACCTGTCCACCATGGGTGACCCTGCTGGTATTTGAAATATTGGTGGTGTAGTCTCCAGCCTCACACCAATGTGCAAGCCATCATAGCATGACAAACCAACAGACAAGTGGTGGATCATTGATATAAGGAGGAATAAAAGAAGCTAGAGATGAAAAATACATACAATGTGATTTGATTTCTATAAATTTCAAAGGAGACAAAGTTAACATATGATGAGAGATTAAGATTAATACTTCCTCTGGGAAGTATTAATTTATAGGGGCCCAAATAGGTTCTGGAGACTGATAATCTGTTTGCTGATCTGGGTGCTGAGTACATGGGTGTGTCCTTTTTTCAAACATTCATTGAATTGCATGCTTGTTATTTGTGTGATTTTCTCTCCTCCAGCCACAGACTTCCTTGTTTCCCTCAAATATATCAAGCACAGCATTGCCTCAGGTCTTTTGCACTTAGGGCTTGCTTCTAGACAACCTTTTCCCTAGATAGCTGTATGGCTTTCCTTCTCACTTCAGTTCTCTGCTGAAATGTTGCTTCAACAGCGAGGCTATTGGAGGAGCCCTCCCTTGCTTGTTGTTGTTGTTGTTGTTATGTGCCATTGAGTCGGACTCAACTCATAGCGACCCTCCTTGGGTTTCCAAGACAGTATCACTGTGGAAGTAGATTGCCCCATCTTCCTTCTGAGGAGTGGCTGGTGGGT
>NW_006921674.1:2304000-2308827 GCF_000298275.1 Orycteropus afer afer | reverse complement strand
TATTTGAATAATAGCAGTATTAACAGGTCTTCCTTGTATAGGTTTGGATGTTATCCTATCCCTGACAACATTGTAATTCAGAACAGATCTTGAAACGTCCTTTGTGATGATGAATGCCATGCCACTCTTCAATTTTTCATTCCCGGCATAGTAGATCATATGGTTGTCTGATTCAAAATGGCCAAAATCAGTCCATTTTAGCTCACTAATGTCTCGGATATTAAATTTCATGCATTCCATTTCATTTTTGACAACCTCCAATTCTCCTAGATTCATACTCTGTACATTCCATGTTCTGGTTGTTAATGGATGTTTGGAGCTGCTTTTCCTCATTTTGAGTCATACTACATCAGCGCATGGAGGTCCTGAAAGACTTACTTTATCCATATCATTAATTTGGTTCTACTCTGGTGAGGCAGCTCTTTCCCATTCCTATTTTGAGTGCCTTCTGACCCAAGGGACTCATCTTTCTGCACTGTGTCAGACAATGTTTCCAAGCTATTCATAAAGTTGCCCAGTAACATGTTTCTCTGCTACTCATAAGGTTTTCCCTGGCCAGTTTTTGAGAAGTGGATGGCCTCCTCCTTCTTCCTAGTCTGTCTTAGTTTGCAAGCTGCGTTGAAACCTGTGCACCATGTGCAACAGTGCTGGCATCTGAAACACCAGGGGCACAGCCTCAAGGTTCACAGCAATGTAGAAGCCCCAGAGGACAACAAATTGACAGACAAGTTTGTCTCCCTTAGCTGCTGGAAACCTCTGCACCCTCCCTTTACCTAATTCCTACCTGGAATCTGCTACTTTGTGGTCCCTGGCCGCTCCCTCCCTTTCCTGGCTCTAGGGGGCTTGGGGCTTAGCCTTGCCTCCCGCCCCTTTTACCTGGATATCCTGCTGCTCCACATCATAGCAACACATAAGCTACCCAGGAAGACAAACTGGCAGAAAAGTTCATCTTCCTTAGTTGTTCCTAACCTGTCTGCACCTGCCTACCTCAGGCAATGGCCTTAAAATAGAGCTGCCCATAAGCGAAAAGCAGCCCCCAGCATCAGCCCACCTGCCTCACATCCCAGCCTTAATATTGATCCACCCAAGTGAAAAGCAGCCACCAAGCCTCAGGCCTGCCTACCTCAGGCCCAGGCCTTAATATAGAGCCACCCCCAAGGGAAAAGAAGCCCCTAGCCCTGGACCCACCTACCTCAGGCATCGGCCTTAAAATAGAGCTGCCCCTAAGCAAAAAGCATGAATGGAAAACTTATTTGCTCTGTAAACTTTCATACAAATCACACACACACACACACACACACGCACACACACAAAGCCACAGAAAGAAATAAGAAAGGAAAAATAAAAGAGATAAAATACAAACACTTTAAGAACCTAAATTTTATTAAAGTGGCAAAGTAGCTGAAAAATTGCAAGCACATGAATTTGTCAAGAGATGTAAGAGTTGTTATTGGGTAGGGCTGTTGGGAAAACTTTTTAAATGAGCCGACTAATCTGGGAAAAGAATATTTTTGTTCGCTTGTAAGGAAGATTGGGCAATCTACTTCTGTAGAGATACGCCTCGGAAACTCAAGGAGGGGTTGCTATGTGTCGGATTTGACTTGATGGCAGTGAGTTTGGTTTTTTGGTTTATTATGAGTGTGGCAGCAGGAACTTCAACAGTCACTAAGTCCATGAAGTAAATGCATGAGAATTACAGAGGCTTGTCCCTGATATTCTGAGTAGTGGAGCTGATACTAATAATCTTCTAAATGATACAACTTATTTAAGATTATTTCACACATAATAGCCAGAGAAATCTTTATAAAATGTAGCTTTGTAGGAGAAAACAAGAAAGCATGTCTTCACACTTTTTTTTTCTCTCTCTCTCTCCTTTTTTCCCCCTTTCTTATTACTCTCTGTGGCTTTGTGTGTGCGTGTGTGTGTGTGTGTATGTGTGTGTGAGAGAGAGATATTTGGATGAAAGTTTACGGAGCAAATACGTTGTTCATTCAAAATGCTGCCCCTTTGGTCTCATACGGTTAATTGTTCTGAGGAGAAAACTCAGTGTTATTGTTCACTTTATAGGCCTGTCTGTTGTTTGGCTGCAAGGTGATTCCTGGGCTTTTGCATCTTTGAAGGAGGCAAAGATTTGTTAAATATTACACCCAAAAATACTAATGAAAGAAAAAACATACAATTGGAGTACATTAAAATGAAAAACTTTCATTGAAAGAAATCATTAAAATATTAAAAAGGCCAGCCACAGATTGGGAAATAAATATTCGTAATGCATAAGTCTGACAAAGGATTCTTACATAAAATATATAAAAACTTCTACAAATCAACAAGAAAAAACATTACAATATAATTGGAAAATGAACAAAAGCTTATTGGGTACTTCATAAATGAGGATATGTAAATTACCAATAAACATATGAAAATGCTCAACTCCATTAATCACTCAAAACCAAAAAAAAAAACCAGACTCACTGCCATTGAGTTGAGTCCAACTCATAGCGACCCCCTTTGGTTTCTGAGGAAATAAATCTTTATAGAAATAGATTGTCCAGTCTTTCTTCCATGGAGTGGCTGGTGGGTTTGAACCATCAACATTCTGGTTAGCAGTCAAATGCCATAGGCACTATGCCACTGGGAAATATAAATGAAAACCATAATGAATTAACAATACACATGCACCATAGTGACTAAAATTTAGAAAACTACTGGTACCACGTGTTAATGAGTATGTGAAACAACTGGAACATTCATACACTGCTGGTAGGAGTGTAAATTGGTACAATTTAGGAACACTGGCATTGTTGACTAACAGCTTATAACAATTCTACTCCAAGGTAAAATCAAACAAATGCATACATACTATGGTAGGTAGAATAATGACTTCCTAGAGATAGTTGATTCCAAAAGCATTAAAAGCCTTGGAAACCCTATGCAGCATTTCTACTCACTCATATATGGGTACTATGAGTCAGAATCAACTTGATGGCAGGGAATTTTTATAGATGTGCATATACAGCCCTGGTTGCACAATGGTTAAGTGCTTGGCTGCTAACTGAAATGGTGGTTCTAACCTAGCAGCTGCTCCATGGGAGACAGATGTAGCAGTATGCCTCCATAAAATTACAGTGCTGGCAACCCTACAAGGCAGTTCTACTCTGTCCTATAAGTCACTATGAGTCAGATTCAACTGATGCAACAAGTTTAAAGATGTCTGTGTCTTAAGTGAATGTTACCTTATATGGCAAAGGCATTTTTGCAGTTGTGATTAAAGACCTTGAAAAGTGATCATCTTGGATTTTCTGGTTAGGTATAATCATAAGTGTTCTTATGAGAGAGAAGCAGGAGAAGTCAGAGGCAGAGACAAGGCAACAAAATAATGGTAAAAAGACATTGGAGTGATGTGGTCATGAGACAAGGAAGACCCTGAGCATCTAGAAGCTGAAATAGGCAATGAATGGCTTCTTCTCAGAACGTTCTCAGAGAAATTACCTCTGCCAATATCTTGATTTTAGCTCCGCAAGACTCATTTCAGACTTCTGACCTCTGGAACTTTAGAATAGAATAAACTTGTGTTGCCATTAAAGTTGTGGTGACTTGTTATAGTAGTAACAAGAAAACGAAGACATGTTTACCAAAGATTTCACAAGAGTGTTCATAATAGCACTTTTTATAAAGCCCCATACTGGAAACAACCAAAATGTCCACAAACAATGAATGGATAAATAGATTGTGGTATTGTCCTACTTATATCAAATGAAATACTATTTCATCATTAAAATAAACAATTGCTGCATGGAAAAACATGTATGGATATTATAGGTAAGTTGTTGTTAGGTGCTGTTGAGTCAGCTCTGACTCATAGCAACCCTATGCACAGCAGAATGAAACACTGCCTAGTCCTGTGCCAGCCTCACAATCCTTGCTATACCTGAAGCCATCATTGCAGCCACTGTGTCAATCCATCTCCTTGGGAGCCTTCCCCTTCTTTGCTGACTCTCCATTTTACCAAGTGTGATCTTTCTCCAGGGAATGGTCCATTCTGACAACATGACTAAAGCAGGTGAGATGAAGTCTTGCTTCCAAGGAGCATTCTGGCTGCACTTCTTCCAGGAAAGTTCTGTTTGCTTTTGGCAGTCCATGGTACTTTCAGTATTCTTCACCAACTCCATAACTCAAAAGCACCAACTCTTCCTTGGTCTTTCTTGTTCATTGTCCAGGTCACACATACATACGTTGTTGTTGTTAGGTGCCGCCGAGTCATTACCAACTCATAGTGACCCCATGCACAGCAGAACGAAACACTGCCCGATCCCATGCCAGCTTCATGAACCCTGATATACTTAAGCCCATCATTGCAGCCACCATGTCAATCCATCTCGTTGAAGGCCTTCCCCTCTTTTGTTGACCCTCCACCCTACCAAGCATGACATCCTTTTCCAGGGCATTGTCCCTTCTGACAACATGACCAAAATAGGTGAGACGAAGTCTGGCCATTCTCGCTTCCAAGGAGCATTTTGGGTGCACTTTCTCCAGGACAGATCTGTTAGTTCTTTTAGTAGTCCATGGTACTTTCAGCATTCTTTGCCAGCATCACATCTCAAAAGCATCAACTCTTCTTCAGTCTTCCTTATTTATTGTCCAGCTCTCACATGCATAGGAGGCAATTGGAAATATCATGGCTCGTGTCAGGCATACCTTAGTCCTCAAGGAGACATCCTTGCTACTCAGCACTTGAAACAGTTGCTTCACGGTTGACCTTCCCAGTGCTACACGTTGTCTATTTTCCTGACTGCTGCTTCCATTGGCATTGATTGTAGAACCAAGCAA
>NW_006921674.1:2292018-2297432 GCF_000298275.1 Orycteropus afer afer | reverse complement strand
CCCATCTTCCTTCTGAGGAGTGGCTGGTGGGTTTGAACTGCCAGCCTTCTGGTTAGCAGTCAAGTGCCTTAGCCACTATGCTACCAGAGCTCTCATCCCCCCTCCCTTGCTAGTCTTTATCTTATCCTGCCTTATTTTTCTTTAGAATATTTATCACTACCTGCATTACTATGTATTTATGTGTTTATTATTTGTTTCCTGACACTGGAATGTAAGCTCTATGAGGGTAGATTTTTTTCATTGATACTGTATCTAAACAGTGTATATTCTCAATAACAATTATGAAGCAAATTGTGTGTGAAGCAAAGTATGTGTGTTTGAGTAAAAAGATGCAAGTGTCTTTATATCCCTCTTATTTTGATAGATAGATTGTTGTGGTATCAAAATCTAGGTTGATAGTTACTTTTGTTTGGTACTTCAGAGAGCTTTCTGGCTTCCCCTTATCAGTCCTTTCTCAACCATTTTATATTATATTATATTATACCTTCCCATCCTCCCAATTCTCTTCCTATTTAACTGCTACTGTATTCTGTGTCTCTAAAGTTCTTCTGCATTGTATCCATCACTTTACTCCTTTGTGTTGCTGTCTGGATATTTTGCTTAGATCTATCTCCAATTCACTAAATTTTTTTAAACTCATCTATCTACACAAAGTGCACAAATCACAAGGTTTTTTTTTTGTTGTCAGGTGCCATCAAGTCATTTCCAACTCATAGCAACTTTATGTACAACAGAATGAGACGCTGCTGAGTCCTGTGCAGGCCCACCATCCTTGCTATACCTGAGTCCATCACTGCAGCCACTGTTTCAATCCATCTTCTTGAGGGGCTTCCCCTTTTTTGCTGACCCTCCACTTTTTCTAACCTTTGATTTTTAGTCTATTTCTGTCTTTGTGTCTAACGTGTGTCTCTTGTAGACAGCATATGGATGGGTCATGTTTTCTTATCCAGTCCGTAACTCTCTCTCTCTCTCTTGAGTGGGGCATTTAATCCATTGACATTCAGTGTAATTATCTACAAGTATGAATTTATTGATTTCAATTTGTTATGTGTTTTTTCATGGTGTTGCTGACTTCTGTGTTCCGTATAATTTCCTCTGGAGAGCTTATTTTGTTATCATCTCCTTTGTTGCTAATGTCTTAGTATTTGCTAAATATTTGTACTTGTTCTCATTTTTATTTTGATGTGAAGTTTTACTATTTTTCTTTGAGGTTACCCTGTGATCTATAATTTTCTTCCCAAGTTTAAAACAGTCTGTTCTATCTTATAGTTGTCTTGACTTCCTCACCATGTAGAAGTTCTGTAATTATTCTGTTTATTCCCTCTTTTTGGTTTGTAGCTGTCCTCACTTACCAACTGGTGTCTCTGGTTCCCTGTTTACAATCTTGTAAGCTTATTTTATCTTGCATATTTCTATAACTGGGTTGGTTTCTGGATTATGTCATCATATGTGTTAATCATTGGTTGTTGTTTATTGTTGGTTCTCTATCAGAAGGACTCCTTTTAGAATCTCTTGTAAAGTTGGTCTGGTTTTAACAAATTCCCTTAATTTCTCTTTTTCTTGAAATCTCCTAATTTCACCCTCATATTTGAGAGAAAGTTTTGCTGGATATAAAAATATATAAATCTTTGTTAGAGACTTTTTTTCTTTCGGGATTTTACATATCTCATCCCATTGCCTTCTTATCTTCATGGATTCTGCCAAGAAATCAGAGCTTAGTTTTATTGGTTGTCTTTATAGGTAACTTTTTGTTTTTCCCATGCTGCTTTCAGGATTCTTTCCTTGTATTTGCTTTTCTTGGGCTTGATTATGATATGTCTTGGAGATTTTCCTTTGGGTCTATCCTGTTTGGGGTTTGTTGAACTTCTTGAATGGATATATTCTCATCTTTCATCATATTAGGGAAATTCTCTTCCAACAAATCTTCAACAATTTTCTCTGTGGTTTTATTTGTCTCTTCCTGTCTGGAATTCCTATTAAAACAAAACAAAACAAAATTCACTGCCATTGAGTTGATTCCAACTCATAGCAACCCCCTTTGGGTTTCTGAGGTCGTAAATCTTTATGGAAATATATTGGCAAGTCTTCTTTCCACAGAGTAGTTGATGAGTTTGAACCACCAACCTTCTGGTTAGCAGTCAAATGTCTTAGGCATTATGGCACCAAAGTTCCTGGAATTCATATCACCTGTAGGTTATTCCTCTTGATGGTATAACACATGTATCTTAAGCTTTCTACATTTTGTTTTGATCTTTCATGTGATTAATTCCTTAAGAAAGTTGTATTGAGGTATTTGTCTTCAATCTCATTAATTCTGTTTTCGACTGATTCAGCTTTACTCCTTTGCCCCTTCAGTGTGTTATCTATTTCTGAAATCTTAGTATTAATCTTCTGGATTTCTATTTATTGTTTTTGTGTTGCTTCTAATTTTTAAATTTATTTTGTCAATTTGTTCTTGTAGTGTTTTTCTAACTTGTTCTAGAATTTTTTCCATGTTTTCCTTAATTTTGTCAATGCTTTCCTTGTTGTTGTCAGTGTTTTCCTTGATCTATCTCTCAATTCCTTGAAGGTACCCAAATATAATTCTTTTGAATTCCTTATCAGGGAGTCCCAGTGTTGCTTCTTCCTCAGGGATGTTTTCTAGGTTTGTATCCCTTGTTTCTACTACTTCATCTTTCTTCTTTTTGTGGACTGTGCTGATCTATTGTCTCCAAGACATTGTGATAGTGTTATGTGTGAAAGAGAATGAGTGTGTGTGCACAGACTCTGTTAGCTTTTTATAAGGAGCAGTTGAGGGTGAATTGAGGTGGTACTTGTCACCATATATTGTTGGCCAGTTGGTGCAAAAGCAAGTGGTAGCCTTCACTCATTGGGTGGGGGTTCAGGAGTCGCAGGTGTGGTTGAGTTGTGTCAGAACAGTTGCTGTCTTCCACTCAGTTAAATGGAAAAAAAAATTAAAAAAAGAGAAAGAAATAAAAGCAAGAGAACAAAAAACTCAAGCTCCATAAACAAACAAGAACAATCACACAAAAAGAGATAAAGAAGAAATGCAATAAATTAGAAGAAAAATTTCAAAATATATTAAAAAAGGATAAAAGAAAGATAATGAAAAAAAGAGAAAGGAAGCCACAATATCTGGGGAAGGAGGAATGAGAGAAAAGATCAGAAGAATAGCAAAGAAAAAAATGAGAAAATTGCAAAAGGAAAAGCAAGAGATGGAAAGAACCAAAAGAAAGGAAAAAAAAGGGGGGGGGAGGATCCAGCAAAAAGGAAGAAGAAAAAGAAGAAAAACAACCAAGGATGAGAAAGGGAAAACAAATTTAAAAAAAAAAAAAAAAAGGAAAAAAGGAGGAAGACAAAAAGAATACTTTAAAGACAAACAATCAAAAACAAAATTTTGGGGGATGGGGCATGGCACTCAGGGCACATACTGGCATGGAATTCCTGCTTGTCAAGAAGATGGTGGAGGCAAGGGATGGCCACACCTCGGTTCACCAAAAGTGTGTGGTGTATAAGAGTAACAAGGGGAATATTGCACCTTTCCAGTTGTCAGCCTCTAGTATGGTTGTCCATGCTGTCCCTAGGAAGTGGAGCCTACTGCTTTGTCACAGATGAGGTCAGAAGACCACTTGCATATATTCAAAATGGTTGTGCCCGCCGTTAGTGAATATTCAAAATGGCTGCACCCTCAGGACAGTTGCTTCAGTCCACATGTCTGTTTGCCTCCTTCTTCGCTGTTTTCCTTTCAGGTTGTCAGGCACCAATGCAGTCCTTGCCCATGTAGTCTTTAGTGAGCAGAGCTGATTTTTAGGTTGTGTTCTGGTTATGTAGTGCTGCTCTGACAAGAAATATACCACAAATGGGATGACCTTAACAAACAGGAGTTTATTCTTACAATTTGGAGGCTTTAAGTTCAAGTTCAAAGTGCCAAGCTCTAGGGGCCGGGTGAAAGCCCTTCAGTCTTATGCTTCAGCTCTGCCTCCAGCTCCCGGCCCACTGAAGCTACAGGCTTTTGTTCACTCAGACAGCTGTTAGCTGCTGAAGCTGCCAAGCCCAAGGTTGACAAGTAACAAGGCACACTCCCAATATAACCAAATCACATGGCAGGCCATTAATTCAAGTCCATTATAAGTCCCACCATTGGCAGAGCATGGCAGGCTGCTGAACAATGACACGGCTACATGCAGGGTTCAAGGTGCCATAAGCTAAAGACCATTCCCAAGGCTTCTCCTTATATACAGGAAGCAGACCACATCCCAAAGGCAGCTACTCAACTGCTTGTGGTAGATCCCACTATGGAGTTGATTGCCAGCCTCAATGTGGGGAATAACTACCGCCAGCTGCCTAACCACTCAACCAGGCCCAGCCAAGTTGACACACTCACATAACTACAACAGGTTGCTACTGGGAAATATTCAAAATGGGTGTGCCTTCAGGACCGCTGGCAGTCCACAGCTCCATTTGTCTCCTTACTCACTGTTTTCCTTCAAGTTCTTCTACTAGGTTATATTTAATCCTTGTCTTTATCCTTACCTTCAAAGCTCAGGGTTCTGTGACTATCTTCTGTATCAGTTTCAACAGGTTTCTCATTGTTTTGTTGTAGAAGGTCTGTGTAGCTTGTCTGCTTATTCCACCATCTTGTCAGAACTCTCCAGTTACTGCAGTTTTCAGAGTTAGGGTTTTTATTTGATTCTATTTTACAATTATCAGTTCATTGTCAAAATTTTAAATCTTATCTTTTGTTTCCTCGAATATAGTAAAGTCTTTTTCTAATATGTGATTATTTAGATTTCCTGTGGTTCTCTTGCTGTTATCTGTTATTTCTCTTGTTTTAAGCACATTGTTTTGTCTTCTTGTATCTTGATTATTTTAAAATGGAAACTGAGTATTTTATATAACATAGTAGAGATGTTATACTTAGGGATGTGATAATGTTGTCTTCCTGTAGGAAGGATTTATATTTTCTTCTGGTAGGTAGCTAGGGACACTAGCTTTCAGATCACCTAAATTCAATCAAAGCTTCAGATGATTTATATCTGAACTGTAGTTCTTATAAAAACTAGTCTTTTCCTGATAAACACTCATTCAAGCATGCAGTTCTTTGTAATCCCAAACCAAAGCCCAAAGTATTTACCGTCACTCTGGCTCTTGGTAGGTGATAAACTTTAATTTTTCTTCCCTTAGCACCATGAATCTGCTCAAAGTGCCATTAATCTCCCAATCTTCTCAATCTTCCAAAGTGAGTGGGTACATAAAGAAAAAGTGGCCCCAAATGCAGAGTCATATACCTTTTTTTTAATGTCCTTAGATCTTGTTCTTTTTATTTGCCTCTGCATCTTTAATCCTTAAACAGCACCAAGCAGATTTAAATATATATATATACACACACCACAACAAATATATATATATATATA
>NW_006921674.1:2285402-2291713 GCF_000298275.1 Orycteropus afer afer | reverse complement strand
TTTTTTTTTTTTGAGTGCTGAGTTTGCCTTCTATATTTGCACTGGAATTGTGTGATCTTGGGAATTTACTTAAACTTTTAAAGCTTAATGTCACCCATCATTTTGAAATGGTATTTGTGTTAGATATAATTTCTATGGTAAACTGTGCAATGTGGATCTTTTAAAAACTATCCTGTTAATATTGAAAGTAAGGGATTTTATATATATTTTTTTTTCTAACAGAAAATGAGTCATAATATAAATGTCTTATTTGTGGATATATGGTACTTGATGTTTGGGAGTTCCCCATAATCACAGTGATTTACTCTGACAGTACTTTGACAGACAGACTTCTCATCTTTACTGATAGAGAAATGTGGATATTTCTGTTTCCAGCAATATCACCTTATACAAAATCTGTTGGATATACTACAATAAATAACTTTTAAAAGTTTCAATAATTCTTCCCTGTCTTAAAATCAAAAGACAGCAGAATCTGGAGTAGTTAGCTAACACCTAATCTGCTGTTTCATGGAAGTATTCTCTCATACCAGAAGACTTATGTTTCATGGCTCATTTAGACCATCTATTTGGGAGCTCTGGTAGCGTAGTGTCTAAGGCACTTGACTGCTAACCAGAAGGCTGGCAGTTCAAACCCACCAGCTACTCCTCAGAAGGAAGGTTGGGCAATCTACTTCTGCAGTGATACTGCCTCGGAAACCCAAGGAGGGGTCGCCATGAGTCAGGTCCGACTCAAGGGCAAATAACAACAACAACAACATGGTTTATATAGTCAGTTTCTTCAGAAGATTATTTTCTCAGTGAAAAGACAGACTAGGAAAAAAAAGTCTTCCCCCCAGCAAAAATACATGACAAGGTCATTTGTTCATCCTTGGCTCTGACTCTAACTGCCAGCCCCCCACCCCCCCGCAACACACACAAAACCAAACTCACTGCCGTGGAGTCACTTCTGACTCATAGTGACCCCTCCTTGGTTTCCAAGGCACTATATCATCTATGGAAGTAGATTGTCCAGTCTTCCTTACAGGGAGTGACTGGTGGGTTTGAACTGTCAGCCTTCTGGTTAGCAATGTAGTGCAAAAAATTTTTCCCCTCTAACACAACCTGATACAATCCTGACTTCCTAACAAAACCCTGACTTTGTGTCAGTTTGGTATCTGGATTCATATAATCCCAAACTTAGAAATCTATTTAATATGGTCATAAGTGTCTGGCAAAAGCAGATATTTAAGTCACAGCCCACGATATTTGTGTAGATTTAGATTAACTGAGCTCATATTTAAAACTTTGCTATTCATAAGGTTTTCACTGGCCAATTCTTTGAGAAGTGGACGGCCTCTTCCTTCTTCCTAGTCTGTCTCAGTCTATAAGCTGTGCTGTTACCTGTGCACCAGGTGCATCTCGCTGGGTTTTAAACACCAGAGGCTCAGCCTCAAAACTCACGTCTACATGTCACCACAGTAGGACAAACCGATAGACAAGTTTGTCTTGCTGTTGGAGACTTCTCGTATCACCCCCACCTGGGTCCCTGTGGCTGACTGTACCTCTGTCAGCTTCCTGGCTTTTAATCCCCTTTCTCCTGCTCTTCTGCCCTGCTGCTTTGGGCATCCCTGAGTTGTCCCTGGGGCTGCTGCTCCTCTGTCCAGGTTCCTGGCTTTTATCCCCTTTCTCCTGCTCTTCCGGCCTGCTACTCTGGGCGGGCCTGAGTTTCCTCTCCTCACCTAATCCCTTCAGCTGATTGCTCTTCTCTCTGGTTTCCTGGCTTTTAATCCCCTTTCTCCTGCTCTTCCCACCTGCTACTTTGGGCGTCCCTGAGTTGTCTCTCCTCACCTGTAACCCTGGGGCTGATTCAGAAGAGGACGTGGAACAAGGATATCACAGCTGTTGTCAGATGGATCTTGGCTCAAGGCAAAGAATACCAGAAAGATGTTTACTTGTGTTTTATTGACTATGCAAAGGCATTTGATTGTGTGGATCATGACAAATTATGGATAACATTGAGAAGAATGGGAATTCCCGAGCACTTGATTGTACTCATGAGGAATCTGTACCTTGACCAGGAGGCTGTCGTTCGAACAGAACAAGGAGACACTACATGGTTTAAAATCAAGAAGGGAGTGCGTCAGCGTTGTATTCTTTCTCCACACTTATTCAATCTATATGCTGAGCAAATAATCCAAGAAGATGGACTATATGAAGAAAAACGTGGTATCAGGATTGGAGGAAGAATCATTAACAACCTGAGATATGCAGATGATACAACTTTGCTTGCCGAAAGTGAGGATGACTTAAGGCACCTACTGATGAAGGTTGAAGAATACAGTCTGCAGTATGGATTACGTCTCAATATAAAGAAAACAAAAATCCTCACAACTGGACCAATGAGCAGCATCACAATAAATGGAGAGAAGATTGAGGTTGTCAAGGAATTCACATTGCTTGGTTCTACAATTGATGCCAACGGAAGCAGCAGTCAGGACATTAGATGATGTGTAGCATTGGGAAAATCAACTGCGAAGGAACTGTTTCAAGTGCTGAGGAGCAAGGATATCTCCTTGAGGACTAAGGTGCACCTGACACAAGCCATGATATTTCCAATCGCCTCATATGCATGTGAGAGCTGGACAATGAATAAAGAAGACCGAAGAAGAGTTGATGCTTTTGAGTTGTGGTGCTGGTGGAGAATGCTGAAAATACCATGGACTGCTAAAAGAACTAACAGATCTGTCCTGGAGGAAGTGCAGCCAGAATGCTCCTTGGAAGCAAGAATGGCCAGATTTCATCTCACCTATTTTGGTCATGTTGTAAGAAGGGACCATTTCCTGGAGAAGGATGTCATGCTTGGTAGGCAAGAGGGGGAAGCCTTCAATGAGAAGAATTGACACGGTGGCTGTGATGATGGGCTCAAGAATAGCAGGGATTGTGGGGCTGGCGCGGGATCGGGCAGTGTTTCGTTCTGCTGTGCATGGGGTCGCTATGAGTCAGAAACGACTCGATGGCACTTAACAACAACAACATATTTAAAACTTATAAAACACACAAGAAAGAAACCATCATGTTTGAGAATCAGCATACATAGCAAACTATAGAATTTGAAGTGGGGTACACCATCAATAGGACTTTTTTTTTTAAAAAACAAAAGAGAGAGTAGACTTAAGCATATTTATAAGTTAAGAAGAAAAATAGGATCTAGGATGGAGGAGTGAGGGAGAATTATCGATGGAAATCCTGGAGTAGACAAGAATATATAGGGGATCTGGAACAGAGACAGAAAGAAAATGGATTATTCTCCTGAGGAGTGGAAAGTGATGTTGAAATCTGAATTAGGAACGGACAGGAACTTGAAGGATTTGTGGGTCAATTTTCTCAATTTAATAGGAATAATGGAGGAGAAGAGAGTGAGTAGTTGGATTGGAAACCTGAGGATTTGAATAAAAGTCTAGGTTTTACATGGAGAAGGAGAGGAAGATGAAGAGGAAAAAATAGAGTGGCTGCTGATTAGTGATGAGAGCCTGAGAATGGACCTGAGAATTTGAACTATTTTCAGTCTGTGAAGTAGCACGTTTGGGCAGCCATGGAAGCTCTAAAACGCACAAGTACACCTGAAGGCACATTTCTAGCAAAGGCAGTGAGTAACTAGAATTCTTGCATTATCAAAAAAGAGATAAATTTATTTTCAGCATTTGAGTTTAAGAAAGGCATTGCATATAAGAATTTTGTAAGTTTTGTTGAAGCAAATGGTTAGAAAATTTACCATTTTCATGGTAAAAAGGGTAATTAGCTCTCCTGAAAACTCACATGGTCAAATACTGGACAAATGACCTCTTAATGAATTTGTTTATGTTTTATCTGATTAAATTGATTGCCAAAATAATTTTTTTTTCCATCTCTCTAAACATACCTAGCAAGTATGGCACACACACATAAAAACAACATTAAAACTTTCTCAAACAGAATATTCAGAAAATGTTTGGATACTGTGCATGTTGTTTGAAATACTGACAGTCAAAGAACAAGTGTATGTATGAGTATTACAGTTTCCTATATCATTATTTCAATGCCACTTGAATCCTTCACTGTGTTATGTGTTCTGATCATTTATTGATCTTCTGGTAACTAGCATGACAGCTGCAGCAGAAGCCTTACCATATTCCTGTCCAGAATCACTGCTGCACCACAGTACCTTCTGTGAAGAAAATTAAGTATGGATGAGAGATCCTTGTTGATTTTACTCCCAGCAGATTTTAATGAAAAATTACATTGGTTCAGGAAATCCTGAAATAAGAGAGAGAGAGAGAAAATAAAAAGAGAGGAAGAAATGAGGGGGACTCTGAAACAACAAAAGTAAAATCCGTTGAAAAGAATGAAGAAGGTAAGACAAAGTTTTAAAAAATTCCAAGAGACTAAAAGAAGAAAGCATCTCCAAAAATGGTTTGGTGAGGGAGTTAGGCTTGGGAAGTGCCAAGAGTCAAAGGAAGCAGGGAATCATCCAATTCCAGTGTTCTTGGCACATCACACAGCTCTTTGGCAAGCAAGGCTCCTTTGGCGGTTGCTAAATGTTTAGTACCCCTAAGAGGGAGTTTATGAAGAACACTAGGTAATATAAAGCCTTGTTTAACTTAGTCGCTGTGCTCAGTTTTGGTAATGAGGATTTCATCAGTTGCCAATATTTTCTTTTGGTTATTTTATCATTATGATGTTTATTTTAAAAGACACTAGGAATTAGAATGACAAATAGTTTAAGCCTAAATTAAATGTTGTCAAGGAAAAAAAAAACATTCTCCAAAAATTTCTTGGGCTTATTAGCTTTATTCAACTGTAAGGAGCTGCTACTGTATTTCCAAACCACCAAGTAAGTCATCATATGCTAACCCCTTGATAACCTGCTGCTTCAGTATTCAGCTATCCCTTGCTTCTGTTTCTGCCTTAGGAAAAGGAAATGTAATGGAAATGTGCAAATATAGTTAAAAGAAGTAAGTATTAAAAAATTTTATGAATATCAGAAAGGTTTCTGTTTCTTATAAAATGGTCATAGTATGAATAAAAATACAGGATCTGAAGAGAAAAGAAATAAGCAACGCAGTTTGGCATCATAAAGCGCCTGCCCTTTATTTTAAAGGAAAGCTCATCAGATTCTCATCCTGGGGTCACATAGTGTATTTTATGTGACATTTCAACAAGCCTGATTATCTACTTTTTATCTTGCAAATGGTATACAGAAAATGTATAACTTGGTAACGTGAGAAATCCATCAGACTGTAAACTCCTTGAGTTCAGAAACCATACATATCTCACTAAATTATGGATTTTCAGTGCCTAGCACATGCCTACTTCATCGTAGGAGCTTGGGAAATATTTTTTGAGTGGATGAAAGAAAACAGACTGGGTTGATCCAGAAATATATGTCTGTCCTGTGAACCAAATATGTGATATATCTTATGAAGCCTGAAAAATCTTGGTTGCAATACTGACAGTGCTGCCCTGTAGAGATAATTGGATTGGAAAATATTTTATTTTTTTCTGAGGTTAGCATCAGATCTTTCTTGAATGACTTTGTGAAATTTATAATTGAGGACATAGGTAACTATTTTGATCAAAACCAAACTCAAAAATAGTGGCCTTCAAGTGGAGGCTTCTGAAGCCAGGCTTATTTTTAATATGCCATAAGTATTTAAAATAGAACATTGCTGTTGTCAGGTGTCCTCCAGATGGTTCTGACTCACAATGACCCTATGTACAACAGAACAAAACACTATTTGGTCTAATACCAACCAGAAATATTTCCAGAAAAGAAGGAGACATAGAATGGGGAAGAAAAATATCTGATGAAACAATGACCCAAATTTAGTGAAAAAGCCATCAGAACTCTTGACAAGTACATAGGTAAATGTAAAAGGTATCAGAAAGAAGAAGAATACAAGAAATAGTAAATATGTAAGGGTGGGTCTGGTGGTGTAGTGCCTAAGGCATTTGACTGCTAACCAGAAGTCTGACAGTTCAAACCCACCAGCTGCTCCACGGAAGGAAGACTTGACAATCTATTTCCATAGAGATACTGCCTCAGAAATTCAAGAAGGGGTGGCTATGAGTCAGAACAAACTCTATAGTAGTTAGTTTGATTCTTCTTCGATTTTTCTTTTTTTTTTTTGTAAGATAACTGACTGTGTTGGGATTACAAAATTTATGTAACACTAGTAATATGTGTAAAAACAGTAGCATAAAGGATAATTATCTTTAGGCTAGGTTCTCTAGAGAAGCAAAACCAGTAAAGTATATGTGTGTGTGTGTGTGCGTATATATATATATATATA
>NW_006921674.1:2282191-2283837 GCF_000298275.1 Orycteropus afer afer | reverse complement strand
GTTTTAGTATTTTCTAAATATTTGTGCTTGTCCTCTTTTTTATTGTGATGTGAAGGTACATTGTTTTTCTTTGAGGTTACCCTGTGATTTATAATTTTCTCCCTGAGTTTAGAACAGTCAATTCTGTCTTGCAACTCTCTTGACTTCCTCACCATTTAGAAGCTCTGTAACTACACTATTTTTCCCCTTTTTCTGGCTTGTAGTTGTCCTCATTGGCCAATTGATGTCTCTGGTTCCCTGTTTACAATCTTGTAAGCTTATTTTACTTTGGATATTTCCATAGCTATGTTGGCTCTGGGTTATATCATCTTGTGTATTAATGGTCGGTTGTTGTTTGCTATTATTGGTTCTCTGTTCAAAGGACTCCCTTTAGTATCTCTTGTAAGACTGGCCTGGTTTTGACAAATTCCCTTAATTTCTGCTTATCTGCTAACCTCCTAATTTCACCATCTTATTTGAGGGACAGCTTTGCCAGGTATATAATTCATGGTTGAAAATATTTCTCTTTCAGGATTTTATATATACTATCCCATTACTTTCTTGTTTGCATGGTTTCTGCTGGGTAATCAGAACTTATTCTTATTGGTTGTCTTTTGTAAGTAACTTTTAATTTTTCCCATGCTGTTTCAGGATTCCTTGTCTTTGGTTTTGATGAGTTTGATGATGATATGTCTTGGTGATTTTCTTTTGGGTCTATCCTGTTTGGGGCTTGTTGGACTTCTTGAATGGATATATTCTCATCTTTCGTAGTATCAGGGAAATTCTCTTCCAACAAATCTTGGACAATATTCTCAATGGTTTTCTTTTTCTCCTCTTGTTCTGGAATTCCAATTACACATAGTAATTTCTCTTGATGGTATCACAAATTAATCTTAGTCTTTCTTCATTTTGTTTTGATCTTTTTTCTGATTGATTCCTTTCCAAAGAAGTATTCAGGTATTTGTCTTCAATGTCATTAATTCTGTTTTCCATCAATTCTACTCCTTTGCCCTTTCAATGTGTTATCTGTTTCTGAAAATTTAACATTAATCTTCTGAATTTCTTTCTGTAGATTTTGAATCATTTCTAACTTTTCATTTATTTTGTCATTTTGTTCTTGTATTTTCTTCCAAAATTGTTCTAGGGTTTGTCTATGTTTTCTATAATTTTGTCAGTGTTTTCCTTGATATGTGTTTCAATCCTTTGAAGATATCTAAATATAATTCTTTTGAAATCCTTATCAGGGAGATCCAATGCTGTTTCTTCCTCAGGGATGTGTTCTTGGTCTGTATCCTGCTCCCTTTTTTCTACCACTTTATCTTGCTGCATTGTGTGGACTGTGATGGTCTGTTGTCTCCAAGACATTGTGAAATTGTTGTATTTATCTCTGTTAACTGTTCATGGAGAGCAGTAAGGGAGAGTCAGGCCCTTCTTGGTGGTCATTTATCATTGGCCAGATGGTGGAGAAGGAAGTGGTAGCTCTCTCTCAGTAAGTGAAGTTGCAGATGGTGTGGGTATAGTTGCATCGTATGGACACTATTGCTGTCTCCCACTCAGTTAGACAAAAACAACAATGGAAAAACCATCAAAAAAGTAAAAGCAAGTGGACAAAAACACAGCACATAAACACACAGGAACAATCATCAAAAAAAGGAAAAAGAAAAGAA
>NW_006921674.1:2275933-2282091 GCF_000298275.1 Orycteropus afer afer | reverse complement strand
TATATATATATATATTCTCAGGGAAATGGTTCACACAGTTATAGAGGCTGGGAAGTCCCAAGGTCATGGATCAAACGTCAAAAGGAAGCCTTTCCTGACTCACACAGCTGCAGGGGCTGACAAATCCAAGATCGGCAAGCAGTATAGCGGGCTGCTGACTTTGGCAGATGAAGAATCCTCTTGGATGGTAAAATGGCAGATTATTGGCTCACAGGCTGCAATGTTAGCAATTCCAAGATCAGCAGGCAATATGGCAGACCACTGGTTTAGCTCCAACAACTGGAAGCTAGCTGCAGGATCCAGATGCAACAGAAAGTCTGAGAATTTTCCTAGGATGTCCGTATATATGTTGGAAGCAGGCCACTCCCCTGAGGAAATTCCCTTTCAACTGATTGGCTGCTTGCAACATATCCCACCACAGAGGTGACTACCTTAGCTCAGATCTCATCATGGGAATGACCACACCACTCAGAAACATGGTCCCCCCAAGTTGACACACAACCTTAACTATCACACCTTAACTTACAGGAGATAAGCAAATGAAATTTTACTTTTGTAAGATTAGTACAAGGAACTCTGGTGATACTGTGGTTAAGGCATTGGGCTGCTAATCAAAAGACCAACAGTTTGAAATCACTTGCTGCTCCATGGAAGAAAGACAAGGTAGTCTGCTTTTGTAAAGCTTTATGGTTTTGGGAACCTTGAGAGGGTCGTTATGAGTTGGAATCAACTCTATGGCAATGGGTGAGATTGGTACACTATTAAGTCTAAGTAGACCATGATAAGTTAACCTTTAGGGTAAACACACACACACATGGAGCTCTGGTAGCACAGTGCCTAAGGCATGACTGCCAACCAGAGGTTGGTGGTTCAAACCCATCAGCCACTCTGCAGAAGCAAGACTGGGCAATTTACTTCCGTAAAGATTTACCACTTCAGAAACCCAATGGGGGTCACTATGAGTCAGAATCAACTCTATGGTAGTGGGACTGGTTTGGTTTAAATGTATATATGTGTGTGTGTGTGTGTGTGTATGTATATATATATATATATATATATATATATATAAACTCTGGTAGCATGGTGTCTAAGGCACTTGACTGCTAACCAGAAGGCTAATGCTTCAAACCCACCAGCCCTTCCTTGGAAGGAAGGTTGGGCAATCTACTTCCGTCGTGATACTGCTTCAGAAACCCAAGGAGGGGTCGCTATGAGTTGGATCTGACTCGACAGCAAATAGCAACAACAACAACAACACACATGTACATATATATGTATGTATGCTATATATACATTTATACAAAGGTATAGCTAATAATCCAATAGTGGAATTAAAATAAAATACTAAAAGTATCTATTTAGCACTCACCCCACCTCCAAAATAAGGCTGTAAAGGAGAAAAACAAGCAAAAATGGATAAATAGAAAACTGATATACTTTAACCAACCATATCAATTTTGCATTACATTTAAATAGTGTAACAGACTAATCAAACAATAGAGATGGAGTTAAAGAGATGAAACAGAGAGATATGTTGGCTGTAGAATGTGGCTAATGTTCAATAGAAGATATACATTGTGAAAACTAAACTAAAGTGGTATTTCTATATTGTATGTGTTAGAACATTCATAGATATATCCTAACTTTAGAGCCACAAATAGAATCCCCTGTTGTTAATGGTTTACTTCATTCTCTGCATCCACTGGAAACAAAAGCACCCATCCTGGTACTAAATTATCTCTTTCTTTTGGATGTTTATAGTCTGGAAGGCATTGAAAATGTCTGAAGAATAATGAAACAGGAGAACTGGGACCCATACACCCCTGGTTATTTCTTCCCAGTGTTATTACTTTCTTTTATACCATCCGGTGCAAAATAGTGTACATCTATTTTTAATGACACCCAGGGGATAAGATTACTCTTGGCAATATACAGCAATGTTTAGCAGGTTTCTCTGGAAAAGAATGTTTTATATGTAGCATGAATCTCTTGTGTTGCTCTTTAAATTTATTTGAATAAATTAAGAATTTGTTGAACACCTGCTATATGTGGTACACTGTGGAGGGCCATTAAAGGCAGAAATAATATTAAAAAAATATCTCTATACTTAATCTATTTAAATATGAGTGGAAGAGAGGTATAAATATTCAAGTAGTTAATTTAAAATACAAGGAATATGATAAATATTAATCAGTTAACAAAAACATTAAATGTGATTCAAGTCCCCAGGAATTATATCCAACTGTGAAATGGGCTGATTAAGGAAAGCTTCAGAGAGAACAAGAGACTTTAAATGAACCTAGAATCATGGGTAGATTCTGACTGCTAGAGAAAAAGGGTGAAAGTTCATTCCAAGTGAAGAAAATCGATGAACAACACTGTGCCATAGTGAATCTTCATGTTGCCCTTGGAAACAAGGTGTAAACAAGCCCAACTAGATAGAGCAGGTTGTGAGTGTTGACACGTCCTAAGGTCACGATAGGAAAGGTAGAATGGGCAAAGCTTACGGGAGGCAGTGAATGTGAGTTGGTTATTTCAACTATTATCAGGAAGTCAATGAATGTGATTGAGAAGAATATATTTTATGAAAATTAATCTAGCTATGAAGCACTGTCCACATTGGAGGGAAAAAGATTATATTGCCTTCATTAGAATCATAGGCCACCACTTGCTCATCAATTTGTTGTACTATGATGGCATGTGTGTTACTGTGATGCTGGAAGCTATGCTAACAGTATTCAAATACCAGCAGGGCTTCCCATTGTGGAAAGATTTCAGCACACCTTCCAAAACTAGGAAGAAAAGCCTGATGATATAGTTTTGAAAATTATACAATGCAAACCTTATGAATCAAAACAGGACATTATCTGACTTGATTGCTTTGGATAGGGACTCAGGAGGGATCAGTTGTTAGAGGAAGACATCACATTGGGGCGGCAATAATGGACTCAAACACGCTGGTGGGTGTGATAATGATACAGGACGAGGTAGCATTTTGTTCCATTATATGTAAGATTGCCATGAGTTGGAGTTGACTTGACAGCAGCTACATACATAGCAACAGCCACAACAACATAGTCAGAGGAGAAATTTAAAAAATCAGAGGCATATGTGAGTTAAAGAGTAAGTACTTTTATGGAGAGGAAGTAGGAGGGAAGCTGTTGCATTGTGGGAAACTGCAGTCAAATATGAGGCAAAGTGTATGTGAGCTGCTGTATGGAGAGTGAAGAGTGAATTTTCTCTGTAAATTTTCACCCAAATCACAATAAAAATTAAAAAAAAGAAAAAAAGCCCTATGGAGCACAGTTCAACTGTGATACATATGGGGTCACCATGAGCTAGGCCTGAAAAAAAAGAGTAAGTACTTTTATTACAATCTACTTTTATAAAGCAGATAAGGAAATGCTTTAATTGTAGAGCTGTTTCAGTGAAAGATATTTATTTTTACATTTATATATAATACATTATTTACATTATATAGAATTTATGTATTATTCTGAGTATCTGTGAATTATGGCTGAAGAAAATGTGTGACCTTAGTTATGATATTTTAATAATCATATAGTTATATCTTCCAGTAACCTAGTATTCAAGCACATTTGGATGATCTACCGCATCTTCAGGAGAAGGGACAGAGAGTTTACAGTTTATCATAGATTGCTTTTAGTTCGTGGGAGTAGAAGCTGCCTATAAAAACTAATTTCTTTATTAAAAAAAAAATAATAAGGTCTTCATAGAGTCTTTTACTCTGCATTTCATTTTGGCCTTGGGCTTATTTCAACCTTCTTTGTGATAAAGTGGAGGTACATCTCTATCTTTACTTATTTGCTATGAAGGATTTATGTAACTCAAGTACCAAAATATCTAGAGTACCTGGATGAATATGGAAACTTTATAGTGTCTATTGGCAACATGGGACACCACCAGATATAACTTAAAAAGAAATACCCCAAACTCCTTTCTCCTACTTATCTTCTGCTGTTTGTGCATTTTGGGTTATGCTTGATAGTCTATTTATGCCATATATTAGAGCACCTAAATTTGCCCCTAGTTTTTCCTTGAGGAAATTTATAGTTTTAGGTTTCACATTTAAGTCTTTGATCCATCTGGAGTTAGTTTTTGTGAATGGTATGAGGTACAGATCTTGTTTCATTTTTCTGAAAATGGATCACCTGTTTTGCTAGCACCATTTATTAAACATTCTCTTTCCCATTTAATGGATTTAGGCCCCTTGTCAAAGATCAGCTGACCAGAGGTTGATAGATCTATTTCTGAGTTCTTAATTCTATTCCATTGGTCTATGTATCTGTCCTTATACTAATACCAGGCAGTTTTGACTCCTGTGGCTGTACAGTAGGTTTTGAGATCCGGCAGTGTGAGACCTCCTACTTTGCTCTTCTTCTTCAATGGTGCTTTGCTTATCTGAGGTCTCTTTCTTTTCCATATAAAGTTAGTGATTGATTTCTCCATATCCTTAAAGAATGTTGATGGGATATGGATTGGGATTGCATTGAATGTATAGATTGCTTTGGGTAGAACTGACATTTTCACAATGTCCAATCTTCCTATCCAAGAGCATGGCATGTTCTTCCATGTATGTAGATATTTTATGGGTTCTTGAAGTAGTCTTTTATAGTGTTCTTTGTACAGGTCTTTTGTGTCCCTGGTAAGATTTATTCCCAAGCATTTTATATTTTTGATAGCTATTGTAAACGGTATTGATTTCCTTATTTCTTTTTCAGCAATCTCTTTGCTGGCATTGAGGAATCCAACTGATTTTTGGATGTTGATTTTGTATCCTGCCATGATGCTAAATCTCTCAGTTAGTTCCAGTAGATTTTTGACTGATTCTCTTGGGTTTTCTAGGTATAGAATCATAGCATCAGCAAATAGGGATAGTTTGACTTCTTCCTTACCAATTTGGATGCCTTCGATTTTCCTTTCTTGCCTTATGGCCCTGGCTAGGACTTCCAGTACAATGTTGAATGGAAGTGGTAATAGAGAGTATCCTTGTCTGGTTCCTATTCACAAGGGGAGTGGTTTCAGTCTCTCTTCATTGAGAATAATCCTGGCTGTTGGTTTGGTATATATGCCCTTTATTATGTTGAGGAATGTCCCTTCTATTTCTATTTTGCTGAGAGTTTTGATCAGGAATGGGTGTTGGATTTTATCAAATTCCTTTTCTGCATTGATTGATATGATCATGAGTTTTTTTTCTTTGTTTTGTTTATGTAGTGGGTGGCATTGATTGTTTTTCTAATGTTGAACCATCCTTGCATACCTGATATGAACCCCACTTCGTCATAATGAATGACTTTCTTGATATGTTGTTGGAGACTATTGGCTAGGATTTTGTTGAAGATTTTTGCATCTATATTCATGAGGGATATTAGTCTGTAGTTTTCCTTTTGAGTGATGTCTTTGCCTGGTTTTGGTATCAAAGTCATGCTTACTTCATAAAATGAATTATGGAGGATTCTATCCTTTTGTATATTTTGGAGTAGTTGAGTAGGATTGGTGTCGGTTCTTCTCTGAATGTTTGGTAGTATTCTCCAGTGAAATCATCTGGAGCAGGACTTTTTTTTTGTTGGTAATTTTTTGAAGACCTATTCAATTTCTTCTTTTGTTATGGTTCTGTTCAATTTTTCCACATCATTCTGTGTTAGTTTGAGTAAGTTTTGTGTTTCTAGAAATCTGTCCATTTCTTCTAGATTTTCAAATTTGTTGGCGTATAGTTCTTGATAGTATCCTGATATTATCCTTTTGATTTCGATTTGTTCTGTTGTGATGTCAATTTGTTCTTTTGATTTCAATTTGTTCTGTTGTGAAGTCGCCCATTTTTGTTTCTTATTTGTGTTATTTGTATTCTCTTCCTCATTTCCTTTGTTAAATTTTCCAATGTTTTGTCAATTTTATTACTCTTTTCAAAAAAACAACTTCTTGTCTTGTTGATTTTTTCTATTGTCTTTCTATTTTGTTTCATTGATTTCTGCTTGAATCTTCATTATTTCCTTTCTTCTGGTGACTGTAGGCTTTTCTTGCTGTTCTTTTTCTAATTGTTAGAGATGTTGGTTTAAAATGTTGATTTTGGCTCTTTCTTCTGTTTTGATGTGTGCATTTATTGCTATAAATTGGCCTCTGATCACTGCTTTTGCTGT
>NW_006921674.1:2269014-2273509 GCF_000298275.1 Orycteropus afer afer | reverse complement strand
CAAGTGGACAAAAACACAGCACATAAACACACAGGAACAATCATCAAAAAAAGGAAAAAGAAAAGAAAAGAAAAAAAAAATATCCCAATATCTGGGGAGAGGGCATTAAGAGAAAAAAGGTAGAGTAGGAGAATGATGAAGAAAAAAATGTCAAAAATGCAAAAAGAAAAACAAGGAATGGGGTTAACCACGAGAAAGAAAAAATTTGGAACCAGGAACCAGAAAGAGAAAAAGTTTAAAACTAGAACCTGGGAAGGCAAGAATAAAGAATAAAAATAAAAAGGACAATAATAATAATAATAATATTTAAATAGACAAATGCAAACAAATTAAAAGAAAAGGAAAAAAAAATCTGGGCAGGGTGGGGCAGGGCATCCAGACTCGATCCGAGCACACAGACTGGGATGGAATTCTTGTCAGCCCACAATGTAGGTGGGAGTGAGGGATGGCTGCACTTCTGTTCACCAAGAAGGTGTGGGGTATAAGAGTAACAAGGGGAGTATTGCACCATTCCAGTCATTAGCATCTGGAATGTTCCTGTGGTTCCCGGCAAGTGGCGCCTATTCTTAAGCCCTTGGAATCTGGGAGAACACTGTTGCTTTAAATATCCAAAATGGTTGAACTGCTTGTAAAATTCAAAATGGCTGCACCCTCCAGACAGACAAAAGTCCACAGCTCAGCCCACCTTCCTCTTCACTGTTTCCCCTTTTATTCACCAGCCACCAGTGCAGTCCTCTGTGCAGTCCCTGGCTAGCATGGCTGATTTTTAGGTTAATGCTTAGGTCTTACCACCACTCGGCAATATCCAAGCTGTCTGTGCCATCAGGATCTCTGTCAGACCACAGCCCCATATGTCTCCTTTTTTGGTGTTTTCATGCAAATTCTTCTACTAGTTGGAGTTTAGTCCACTTCTATATCTTCCCTTCAAAGCTCAGGGCTCCAGGATTATCTTCTGTATCTGTGTTAATTGGTTCCCCTTTTCTTTGTTGAAGAGGGTCTGTGCATTCTTTCTGCCTATTCCACCATCTCACTGGAACCTCAACTCCTTATATATATATATATATATCTTTAGAAGAACCCTTAAAAGCAAGAAAAAGGGGGATTGTCATACAACAAGTACCAAGCCTTATAGAGGCATAGGGTTGGTTAGAATCTGGTCAAATTCTTGGCAGGCCGTTCCCAGTATAAATGATTATTCTGGATTTACCTTAAAGGAGTGTGGAGAGGGATAACTATTCAGAAGCAGAACAGGCTTTTCTTTCTTCCTCCTCCTCCTCCTCTTCTTCTTTTAATCTTCCAGTCATTTTCTTTTTCTGAAATTTTACATTAATAAAATTTTAATTTCCGTGATATGCACTCTTCCCACTTATACTATGATAAATAGGAGGAATGTAGACATGTATGCAAATATACCTGTGTTGACTTTTGTCTGTATCTCTCAATGATTTAGAGAAATCTTACTTTGGGATGACTCTATTCCAGATTATTTTAATTACATTTTTGTGAGTGTGTGTTTCAGTATGTGTATGAGTGTGGCAGTGTGTATGTTTCTGACCTCAGGAATGCTGTGCTGTTATGGCCTTATTTTCCTTCCTTTTTGCAACCTCACATGGCTTAAGAATTCTTTCTTCACAAATTTTTATTTATTTGATGTAGAATATTAACAAAAGGCATTAAAAACATTACTTCTAAAAGATACATAAAATAGTCTGAATTATTTAATTCAGTGGTCTCTACAGAGGAAGTAGAACCTGATTTGTATTCTTTGAAGAACTGTTTAATAATTCTAAGCCTGACTGTAGCAGAGCAAAGCCGTGATAAGATAGGGAGAAAAATAATAGGGAAACTTTTTATCATTTACATTTTTTTTTTGGTCCTTGATCCAGCCTTTCAGAAAAAAATGTAATACGGTATTATCTTGTTGTAATACCTCTTACTAATTGAAATCTATCATTTTAATACAGTTGCATTTAGACACATTTAATCAACTCCTATCCTATCGTGAGTATTGAGATCCAAGTTTACATCTCAGCTCGAAACACAGTATGCACTGTACAGGAGACCACACACTGAGTAAATGGTTTGTAGTGATCATGCTGCTACTTGAGGACAATTGGGAAGTTGGGTTGCCACTTGGTCCAGGATCTAATGAAAGGCATGCTGCCTTTTATTCCTTACAGCCTTTTAGGTTTCCAAGTATCTGTTGGATTGTAGCTAGAACATTTCTAAGGAGTTAGTACCTTCTCATTGTTTTCTTAAATGTGACGTTTTCTGTCATGTACCTAAACAAACAAAGAAACAAACAAACCCTCTTGTTTATGCCATTCTCATTGTTGGTAAATAATTGTAGGTGATTGTGGAATGATTCTGATCCTGAAGTCAGTGGCTAAATGGAAGGTAGACCAGAGTAAAGGGACAGGCTAATTGGTACAAACTGTTAACATGTTCAACTGCTAAATGAAAAGTTGGAGGTTCAAGTCCATGCAGAGACACATCAGAAGAAAGGTCTGGTAATCTACTTTTGAAAAACGTCAGCCATTGAAAATCCTAAGAAACATAATTCTGGTTAACACACGTGGGGCATGGTAAGTTGAAATTGACTCCACAGCAACTGGGTTAAAGGATGAAAATATTCAGAAACAATTTGCTTAATAAGAATCAAAGACAAGCATGATTTACAGAAGGGACACCTTGGCAAGAGAGATTTGTAGACTGGAAGGAAGGTACTGGTCATATAGTAATAGAAACTATGGAAAACTGAAATATTTATGGTTAGATTTTTTTTTTCCTTTGCATAATGGGTAGTATTAACAAAGTATTCTTTTTTGTGGGGTAGAAATAACTATTTTTTGCCTATTTTCTTCTAGTCCTCATGAAATTTCTAATTGTAGTCAAAGAACTAGCTACTTATGCCAATTTCTCCAGTGTGCAATTTTAATCCCTGAACGTTAAAAATTGTTAACACACAGGCAGAGACTTGTATAGAGATACAGAAAGCCTGTCGATAAGGCTTTAGGAAATATTCCATCTGGTCCCTTTTCTCCTGAGGAAGTTATGGTCCTATCAGGACTCAGTTGCTGGGAACTTGCCATCAAGGCATGAGGGTGGACCAGAAGGCAAAATGTTTACATCATTTATTCTGTTCTGAGCAAGGCATTATTCCAGTAACAGCACATTGCTTACGGTAGACATTGGCTAAAAAATAAAAACGAATCCTAATTATGAGGGATATCATTTAATTGTACTTAAATAGATACATAATTTATTTATGTTCTAGAACTTTTCAATGACATTTATGTCCTTGAATGTCTAAGTTCTCTTTCTGTAATTTCATTCAAGATTACTGCCTTGGTTATCTTTATAAAATAGTTGTCTCTAGGTGGCAGCATTTCAAGCCTTTAAAATATGCAAAGCTAGGTCTTCCCTAATGTGACTAATGGTACTTTGGGGAAGCTTGGTAATACCATCTAATTTATTGAGAGAAAGTAAGGCCTTGTTTAATTTTTAGGACATATTTGGCATTGATATGGCAGGGAAATAATACTTGACAAGAAAATAACTCTGTCTGCCCATGAAATAAAATGAGACTGTGTTTTGGTTCACAGCTGGACTTTCTAAGGATCATCAGTGTGATTCTTCATATAGCATACTCTCTAGAACTCTGTTGGAGGGGGGAACAAACCCTCTCCAGCCAGCCTTCTCAGAGTGTGTTAGTGCAAAGGACATTCTGTACTGCAATGGTGCGTATAGTCTCCTAAGCAGCCTAGAAGATAAGGAATTGTGAGATGGCCCTGAGTGGCATGCCCAGGACAATTGTAGACTGTTGCTTTGTTAAATGCCAGTGAGTCAACTCTGACTCATAGTAGTCCTATATACAACAGAAGGAAACACTGCCCACTCCTGTGCCATACTAGATTGGATAAAGATAATTGCAACTGCTTTTTATTGACTAAGGAGCTCTGGTGGCATAGTGGGTAAGGCATTTTGACTGCTAACTAGAAGGTGGCAGTTCAAACCCACAAGCTGCTCCTCAGGAGGAAGGCAATCTACATCCTTAAAATTTTACAGGTTTGGAAACCCAGAAGGGGTCGCTGTGAGTCAGAATTAACTCGATGGCAGTGAGTTTATTTTTGGGGTATTTTTATTGACTAGTGAAAGAGCTCTGGTAGCGTTGTCGTTAGGCCTTTGGCTGCTAACCAAAAGGTTGGCTATTCAAACCCACCAGCTGCTCTGCAGGAGAAAGATGAGGCAATGTGCTTTTACAAAGATTTGCAGCCTTGGAAACCCTATGGGGGTTGCTATGAGTCAGAAGCGACTCAATGGCAGTGGTTTTGGGGTTTATTGACTATTTACCATGTGTCATCTTCAGTCCACCTACTTATGGAATTATTCCTCACAATAACACTAATAAGTATGTACTACTATTTCCATTTTGCAGATGAAGTAACTGAGTACAGAGAGGATAAGTGACTTTGCCTGAGGTAACACAGCTGGC
>NW_006921674.1:2236346-2268908 GCF_000298275.1 Orycteropus afer afer | reverse complement strand
TATAATCCTAGCCAGAAAAAAGACCTGGAGAAAAAAGCAGAGAAGTCAGTATAGAATGGCTTTTTCAGGCTCTACAGCATGTTATTCTGAAAGTTTTCAGCCATTCTCTGACCTCACACTTAAATGTATTCAGTGCACATTTATTGAGTGCTTCTTATGATCTAGAAATCATTTAAGTTGCTAGGGCATACAGACAGGTAAGATTCAGATAAGACTCTGTGCTAAATCTTAGAAAGACGTTCCTTATTGTACAAATGTCCTCTATGACAACTGTTTTCTGATGTTCTTGATATAGTAGAATGATATGCTAAAATGCAAAGCTCCAGATGCATGTGTGCTCCTCACTAGAGGTTGGTCTCACTTTTTGTCCACCTCTCAAATCATTCAGTGATGTACAACACAAAATGTTCCCTTCAGATGAATCCAGTTCCCAGTGCCCTCTGTGGTTATAGGCAACAGGCCATGGTTTGGAAAAGGACCTCACACATTGAGTGTGAAGCTGCTTATTATTCTGCTGGCTTACTGATGAGCTTCTTAGACCACAAAATAGAAATAACTTAATGGAAAGAAAAGAGTCAACTTTCTTCTTTCATTCCAGTATTTGAGATAATGTTGGACTCTTGAATTGTTCAATAAAATAGCAAATAATATGTAGAAGAAGTTATCATCTGATAAAAAAGCCAAAAAAAACACACTGCTATAGGGTCATTTCTGACTCATAACAACCCATAAGGTTTCCAAGTCTGTAAATATTTATAGAAGTAATTGCCTCATCTTCTTCCTGCAGAGCCAATGGTGGGTTTAATCCCTGAAGTTCTGGTTAGCAGCCAAATACCATAACCACTGTACCACCAGAGCACCTCAGTGATACAAAACATGACATGGCAACATTGCTTCCTCAGTAATGAAAGTGTCATCTGAAATCATATATACTGTCAAATTCCATGAATTGCATATGATAAATCAATGAAAATCATATCTTTTAGCTGTTTATCAGTGATATAGATTGAATTGTGTTCACCAAATATATGTGCTGTATTCCTGGGTCTTGTACCTGTGGATGTGATCTTGTTTGGAAACAGAGTTTTTCTGTTGTTATGTTAATGAGGTCATACCAGTGTAGGGTGGATCCTAAACCTAATCACTTCTGAGTTATAATAAGGCCATGATAGACACCAAACAAAACACAAATGAGGGAAGACAAATGTCACGTGAAAACTGCCTACAAGTCAAGGAATGCCGAGGAATCAAGGAATGCCAGAGACTACTGACAAGTAAGAAATTGACATGGTTCAGACCCCGATTTGGACTTCAAACCCTAGAGAAAATAAATTTCTGTTCTTTAAAACCACCCGCTTGTGGCATGTGTGTTATAGAAGCACTGGATAATTAAGATAATCAGTAAGAGTTGAATCTTGACTCTATCACTACTTTATATGTATGATTTTGAGCAATAAACAAGAGTGCTCAGGGATCAGAAAATGTGAAAAGAGGATGCTTGAACTTCTCAAATCAATTTATTCACAAGAAGGACTTAAACAACTCATTATTTCCATGTCTGTATATATTGTTGTTGTTATGTGTCATCAAGTCAGCTCTGACTGATAGAGACTCCTCCTTGGGTTTCCGAGGCAGTATCATTATGGAAGTAGATTGCCCAACCTTCCTTCTAAGGAGTGGCTGGTGGGTTTGAACTGCCAGCCTTCTGGTTAGCAGTCAAGTGTCTTATGTGGGTAGCTGTCTGTGGCCAAGTATATATATATATATATATATATACTTAAATTTTTATTGTGATTTGGGTGAAAGTTTACAGAGCAAATTCACTTTCCATACAGCAGCTCACATACACTTTGTCTCATGACATTGACTACAATTTACCACAATGTAGCTCCTCTCCTACTTCCTCCCTACGGCTACCTCTTCCCTGTGTTCTTCCCTCCCATGCACTTCTGCCCCCTGAGCTGTTTCTCTGTGCATATACAGCCTTTCTCTTCTCCCATGATTGATTTCTCCAAGGACTGTATCTACCTAATGTAAATGTTCAGCTCATATGCCTATCTTTTGTTTGACTGGAAGCCACAGGAGTAGGTTCAATTCCAGACCTGAAGGGCAGCTAGGGTCCATAGTTTCAGTGGTTCCATCAGGCTCTATCAGACCAGCAAACCTGGTCCTTATTTTATTTTATTTTTTTAATGATTTTGAGTTTTGTTCCACATTACTCTCCCACTCTATCCAGGATCTCCTACAGAGATCCCCTTCAAGTGGTTGACAGTGGTAGCTGGGCACCATTTAGTTCTTCTGGTCTCATAGTCATATAGGCTGAGAAGTGCATGGTGTACCAGTCACTTGGACTAATTGTTTCCATGAATCTTTGGTTTTCTTCATTCTTCTTTGCTCTGGATGAGGAGAGACCAATTGTTACATCTAGATGGTCGCTTGCAAGCTTTTAAGATCCCAGTTCCTACTCGCCAAAATAGGATGTGCAACAATGTTTTGTGTAGTATGATGTCCCCTGGAAATATGGTCCCAAGCCCACAGGTCCAACTACTCACTCCTTCTGGGTAGCGTCTGTGGCCAAGTAGTGACTAGAACCTTGCCCCTTGTCACCTTTACTATATACCTGGAAATTTTTACAGTATATACAAATATACTTGTAGAAACATTGTCTGCCAACAATATCCAAGTCTACATATTTTAATGGCAACTTTTTAGGTAGAGATCATTTTGGGCCATGCTATTGGTGGCTTCCCAAGTATTTCATAATAATGACAATAACCAACATTTTTTAAGTCAAGCACTATGCTAAGTATTTAACATGTATCATCTCATTTGATCCTCCCAGAAACTCTATGAGGGAAGTAGACTCAGAGACGTTACTAGTCCAAGGTCACATAGCAAGCTTTGGCAGAGTAGGGCTACCAACCAAGGAGATTATGCTAATAGATCCAGACTTGTGCTACTTTCCTATACTGCATGACAAAGTCATTTTACATTTATTCATCAATTATAGTTAGTGCCCAATCATTCAGCATATCACAGCTGTAAGTACTTTCTGACTTTTTAGGAAATAAATTCATCCCTCAGTTATATACTCTTATTGCTCCAGATACATTTTCATTTTATAACTTGCATGCTTATCATTTTGCATTCATTTGTGAGATCATTTCAGTAGTATCAACAGTTATGTATTGATATGTAACAAATTACTCCAACATTTTGTGGCTTAAAGGAACAATAATCACTTAGTATTTCATGATTTCTGTGGGTCAGGAATTCAAACAGTGTTGTTGTTGTTAGGTGCCATTGAGTCGGTTCCAACTCACAGTGATCCTGTGTACAACAGAACGAAACACTGCCCAGTCCTGTCCCAGCCTCACAATCCCTTCTATACCTAAGCTCATCGTTGCAGCCACTATGTCAGTCCATCTCATTGAGGGTCTTCCCTTTTTTCACTAACCGTGCACTTTACCAAGCACAGTAGGGATACCTTATTTCTGTTCCGTGATGTCTGAAGCCGTATCTGGGGCTAGAAATATTTGAAGCCTTGCTCACTCTGGTTGAAACATCATCATGTGGCCTTTCCATCAGTCCTGGGCTTCTTCACAATATGGTGGCTTGGTTCCCAGGGCAAATATCCAGAGAGAGAGCAAGCGTGGGAAGAAGCACACCACTGGGGATGTTGCATTACCTACCCCCAACACCTCAAGGTGACCAAGGAGCTCTAGTGACACAGTGGTTAAAGTATTGGGCTGCTATCCAAAATGTCAGCAGTTCAAGCCCACCAACTGCTCATGGGAGAAAAATGAAGCAGTCTGCTTCTGTAAAGATTTGCAGACTTGGAAACCCTGTGGGGGCAATTCTACTCTGTCCTGTAGGGTTTCTGTGAATTTGAATTGACTCAATAGGAGTGGGGTGTATATATATATTGTTGTTGTTGTTGTTGTTAATTTACATACAATACAGTTCACTCATTGTGAGTATATTGCATAATTCAGTGCTTTTAATAAATTTTTACAGTCATGCAACTTTTATCACAATCAAATTAAAATACTTTCCTCACCTCAGAAAGTTCTGATATGCTCATTTGTAGTCAATCCCTGATTCCACTTCCAGCCCCAAGAAAGCACTGATTAGCAATCTGTCTCTGTAGTTTTGTCTTTTCTAGAAATTTCATGTAAATGGATTCATACAGTCTTTTGTGCATAATGTCTTTCGCTTAGCAATGTTTTTGAGGCTCATCCCTGTTGTTGATTTTATCAGTAGTTTGTTTTTTTACTGCTGAACAGTATTTCATTATATAGGTATATCACATTTGCTTTAGCTATTTGCCAGTTGGTGGGCTTTTTTTTTTTTTTTTTTCTGTTTCAGTCTAGTATGAATAATGCTGCTATGAGCATTCCCATATAAGTCTTTGAGTAGATATGTACTGCTTTCATTTCTCTTGGGTAGGTAGATATCTAGGAATAGAACTGCAATTTGATATGCCCAACATCTGCACTCTTTTAACTAGGTGTTTTCTTTGAGTTGTTGGGAATAGAGGTATGACATTCAAGGTAGCACTGATGAATTTATTATATTTTAATTTATTAGACTGTTCTTGGAATACTAGTACTTGAGTTCTCACCTGTGGTTTTATCCATATGGTTTTGGTAGTCTAGTCCACATGTTCCTCAGTTACTTTGCCTTTCCATCTGAACTTGCTGTTGAATCATCTATAGATTTCCTGTTGCACACACACACACACACACATATATTTCATCTTTCATTTGTGAATACTGGCTCTCAAACCTCTGCCATCTCTTAGTCCAGAGATTAGGCATGTTCTCTTGCTCCTGGGTGCTTGCTTTGATCTATGGTCATGTTTTGGCCTCTGGCTTCTGTCTTCAGTACCTGCTCCATGTTGGAGACACTGCTCTGATTTTATCTCTGGGATCTGTCCATTTTGGGCATAGTATGTTTCTTTCCCTACATTACTATTCTGCCTATGTTCCTTTCACTCTGTGTTTCCATTTTTGTCTTCATTCTAGCTCAAGGTCTAAGATTTTTATATTAAAGGGTGTGATAAGGGGACAATAACATAGAAAGATAAAGTGTGGAATTTTCAAAGTCTATATTATTGACATTCATTTGAATGGATGCATAGTTTAAACAAATAAAATATTAACCTGTGCTATGGTTAATGATGAAATGAAGATAATTAGATGATTTGAGGTATTCTTTAAATTTTCTGGACCTCTGGTACCTGATTTAAAATGGGGAGTGGATTGGAAAGGAAGAATGTTAGAATCCTGAACACCTCCATCCTTCTCACACACACATTTACATCCATTCTGTATATTTTTCAGAAACTTTTTCCAATATGTGACTACCCCAAAAACAATCATGAGAAATAACCAATAAATGTGGTTCTGTTGTAGTAGAGTGAAGAATTTCATTAGTAGATTCTATTGACTTGCATCCTAGATGAATTTCTTCTACTTCCTTGCAAACAAAATCCTGAATTTATTCAGGTGTATGACTGAAATGAGAGTAGGGAAAGTGGGCTTCTACTCTTGCCTTTTAGATTCAGGGAAAAATCCATTATATGAAGTACACACTTTTGTTTCATACTTTGGGTAATTTGAGGTGAGGACCTGAGGTTTGGAGGTACTGCAAATCATTTTGTGATCACAAGAGGAAAGCCAAAAATGTAAAAGGGAAATCAACTGAGAAACTTGACAGTTTTGAAAAGTTAAAGTAACCAACCCTCAAGCTCTTCATTCAAGAAGTCTTCATAAGTAAGATACTAACATGTCCTTAGTGTTTAAGCTACTTTTATTAGCATATTTTGTTACTTGAAGCAAAAATAATCCTCCTACCTAACACCATTCCTAGTACTGAAAAGAACAAATTACACATTTCTTTCAACAATGGAATAAAGGTATAAAACTACTTGATCTCATTAGCAGTATTGCTATAAACTGTGAATTAGTTTTAAGATTATTCCAATTTATAATTTTTTTTGCAAGTCAGTTCTAATAACAATGTTCAAACCTCCTAGGCTCTTAGAGCCATAATGACTGTGAATTAAAGAAATATTAAATTAAGATTATAACTAAAAATGGCCTACCTAAGTATTGAACTTTATGTTTTGAGCTATTAGAGGAAATAGGAAGAAAGCAATGAAGATTTGAGCAAATGATTTTGAAAATAAAAAGTTTGGAATTGGAAACTAAGATATCTTTATGGGAGGGGCACAGACTGCTAGTCCAGGGGCCATTTTGCACTACCAAGTTGTGTACAGGATTCCCACTGGATTCAATCAGAATCATATGTACAAATTGATGTTAGGATCTTGCCCTGTAACTCTAAGCAAGGAATGTTGAAAAATCTGAACTATTTCTTGATAAATGTTTTGGAGTGCAGCAGCCTTCAGGGAAGTCGGATGTTTGACGGAAACGAATGTACTTGAGACTATGATATTGCTGGGTAAATTAACAAGAAAGAGAGAATTCCATTCACTTTCTTTAAACTTGAAATGATTTGTTATTTTTAAAAAGCCCTTCAGCACTTCTTCAATTATTATTTTTTCCAGGTGGTTGAGTATTTTAATGAATAATATTCACTATAAAGAATTGGTATGAAATTAGACTTTTTTCTTTCCAATGTCTTCAAATAAATTCATTTCTGTTCAAGCCTAGACTAAACCTATGGGTCAGAGGGTAAATTCTGGGTGCTCTTGCTCCTGGAAGAGGAAGTATGTATTAGTTTAACATGCACTCTAGCAGCCACTTCACCATAAGTCTCCTTGGCTTCTGGAAAGGGAATAAAGAAGAGAGGCTGGAAAATGTGGAAATGTCAATTATTTGAAACAATTTTCAAAGTGTTTTGTCATAAGAACTCAAGGGAATAATTAAAAATCATCTTCTAAGTCCTGATATGGCTATATATTCTTAGAAGAAGTTATGATGCTTAAAAAAAATTCATGCTTTAATTGGCTGGGTATAATTAGAAGCCTTTCTTATCATTTAGAATTAGGGAAATAATTTTTTTGAAATCTTGATTTTTCACTCTGTAGCTATGAAAGTTTTTGTAGGTGTTAACAAGCTAATGCTGGAATTTATAAGCTCATCATTCATGGAAGTAAGTGGTTATTTTATTTTTGTTGTCTGTTTCTTGTGGGACACATTTCCTCAATTTAATTAAAATTTTATCACTATAGCCACAATGAACTCAAACATAAAAATGATTGAGAAAGGCACAGGACTGAGCAACAGTTCATTCTGTTATACATAACTTCACTTTTATTTGGAGCTGACTTGACACCCAATAATAACAATCACATTTATTAAGTTGGTCTCAGAGATTTACAATATTCATTGTTTTAGGGTCTACTATATGAGATAAAAGGAGGTCTCGTGGCATGGTGCCTAAGGCATTTGACTGCTGACCACAAGGTTGGCAGTTAAAACCCACTAACTGCTCCACAGATGGAAGATGGGGCAATCTACTTCTGTAAAGATTTACTGCCTCAGAAACCAAAAGGGGGTTGCTGTGAATCAGAATCAACTCGATGGAAGTAAGATTTTTTTTTTTTTTTTGAGTTTATATGAGTGTTTTGGTTCCCTCAGTGCTGCGCTAATAAGAATATACCACAAATGGGTGGCTTTAACAAACAGGAGTTTATTCTCTTACAGTTTTGGAGCCTGGGAGTCCAAGTTCAAAGTGCCAAGCTCTAGGGGCTGGGTGAAAACCCCTCAACCTTGGGCTTCAGGTCTGCCCATTGCCTCCGATCCACTGGAGCTAGAGGTGTCTCTTCACTGAGGCAGCTGCTGACTGCTGAGGCTAACAAGCCCAAGGTAAACAAATAAAATGGCATAGTCCCAATATTACCAAATGACATAGCAGGCCACTTGTTCAAGTCCAGAGACAGTTCAGGATTGGCAAGAATCATGGCAGGCTGCTAAATGAAGACGTGGCTACACATAGGGTCCAAGCATGTCAAAAACTGCAAAGACCTTTCTCAAAACTTCTTATATACGGGAAGCAGACCATATCCCCAAGAGAGCTACTCAGCTGCTCCAGTAGATTCCACCATGGAGTTGATTACCAATCTCATCATGAGGAAGAACTACAACCACCTGCCCAGCCACTCAAAACCAGGCCCAGCCAAGTTGACATACAACTTACCTACCACATATGAGATAAAGTAATTTTGATTAAAAAAAAAAAAAAAAAAAAATTTCTTTTTTTTTTCAAATATGACAATGAAAAGAGATGATTACTGGATCAGACCAGAGAAGTAGATGATCAAATATTTGTTGACAGAACTTTCAAGGGATTTGCAGAAAGTGTGATTTTCTTTGTATTGTGGAATTTTGGCTTTAGAGATGATGTATCCAGCTCTCTTTTGCACCCAAGGAACCAGAGGGTGCCTTGAGAGGTCCATTATCTTGTCAAAGATCACACAGTGGGATAGTGAAGCCAAGAAGAGAGCCCATATCTTCTGACCCTTCCAGAGATTTTCATATTATGCTTTTATCAATCTCAAATAGCACCCAAAATCCCTCATAATCTACTGTTGTTGTTATGTGCCCGAGTCGGACCCGACTCATAGCGGCCCCTCCTTGGGTTTCCGAGGTGGTATCACTACGGAAGTAGATTGTCTCACCTTCCTTCCGAGGAGTGGCTGGTGGGTTTGCATTGCCAGCCTTCTGGTTAGCAGTCAAATGCCTTAGGCACTACGCTACTAGAGCTCCGTCATAATCTACTAGGGCCTATCATTTTATGGTTATCTAAACCCTTGTTTTTCAATGACATTTTCAGAGTCATAAATACAATTAAATCAACTCATCTTTACACAAATTTTACATTCATTATATTTGTCCTAGAATTTTCTCTTTAAAATTTCAAGTTTAATGGCATGTCCCTGTGTTTTGGGATTTAGTAAATGATTGTGCAGCCTACATATACTTTTTATAACGTAACTTCTCTGGTTTTCATTGGGATCATCGTAAAATAAGGGTATTAGTATACTTGATCTCTAAGACCTAGCCCTAGAATTTTATAATTCTGTATACATTTTCCACTTATTCTTTGAATGCACTCTCACTGGTATCAGTAGTCTATTGTGTTTATCTGATTGGGGGATAAAGACTTTCTTTGTGTATGATGAAATAATTTTAAGCATGAATAGTTAGGATATTGTTAGCAAATGGCCTCTTCATCTCTGGAATTAGACTGGGTTTAAGACTTACCCTGAAGGTGAAACTGCTGCAGTTTTTCAGAGTGCTGTGGAATATGCATTACAAATCAGGTCATTGGGCTAGCCTCTGTTTCTCATGTTCTTCAATGTAACTCTCTTTTCTTTCTTTCCTTTCCATTTTTTTAACATTTCATTGCATATTAGGTAAAAGTTTACACAGAAAATTAGTTTCCCACTTGATATACAAGTTGTTCTGTGATGTTGATCGATATTCCTGCAATGTGTTAGCACTCTCCTCATTTCTACCCTGTCTTGCCTGTTTCCATCCCTCAAGTTTCTTTGTTCCTCTTTGCCTTCATAGCTTTGCTTTTGGCTAAATGTTGCACATTTTATCCCATATAGCTGGTTGTTCTATGGAGGCACTCCTCAGGAGTGTTACTGCTTATTTTATTGACCAATCTAATTTATTATTTGGCTAATGGATGATGTCAGATTCAAAAGGTATCTTAAGGCAATAGTCTCAGGGATTCTTACCGTTTCTATTAGGCCAGTTAAGTTTGATCTTTTTTTATGAATTTGGTTTTTGTTTTACATTTTTCTCCCATTGTAACCAGGACCTTTTTTTGTGTTTTCTTGGTCAGAGTGATTAGTAGTTGTACCAGGCACTATCCAGTACTGATCTCAGGCTAGAAGAGGCTGTGTGGTTCATGTGTCCGTGAGTTATTTGTTTCTTTGAGTCTTAGGTTTCCTTCACGTTCCTTTGCTCCAGATAGGAGGAGACCAATAGTTGTGTCTTAAAGAACCTTTTGTAAACTTTTAAGACCTCAGATGCTACTCAGCAAACTGGGATGTAGAACATTATCTTTATGAATGATGCTATGCCAATTGACCTATGTGTCCCCCAAGACTATGGTTCTGAGTCTTCAAGCCCAGTAACTGAATCCCATGAGGTGTTTGAATTTGTCTATGAGGAACTCTTTCTTTTATGATATTTTAGTACTTAGCTTCTCAAGTGCCAAAGTTTCAAAGATTCTACCCTTTCCCACCTCCCATTTCTTGCCTTCCACTTCCCTGTACTTATTGAACTGTGACCCTGATGTAGGTACACCAAGGCCTCATCCTTCAAATTTCTGTGGCCTTAAAGTCTTCTGTGGCCTAGAGCTTCTGGTCACAACAGGGGTGGCACAAAGACTAGCTGTTAAAAGAATCTCAGATTGTTATGCTAGGCCTGGGAGAAGACTGACAGGCTACAAACATATACAATATCAACTCTGTAGGAGTCAGTCATGCAAGAAATCCAGGCCCTGTTTTTTCTAGTATGTCTAACATGAAGAGGTATTAACTATTGTCTTAGTTCTCTAGTGGTGCTGTAACAGAAATAGCACAAATGGAAGACTTTAACAAACACGATTTATTCTCTTAAATTTTAGGTGGCTAGAAATCCAAATTCAGAGTTCTGGGTTGAGGGGCTGGGTGAAGGCCTCTCGACCTTGAGCTTCAGCTTGCCTCTTATTCCAAGCCTACTGGAGTAAGAGGCTTCTCCTAACTCAATCAGATGCTGACTGCTCAGGCTGACAAACACAAGGTCAGCAAGTAGAATGGCACAATCTCAAAATCAACAGGCAAATTGGCAGACCACTAGTTCAAGTCCATGAACAATCTCAAGATCAGCAGGCAACACACCAGGCTACTGAGATGAAGACTCAACCAAATGCAGGATTCAGATGTGCCAAAAATCTGGAAACTTCCCTCAAAGCTTTCCCCTATACACTGGAAGCAGGCCACACGCCAAAGGCAACTAATTAGCTACTCACAACAGATTGCACCGTGGAGTTTATTCTAATCTCATCATGAGGAATAACTGCATCCAGCTGCAAGTCACTCAAAACTTGCCAGCCCGGTCAAATTGACAGACAACCCCTAATCAAATCTTCTTCAGTCTTTGTTGTTTATTGTCTGGCTTTCACATGGATATGGCGTGATTGAAAACACCATGGCACACCACATCTTCTTCTGAATCTGGTTTGAATTTCTATCAGTTCCCTGTCAATTACTTCTGCAACCATTTTGAATTATCTTCAGTAAAACTTTACTTGCTTGTGATATTAATGATATTGTTCAATAATTTCCACATTCTGTTAGATCACCTTTCTTTGGAAAGGACATAAATATGGATCTCTTCCACTCATTAGGCCTGTCTTCCAAATTTCTTGGCATAGATGAGTGAGAGCTTCCAGTATTGTATTTGTTGTACTCTCTTGTTGAAACATCTCAGTTGGTTTTCTGTCAATTCCTGGACCCTTGTTTTCCACCAATGCCTTCCCTGCAGCATGAATTCCTTCCTTCAGTACCATAGTTCTTGATCATATTCTACTTTCTTAAATTGTTGAATGTCAATTAATTCTTTTTGTTACAATGACTCTGTGTATTCTTTCCATCTTTTGTTTAATGCTTCCTGTGTTGTTCAATATTTCACCAATAGGATACTTCAATATTACAACTCAAAGCTTGAATTTTTTCTTCAGTTCTTTCAGCTTGAGGAATGTTGAATATATTCTTCTTTTATTGTTTACCTACTCTAAGTCTTTGCACATTTCATTATAATACTTTACTTTTTCTTCTTGAGCCACCATTTGAAATCTTCTGTTGTGCTCTTCTACTTAATAATTTCTTCCACTCACTTTAGCTATCTCCAGTTAAGAGCAAGTTTCAGAATGTCTTCTGATGTCCATTTTGGTGTTTTCTTTCTTTTCTATTTTATTTTATTTTTTAAATGACCTTTAGCTTTCTTAATGTATGATGTCCTTGATACCTTCCCACAACTCATCTGGTCTTCAGTCATTGGTGTTTAATATGTCACATTTATTGTTCAGATGATCTCTTAACTCAGGTAGGATATAATCAAGGTCATATTTTGGCTCTCAAGGACTTTTTAAAAATTTTCTCCAGCTTCAATTTAAACTTGCACATGAGCACCTGATAGTCTGTTCCACGATTGGCCCCCAGCCTTATTCTAACTGATGATATTGAGCAGCTTGAGCAGCTTTGCCTAATGGAATGTGCAAAGACCTGGAATTAGAATACCAAAAGGGAAGAACATGAGAAGCATTTCTCAAGCTGAAAGAACTGAAGAAAAAATTCAAGCCTCCAATTGCAATATTGAAGGATTCTGTGGGCTAAATATTGAACAATAAAGGAAGCATCAAAAGAAGATGGAAGAAATACACAGAGTCATTGTATCAAAAAGAATTGATCCATATTCAACTATTTCAACAGGTAGCATATGATCGAGAACAAACGGTATTGAAGGAAGGAGTTGAAAGAAGGAAAGAATTGGCAAAATATAAGCCCTCAGGAATTCATGGAATACCATTGAGATGTTTCAACAAATGAATGCAGCACCAGAGGCACTTATTCATTTATGCAAAGAAATTTGGAAGACAGGTACCTGGCCAACTGACTGGAAGAGATTCATATTTGTGTCCATTCCAAAGAAAGGTGATCAAATAGAATGTGCAAATACTGAAAAATATGATAATAATATCACACAGAAGTAAAATTTTGCTGAAGATAATTTAAAAAAATGGTTGTAGCACTATATTTACAGGCAACTTCCAGAAATTCAAGCCACATTCTGAAGAGGACATAGAATGTGGGGCATCATTGCTGATGTCATATAGTAAGGAAATAATACCAGAAAGATGTTTTATTGACTATGCAAAGGCATTCGACTGTGTGGATTATAAAAAAATTATGGATAATATCGTGAAGAATGGGAATTCTGGAACACATAATTGTGCTCATAAGGGATAAGAAGGACCACAAGGCAGTTGTTCGAACAGAACAAGTGGATACTGAAAGGTTTAAAATCTGCATCAGGGTTTTCATCCTTTTACCAGGTTTATTCAATCTCTATGCTGAGCAAATAATCTAAGAAGTTGGACTATATGAAGAAGAACAAGGCATCAGGATTGGAGGAAGACTTACTAACAACCTGTGATATGCAAATAACACAACCTGCTTGCAGAAAGTGAAGAAGACTTGAAGAACTTACTGACAAAGATCAAAGACTACAGCCTGCAGTATGGATAACACCTCACCATAAAACCTTACAACTGGACCAATAAGTGGCATCACAATAAATGGAGAAAAGATTGAAGTTGACAGGAATTTCATTTACTTGGTTCCACAATCAATACCCATGGAAGCAGCAGTCAAGAAATCAGATGTCACATTGCACTGGGCAAATCAGCTGCAAAAGACCCCTTTAAAGTGTTAAGAAGCAAAGATGTCACTTTGAAGACTTTGTTGTTATTGTTGTTTTGTGCTGTCAAGTCATCTCCAACTCATAGTGACCTTATGCACAACAGAATGAAACACTTCCCAGTCCTGTGACAGCTACATGATCCCTACTATACCTGAGCCCATTGCTGCAGCCACCATGTCAATCCATCTTGTTGAGGGTCTTCCCCTCTTTTATTGATCCTCCAGTTTACCAAGCATGACATCCTTCTCCAGAGAATGGTCCCTTCTGACAACATGACCAAAGTAGGTGAGATGAAGTCTGGCCATTCTAGCTTCCAAGGAGCATTCTGGCTGCACTTTTTCCATGACAAATTGTTAATTCTTTTAGCAGTCCACGGTACTTTTAGCATTCTTCACCAACATCACAACTCAAAAGCTTCAACTCTTTTTCAGTCTTCCTTGTTCATTGTCCAGCTCTCACATGCACATGAGGCGATTAAAAATACCACGGCTTAGGTTAGGCATATCTTACTCTTCAAGGAGATATCTTTGCTATTCAGTACTTGAAAGAGGTCTTTTGCAACAGATTTGCCCAATGCAATATGTTGTTTGATGTCTTGACTGCTGCTTCCATTGGTGTTGATTGTAGAACCAAGTAATATGAAGTCTTAAGCAACTTCAATCTTTTCTCCATTTGTTGTGATGCTACTTATTGGTCCAGTTGTGAGGATTTTTGTTTTCTTTATGTTGAGGTGTAATCCATACTGCAGACTGTATTCTTCAATCTTCATCAGTAAGTGCTCCAACTCATCCTCACTTTCAGCAAGCAAAGTTGTGTTGTCTGCATATCTCAGGTTGTAATTGAGCCTTCATCCAATCCTGATGCCACATTCTTCTTCATACAGTCCAGCTTCTTGGATTATTTGCTTAGCAGACAGATTGAATAAGTGTGGTGAAAAGACACAACCCTGACACATTCCCTTCTTGATTTTGAAGTATGCAGTATCCCTTGTTCTGTTCTGCCTCCTGGTCTGTGTACTGGTTCCTCATGAGCACAATCAAGTCTTCTGGAATTCCCATTCTTTTCAATCTTATACACAATTTGTTATGATCTACACAATCAAATGCTTTTGCCTAGCCAATAAAACACAAGTAAACATCTTTCTGGTATTCTTTGCTTTGAGCTAAGACCCATCTGACATCAGCTATGATATCCTTTGCTCCATGTCCCCTTCTGAATCCAGGTTGCCTTTCTGGAAATTCTCTGTCAATATACTGCTGCAACTGTAATCTTTGAAGACTATGGTGAACCTAACCCACACCATGGTATTTTTAATCACCTCATATGCATGTGAAGGGAGCTCTGGTAGCATAGTGTCTAAGGCATTTGACTGCTAACCAGAAGGCTGGTGGTTCAAACCCACCAGCCACTCCTCAGAAGGAAGGTTGGGCAATCCTGCTTCCGTAGTGATACTGCCTCGGAAACCCAAGGAGGGGTCGCTATGAGTCAGGTCTGACTCGACGGCACATAACAACAACAACAACATGCATGTGAAAACTGGATAATGAATAAGAAAAACTGAGGGAGAGTTGATGCCTTAAATTATGGTGTTGGCAAAAAATACTGAAAATACCACAGACTGCCAGAAGAATGAACAAATCTGTCCTGGAAGAAGTTCAGCTGGAATGCTCCTTGGAAGCAAGAATGGCCAGACTTCTTCTCACCTATTTTAGTCATGTTGTCAGAAGACACCAGTCCCTGCAGAAGAATGTCATACTTGGTAAAATAGAGCTTCAGCAAAAAAACAGATGGATTGACACAATGGCTGGAACTATGGGGTGAAGCATAGTGAGTATGGCACAGAGCCAAGCAGTGTTTCATTCTGTTGTATATAGGGTTGCTATGAGTTGGAGCTGACTTGACAGCACCTAACAACAACTACAGAGTAAGAGAAGGCTCAACATTAAGCATAAGCTATGGTGTAGGTGGCCGTGTTTTTTACGCCTTATGCCCATGCATGTCATATCAACTGTTCTGGTTTTTCCATTACTATTAATCTAGTTACCCTGCCCTTTATATCCTCATCTCTGTGTTAAAGTAATTGTTGACCATTTGGTCTCATATAGATGATTCTCTTAAAAGGAGCACAGTTCTAATGTGCTTTTTATATATCTCAAAATTGTTTTAAGACACATCCTACCCTAATATGACCTTATTAGTAGAACAAAGAAATATTATTCCCAAATGAGGTTACCACAGGTATAGGGGTTAGGATTTACAACACATATTTTGAGGTACGTTATTTAACCCCTAACAGTGGAGTTTACCTCACATCTATCTGGCATGCAAGTGCCTGTCAAAAGGAGGTACTACTTTTGCTTTTTCCCTGATCATCAGGTCCAATTGCCATATTGTCATCAATGTAATGAAACCAAAGTGTGCTCTGTGGAAATCAAGGTAATCAAGACCCCTATAGAATATATTAAGAATGAATCGGAGAGTTGACATAGCCCTAAGGTAAAAGAGTGAAAGTGAATCACTTTTAATTTTCTGTATCACTTGGTATGTAAAATAAAATGTTTATTGGGTCAATGACTGCATAAAACGTGCCCAAGGATGTGTTAACTTGCTCCAGTGATGATTCCACATTTGAACAGCACCTGCATACCTGCTTAAGTTTATGATAATGCTTAGGTATCCATGAATGTACATCTGACCTTTGCACCACTTAAATAGGAGAATTAAAAGAGGATATTATCACCACTGTGTTTTTCATGTCTTTGATGATGGCATTATCTCTGCATTACCCATGGATACATTATTTCTTTCATTGGGAGCAGGTAGAAGTAGAGAGAGCTTCTCATAATAGTATCCTTATATCGTGGGTTATAGAACTAATGTGCAGAGATCCCTAGTTTCGGAGGGAAGTAGTCCTATTGCCACAGAATAGGTCTATAGTCCCAGTGGATCTACTGTAAGATGGTCTTGGACTAAGACTTCATCTATTGCCTGACCTCCATAATGTTCTACTCGACAAGCTGGTATTTGAGGTCACTGGGATGAGCATCACAGTTAAGTATCTGTTAACTTTTGAATGTCTAAATATTTGTTTTTCCCCGGTTCACAGCGACCCCTCATATCCCTCTGGGGGAGGGAAGAGTTTAATAAACACTTGGGACGATGTGCAGAGTCTTCCTCAGAATTTCAAATTAAGGGGCTCTGGATCTGAGAATTGGATTAAGTTTGGGAGCTGGGTAAGTGGTCTTAAATCCTCATTACAATGACTCACATCAAATTTTGCCAGTAAACCTAGACTTTATCACTTGTATGTGCCAAGCAGTATTGGGCAATCTACTTCATAGTGACACTGCCTCAGAAACCCAAGGAGGGTTCACTATGAGTCAGATCCAACTTGACAGCAGTGTGTTGCGTTCGTTGTATCTATTTTATATCCAGAATCTTCATAACCAATTAGCCACCCCCAGAGATCCCTTTAGCTTAAAATACTTTGATTACTGCTATACTCCATTAGCTTATCACTGTAATTACACAAAGCTTGTCTCTGATGATAAAACATTGCCACCTGGTCTCTATCCATCTGGAAAGCCTTTTCAAAAATCCAATTTTATGATGGCTTCAGCTACCATCATTTCTAGCCTATAGAAAACAGCCACCATAGAGCTTGTCGAGGATGTTGCCAATCTTGTCATCAATGCATTATTTAATACTGCAGTGAAGGAAATGTTCTGTGGACCCTACCAAGAGGAATAGCTAATGGTGGCTAAGCAGATTTCATATAATAATTTCATTCCAACATTATATCCTATGTCTTCATACTCCTTCCTCTTTACTATGTCAGCATCTGGCATCTTATCCTCATTGACTATAGACCACTATTGAGTGCAAACTTTACTTAACCAACCCAACAGATTCTTAAAACTACTGCCAGGTGCTCATACTAATATTTTGTCCCCTGAATTCCAGGTATTTACCTATACTGATAAACTCAGCCTGATGCAATTTGATATTTTGTCTTTCCTGGTCTACAGTGCTCCCTGAATCTCTGCCATACAAATTGCAAAAGTTCAAGCAGATCTTGAACTTCTCTATTTGGGTAATGTAGGGATTTAACTTTCTTTATTAGCATAGAGACAATGAAGATTGCAGAGACTCAGTCCTGAGGAGATTTGGCAGCCTTTTTTCAAGGCAATTGCCCAAAAATGAAGTGAATAAATTTTTGTTTTTTTTAATACAAGAAAAATTTGGATTCCTCATAGAAGTGAGAAAGTGTTGTTTCTGTGCAAGGGAGTTTCAGATGGACTTGGGAGCTCACTACTTTTAGTCTCATCTTTATTAGCTCATAGACTCTCACGGTCCAACGTCTCCCAATGAGGGCCTTAAAATCAGTGCCTTAAATTAGCATGAAATAACTGGAAATGTTGCTAATTTAATTGGCATTCTAAATCTGCAATCTTTACAGTCAGGTCTTGGGCCTGATCCCCAGCCATACTTGCAATAATTATCACAAACAGTAATGTCTATTATTTTCTAATATTACAAATTCTTAAAGACATTTCTAGTACTTTTGGTTATTTCAAGATGAAAATATTCTATTTGAACTTTATTCTTCTGTGACTGTTTGGCTTAATATGCAGTCATAGGCCAACTGTTATTTTCTCTCATTTGTTGGAATACAAGCAGTCTCTGGTTACCAATGTCCAATTTGGACGACTCTACTTGCCCTTTAAAGTTACACAAATTTACCTTCACTTTGAAATTATTAAACCAACCCCTACTTGCAACAAATTCTTCATCACAATCACCTTCACTTGCTGCAAATGCAGATTTAATTCATTGAAAAGACTTTGAGTCTTTTTTTTTTTTTTGCACAAAAACCACCCACCCACTGCCATTGAGTAGATTTGGACTCATAGCAACCCTTTAGGAGAGAGTAGAATTGCCTCATAGGGTTTCCAAGGCTGTAAATCTTTACAGAAGCAGATTGTCTCATCTTTTTTCTGTGAAGTGGTTGGTGGGTTTGAACTGCTGTTTGGTTAGCAGCTGAATGCTTTAACTGCAGCATCACCAGAGCTACCAAAAAAACCAAAAATCCACTGCCATCGAGTCAATTCCAATTCATAGTGACCCCTATTGGGTTTCCAAGGCTGTAAATCTTTATGGAAGTAGATTGTCTTATGTTTCCCCTGAGGAGTAACTGGTGGGTTTGAACCACTGACCTTCTGGTAGCAGCCAAATGCTTTATCTAATGTGCCACCAAAGCTCCTTACCAGAGCTACTCAACAAAACTCACTGCCCTTGAGTTGGTCCTGACTTGTAGTGACCCCTCCTTAGGTTTCCAAGGCGGTATCTCTACGGAAGTAGCTTGCCCAGTCTTCCTTCCAAGGAGTGGCTGGTGGGTTTGAACTGCCAGCCTCCTGGTTAGCAGTCAAATGCCTTATGCACTGAGCCACCAGAGCTCTCAATCCAAGGTCAGGTCTTCTAATTTTTCAAATGCTAGTTTCCAAGCATGATGTCTGGGATGTTGAAGACAAAGTGGTGGGGAGAGTACCGTTGTTGGTTTCAGTTCTTCCTCCTTAGTTAAGCGTTCAATCCCAGGCAACGTTCTGTAAGATCCTTTGTTTATTCTCTTTTTAAATTATTTATAATTTTATTTCTAAGCTTCCTTTCAGGAATTGTTGCGGTCACAACTGAACACTTGTTTCAGAAAATGATCCTGGCACTGGTTTTTTGTGGAGATCCTTTCATTTCCTTTGTTCCCACTGTCACTTCTGGCCCAGAGCCCCCTATTCTGTGAATTAAGCCTCTAATAAGCATTTTGATTTTCTATATTTTTCTAGTCCATTTTTAACTTTTATGTTATTTGTTTTTCTCTTTTTATATTATTTTTGTCTGTATCTCTGGAATAGGGACAGTTTTCAAAGTATGAATTCATTCTGTTATTCTTCATCCAAAAGACCCCTAATATGTTTTTCCTTATGAAATATATTTAATTGATCATTATTTTTATTTTTAAATTAAGTATCTTTGTGATTTAATGAGAGGATTTCATCTACTTACATTTATTGCTTAGCAAATATATTGAATATTTGTATTACACTGGCTATTCCTCAGAGTTACATTTGTGAGAAATATTATTCATGGATAATGTCTGATGATAGTTTCCATCTTTCTGGACTATTGTGTTGATTTTCTCTCTTAAGAATATATGAAAATTTAAAAATAAACTGGCACAGTGACCATTACTAGAGACAATTTATTTGATCAAACAGAGAATGCAATCAAATACCTACATCAGATTTAAGTGTAGATTTAGTCTTGGTCTTCTTCTGAAGAGCCTAACTGAAGAGCTGCCACGGCTATTAGCAGCTGTCTTTCCTCCAAAGACTTCTGCTGTGCACAAAAAATAGTGGCTTCTTTTATCTCTTCCATCAGTTGTTACACATGGCTCCAAATATTCTTAAAATAAGCATTATCTTAAAACAAACCTCTAATTTGGAGTAATTTTCTTGTTGTTAGCTGTCATTGAGTTGTCTCAGACTCATGGCAACCTTACATATGACGAAACAAAGTGTTGCCTGGTGCTGTGCCATCTTCATGATCATTGATATGTTTGAGTCCATGTTTATAGCTATTGTGTATGCCCTCTACCATAAGGGGCTCATCTTCCAACACAATAGCAGATACTATGCTGTTGTAATCCATAGGTTTTCATTGGCTAATTTTCAGAAGTAGATCATCAGGCTTTTCTTCTAGTCTTCGTCTATAAATTCCGCTGAAACCGTACACTGTGGTTGATTCAGCTGGTATTTGAAACACTGGTGGCAGAGCTTCTAGAATCATAGCAACACATAAACAAACACAGCATGAGAAACTGTCATATGGGTGGTGGGGAATAATTTTAGACTTAGACAAAAGTTGCAAAGATAATACAGAGAGGTCCCATATACACCACATTCAATTTCCCCTAATGTTAGCATATTAGCATGGCAGATTTTTTCAAAACTGTTACTTCACTATTAACTAAATTCTAGACTTCATTCAGATTTCATCAGTTTTTCCACTAATATCCTTTTTCTGTTCCAGGATCCAGTCCAGAAAACCACATGGCACTTAGTCATCATGAAAAGATGTTTAAAGCTAAATTACATACATTCAACTACATTTGACTTGGCAATTCTAAAATAAGCAGTAGCTGTGTCCAGGATATATGAGTTTGAAGATGTAATTCATAGAGACTACTGATGTTGCTTTCTGAGGACAGGCTTATTATTAGGGCCATAGATGGCATCGCACACAAGGAAGCATTTTGTATTCATTGCCCTGGCACTGTGACCTATAGTGAGAGAGAGGAAAATAATAAAAATATCAAGGCATTGGTATCATGTTTGTTACTGTCCTTATCATGGAGAAGAAGCATCAGGAATTCAGGACAGATCAAGCTGATCCAAAGGAGAGTCTCACAATGGATAGCAGACATTTAACACTCCAGAGAGCTGACCTCTCTGAAATAGTTTCCCTGGCTACTGGATGACCCAGTTGAGCTGAATGATCAATTGTTGAACATCTGAATAATTGGTCAGGGAATGTGTTACTCTCTTCAAAGACCTAGAAGAAAACTGAAGATGGTATTTTTCACAAACATACAGTCTTATTTATTGGCAGAATTTCACTTTTATATAATTTTAAAACCTCTGTGCCCTTACTATTGATTAGGAGAGGTGGAGGAGTAAAATGCTGTTATTTTTAGGTAGCCCGAGTGCTCAGATAGGATTCAGAAGAATGTACAAAGTAGCCCTTCAGTTTTGAGTTAGACACTCCAACCCTTACAGAGGCCAGTGGGATAGACGGTTCCAGTGGTTTCTATCTCTTGTTTATCTCATTCCCTAGCTCTTCAGGCTCAGTTCTCTAGCACCCTCATGAGGCTTCCACTTTGATATTCACTAGGAAATTCTAAAAAACCTCCTTCTTATCACCTTTTTAGCTGCGCTTGGCCCCAGTCTTTCCCTCAGCTTCAGAGGAACTATCGTTCAGTTTCATCTGTTTGCATTTTATGTAGAATTTGGATTGTGTATGGGTGGTTGTATTTTGGATTCTTTGGGAGGCAAGGCTGCAAAGCCATCAGACACACTACACTGCATATGTCCTGAGCACTATGATACTAAGACCATCTTTGTTTCTTTCTCCAGCTTTAGTTGCAATACCAAATGCTGACTTCTTCTCCTTGTTTAAATATATAACAGGCTCCAGGAAAGGAGTACAGCATTTTCCAGAAATCAGGATATAAGGTGAAGATAATGGCATAAGGATGCGGAAAATAAAAATACCTTGTCATGCCTCAATTATTACATGTACGTGCATTTCTGTTCTTCAGACTTGTAAGCTTCTCCTCCTCCTCTTCTTCTTCCCTTCCTTGAATTGCTATATGGACTTTGTGTTTTGGCTTCTTTTTCTCCTGTGGTTAATCAGGAAGCCTGTATTCCATTTTTATGGTATTAATTTTTTCTTAAAAGCTTTTATACCATAACTGATTGACATAAAAAATGAGAGACTTCTTGAAGAGCTGAAATTCAAACTTAAACAGTTTTATTCTAGCATCATAGCTCTTAATTATTAAACTCTTAAACTTACATAATGCTATTTCAATTATCTTCCTTTTTAGATTTTATTTTTAGCATTAATTCCCAAAATTTTAACAAAAATTCTTTAAAGAACAATTTTTTTTTCTTCAATTAGGTTATACACTTGTGGAGTGTTTCTTGGCTAAGTTTATTTTAGCCTATAAAAGATTATTTGTTTTACTGTTGTTGTTGTTATGTGCTGTCGAGTCAGATGCGACTCATAGCGACCCCTCCTTGGGTTTCCAAAGCAGTATCACTATGGAAGTAGATTGCCCAATCTTCCTTCCAAGGAATGGCTGGTGGCTTTGAACCACCAGCCTCCTGGTTAGCAGTCAAGTGCCTTAGGCACTATGCTACTGGAATATCAAATTCAGTTTTGAGTTAGACACTCCAACCCATACAGAGGCCAGTGGGATAGAGGGTTCTAGTGGTTTCTAAAAAAGAAAGTATTTTTGAATCTTTGTAATCAAAACCATATCCAAGGAAAATAAACAGAATTCCATTTTTCCTTGTCAGCTCATCTATGTCAGTAAGTATTTTGTGTATATTATGTGTGTGTGTGTGTGTGTGTGTGTGTGTGTGTGTGTGAAGAAGAGGGGGTGGAGAGATATCATCTCAAAAGAGGAAAATACACAGAATATATGGAAAATTTAATATTTTGTATACCCTGTTGTCATATGCCGTCGAGTCAGACCCAACTCATAGTGACCCCTCCTTGGGTTTCCGAGGCAGTATCACTATGGAAGTAGATTGCCTTCCGAGTTGTATGCCCTAGGAACGAATTAAGGAGTTCTGTTGGTGTAGTGGGTAAGGCATTTGACTGCTAACCTGCTCCACAGAAGGAAGATGAGGCAATCAACTTCCTTAAAGATTTACAGCCATGAAACCCAAAGGGCATAGCTGTGACTGGGAATCCACTTGATGGCAGTGGGTTTGTTTTCTTTTCTTCCTTCTTCTTCTTTTTTTTTTTTTTGCTTTAGGAACCAACTAGTTAGTATGATATTTGAAACAAAACGAATAGGGTTTTGATATGATGGTGAAAACATATGCTGGTGGTATCCATCCCACAGCTTTTACAAATCTGTCAGACAGAGGAGCAAGGCTCTTTGATAGTTAATTGAGGCTGTGAGAGTTCATATAGTTATTTTGTTTTCTAAATAAAATTTACCGGTTAATAAAATATTACTTTTATTCCCCATTTTTAATTAACCATCAGCCAGTTAAACTCAGGCCCCATCAGTTGGGTCAATTCAAATTTGTGCTGCAATTGTGGTTTATTAAACATTTATTTATAAATGTGAGGCTTTGCTTCCTTTCATTTATAACCAAAGTGAGCTCCCTTTTTACAAAGATGTCCTGAATTGTTACCTTTTATTATTTTACTTGTACTCCTTTACTTTACTTCAATGACATCATTTGCTTTTTAAAATAAATTTTGAAATTATATTTCTGCTGGGAACTTGGATCTTTAAAGCACAATCATGAACATAGTGAAAATACAAATTCCAGTAAGGAAATTCAGAACAATATGAAATCATCATAGATTATAGTAGATGAAGGCATTATTACTAAGCTACTGACAATGAAACTTGACAACAAAGAAGATGATAGCACTTCCAAGCCACAACCACTAAATTAATAGCAAGCAGCAGTCATCAGTCTAAAGAAACTTCAGATGCACTTTGATGTAAATTTAAAAGTATAGGCTTTATTATTGTAGAATGAAAATGAACCTAAACTTTTCTGTCTTTTATCTAAGAAAACAATGAGTAATAACTTCATGAAATAATCATTCTTTCAGTAACATTTACAAAGAACTGCATTCACTGTCTTTGTTTTTGTAAGGTTTTTCTTTCTCTTTTTTACAATATCCAGATTCAGACATTTCATCAGAATGCATCCAGGTCTATCTTTTTTCCAGTAATATTGTGCCTGGCATTCTGAACCTTTCTAATCTTTTGATTTGCTGATTTGTGTTTTTCTTCAGTAATGAAATGTTTTTCTTGATTATTCTTCTCTTCTATTAGTTTCTTCTTGGAATCCTGTTACATATGTTGGAACGTTTCATATCTGTCATTTGCATGTCTTTACCTTCTCTTTTTCTCAGTTATTTTCCTAACTTTTTCTCTATTTAACATATTTATGTTTCTTTTCATAATACATTCTGCCATTCTTGGGATTCTTTCCTTATTTATTTTAACAATACACTGTTTGAAAGAGTTCTGTTTTCAGAAATAGTAGATTACCTTGTTTGGATCTATCCTCTTGCTGAGAGCAACTAAAAAAGAGTTGTAATAATTTGAAAAAAATCTGACTGCAGGCAAAGCTGAGGTACCACAGTAGTGAGGAATTGCAAGGCTGGGGTTATGGAGGTACAGGAATCTGTCACAATTTGGTCCTGTTTTTTCTCTTCAGGTACTTTTTCTCCTTATGTATAACCAAAGAAAATGTTGCAGGTTGCTCCATTTTTATGATCATTTGTGTATCTGAGTCCATTATGTGGTTATTGTATCAATCTGTCCTTCATTTTTGCTGACCCTCTACCAATCATGATGTCCTATTCTAGTAATTGGTCTTTCCTGATGATGTGTCCAAAGAAAGTGAGCTGAAATCTTGCCATCCTTGATTCTAAGGTGCATTATGGTTGTACTTTTGCTTAGCCTGATTTGTCTGTTCTTGGCATATTGAACATTGGTATATTGGTATATTGTTCTTCAACAGCCCACAATTTGAATCTCTTAATACTTCTATGTCTTCTGTTTTATTGTCCAATTTTTGCTCTCATATGAAGTGATTCAAAAGACCATAGCTTGGGGTAAGTGCACTTTAATCATTAAAGTGATTTCTTTGCTCTTTAAACTTTAAAGAGGTCTTTTGCTTCAGATTTGCCCAATGCAATGCATTGTTTGATTTCTTGACTGCTGCTTCCACAAATGTTAATTGTTGATCCAAGTGGAATTAAATTATAGACAACTTCAACTTTTTCTCATTTGTTAGAATGTTTATCAGTCCAGTTGTGAGGATTTTTATTTTCTTCAGGTGCAGTCCATACCAAAGGTTGTAATCTTTGACCTTCATTACTAAATGCTTCAAGTTGTCTTCATTCTCAGCAGGCAGTACTGTGTCGTCTGCATATTACAGGTTGATAATAAGCGTTCCTCCAATCCTGATACCAAATTCTTCTTCACATAGTTCAATTTCTCAGATTATTTGTTCAGCATACAGATTGAATAAGTAAGAGAAAAGCTACAACTCTATTACCCTTTTCCAATTCTGGACCAGGCAGTACTCACTTGTTCTTTATCAATGGCTGCTTCATAATGCAAACAGGGTAAATACAATTAAAATCTGGCAGTTCAAGCCCACCAGCCACTCCTCAGAAGGAAAGTTGGGCAATCTACTTCCGTAGTGATACTGCCCCTGAAACCCAAGGAGGGGTCTCTATGAGTCAGGTCTGACTTGATGGCACATAACAACAACAACATTGTTTTGGAAATGGTAAAAAAAAAAAAAAAAAAAAAAGAGACAATTAAAAAGAAAAGCTAAAATATACTAGTAAGCCTATAGTGAGTCAAGCAGACACGTTGTGATCACAGGTAATGATGGTTCAGTAGTAAAATAATAGTAAAAGAATATGTAAGCCGCCATCCATTTTAGGGAAAAAATAAATGAGAAATATTTAGTTAATCCAAAAGAAGGTAAAGATAAAAATTGAATGTGCAAAGAGAGAATACAGGTAGTATGATGGTAGGTATCAATTACCTAGTATCAGTAATTGCATTAAATCCAAATATAATAAATCTTTAAATTAAAAATGAAAACTTTCACATTGGATTAAAAATGAAATCCAATTATATTCTGTTTATAAGAGACATTCTTTAGATATCAACATCCAAAAAGTTTGAAAACAGAGGAGGAAAAGACAAATTATAAACTGTAAACAAAAGGAATCTGATATAGTTATACTAGTATCTTTTGTAAATAACATATAGCTAGATTTGTTTCTTTATTCAGTAGCAGTTCTGTTCATTGCCAGCCTGCCAACGAACTCCTAAATCTCATTATAGGCTTTACTTTCTAGTACCACTCCCAGCACCACTTGTCTTAGCTTAAGTCGCTGGATTAGAGAATTGAATGCGGAGGTTTATTGGACAGTACTTTTGGGCACAGCCTCATAAGAGTGTGAAAGGAGCTGGAGTATGCAGAGGGAAAAATTGAACTGCGTTGCAGTTGGCTGATCCCATGAGGATCTCTGAAACTAGGATGATGTCTCAAATTGAGGCAGTATCTTTGATCTTTGTAACCCCAAATATACCAGCATAACATTTAGGATCCATCTAGCAAATGTGATCTTGAGCTAGGAGCTCTTTTCATTAGAAGAAAATTCATGAGGTGGAACTCAACTGTGAGCCATTAACAGTCTCTCCTACCCCAAATCTGTTGAGTCAATTCCAACTCCTTGGGACCATAAGACAGGACAGGGCAACCTAGAACTGCCCTGTAGGGTTTCCAAGGCTGTGTATATTTTTGGAAGCAGACTGCTACATCTTTCTCCAGTGGAGCGCTTGGTGGGCTTAAACCACTGACCTTTTGTTTAGCAGCCAAACACTTAACAACTGTGCCACCAGAGCACCTAATATCAGGAGCTGGAGGAGTATGTAGGTCCTGTGGGCAGTGCATCACAGCATCTAACATAGGAGGTATTTGCTCTACATCCCCTTCCAATCTCCTAAGGGCAGTTATTACAGGGGGATTAAGAGAATACATTTTGGAAACTCCTAAGATTGAAAGTTGGACCTTCCACTCACTATTTGAATCACCAAAGGCAAGTTCATTTCTTGGTTGGTACCTCAGTTTCCTCATCCATATGTAGATATAATAATAGTATCTTTCACAGGACTGAGAAATGGATTACGTATGATAGTATAATCAGTACTAAACAAATGAAAAGCACCCATCTGATTGGAAGTATCTTTGAATAGGTGAGAGGGCTTTGATTCTCTCTGCTCATTTGGATGGAGACTCAGATATTCAAACATAATGCTTTCTGATTATTTTGGCTATAGGTACTGTGAGGAATTCTTACTATTTTCATTTTTTCTTTATTGCCAATTTGGGTGAATCCATCTCCTGAGGAAAACCCATCATGATGGCTCTGTGTCAGCTGGATCTCTTTACTCCAATACTTCCTTTTAATCTTGCAAGTTAGGGGTTATTATTGGTGATTCCAAGTTTCTAAAATTGAATTTGTAGGTAGCCTGTGCTTCTAGATATTTCCTTTATCTTTCTATCAGAAAGTCTAATAAATATTTATAAACAAATAGCATGTACCACTAGCTGGAAATTCTCCCATTTTTATATATTATGGGTCATTACTTTGGAATCTGAGACAGAGGATTTGATTCCTGTGATGAAACTAACAATATACTTCTAGGTCACCAAGTAGATGATTTTGGAACACACTGGCTCAAGTGAAGAGAATACACAGAAGAAAACCATGGTTACTGACCTCCAACAGGTTAAAATATATTTTTGCCTCCCAAAACAATCTTCAGCTTCCAGGATAAGATAGAATAGGAAGAAGGACAGAGCCAGCTACCCTTCTGAAAACAATTGGCTGCTGAAAACCTTATGAACAGCAGGGAAACATTGTCTAATATAGCGCACAGAAGATGAGCCTCTCAAGTTGGGAAAAAAACAAACCAAACTCACTGCTGTCAAGTTGTATCCAACTCATAGAGACCCTTCCTTGGGTTTCCCAGGTGGTAAAAAAACAAACAAACAACAACAAAAAAAACTCACTGCTGGGGAGTTGTAGCTCACTCATAGTGACTCGTCCTTGAGTTTCTGAGATGGTATAACTATGGAAGTAGATCACCCAATCTTTCTTCTAAGGAGTGGCTGGTGTGTTTGAACCACCAGCCATCTGGTGAGTAGTGAAATGCCTTAGGCACTATGCCACCAGAGCTCCTTCCTAGGCAGTATCACTACAGAAGTGGATCGCACAACCTTCCTTCCAAGGAGTGGCTGGTGGGTTTGAACCAGCCTTCTGGTTAGCAGTCAAATGCCTTAGGCACTACACCACTCATAATAAGACTAGGGAAGACCTGCTTCCTGCATTAGGGGAAAAAAGACCCCAGATTCAAACATGTTCAATAAACACTTTTATTAAGGTTTAGACAGGATAAAGGCAAAACAAAGACAATCATCCAGGATGAGGGAAATATCGGTATGTACACAGCAGGTACATAGCTAAAGGGAATCTGCTGAGTCGTGGTGATGGGGCTAATTATATATGATTAAAAACAAAGGGAATATCACAAAACCATGATTGGTGACAGATCAATTCATCACTATTGCAGGTGGGACTACAAAAACAGGAAAAAAAAAAACATGATTGGGGCAAGTCCATAATTGAAAATAGAAAAGGTTTACAGGATTGATTGTGGACCTTGATTACCTGGCTAGGTGGTAGTCAGATGACCCACGACCATGCAGCCTAAATCTTAGCCACAAGGTTTTTACTGAATAAAATACCAAGACCCCAACCTTAATTTAAACAAGAAAAGGACACATTTGGACAAGTTCCCTAGTTCTTTGTGTGAGCATAATGTACTTTCAGGAGCTCTGGTGGCCTAGTGCCTTAGGCATTTTACTGCTAGCCAGAAGGCTGGCAGTTCAAACCCACCAACCACTCCTCAGAAGGAAGGTTGGGCAGTCTACGTCTGTAGTGATGTTGTTGTTGTTATGTGCCATTGAGTCGGGACTCATAGCGACCCCTCCTTGGGTTTCCGAGGCAGTATCACTACGGAAGTAGATTGCCCAACCTTCGTTCCGAGGCTGTAGTGATACTGCCTTGGAAACCCAAGGAGGAGTAGCTGTGAGTTGGATCCAACTCCGGCAGTGAGTTTTTTTTGTTGTTGTTGTTGTTGTTTGTTTGTTTAATCTACTTTCAACAGCACTTTTCCTGAGTGCAAACTGCCCCTCCCTAGGTTTGTTCTGGAACTTGTTTATGCATAGCCACAATGTTGAAGCTCAAGAAGAACTCAACTGGCATCTTAACTTATGTCAAGATTCAAAATGGAGTTAGGACTCCTACTATAACCAGTGATTGAAGACCAGATGAGCTGTGCAATGACTTCATGGACATGATGCATAGAAAAAGCAAAAGGTTATTAAAAAGACAGGAAAGGAAGAGAAGACCAAAATGGATGACAGAAAAGATTCTGAAACTTGCTCTTCAATGGAGAGTAGCTAAAGCAAATAGAAGAAATGATGAAGTAAAAGAGCTGAACAAAAGATTTCAAAGGACAACTAGAGAGGACAAAGTAAAGTATTATAATAAAATGTTCAAAGACCTGGATTTGGAAAATCAAAGGGAAAGAACACCATTAGCATAGCATTTCTCAAGCTAAAAGAACTGAAGAAAAATTCAAGCCTCATATTGTGATATTGAAGAATTCTATAGGCAAATCTGTCCTGGAAGAAGTACAGCTGGAATGCTTCTTGGAAGTGAGAATGGCCAGACTTTTTCTTACCTACTTTGGTCATGTTGCCAGAAGGGACCGTTCTCTGGAGAAGAATGTCATGCTTGGTAAAGTGGAGGGTCAATGAAAGAGGGGAAGTCCCTCAACAAGATGGATTGAGATGGTGGCTACAGTGATAGGCTCAGGTATTGTAGGGATCATGAGGCTGGCATAGGACCAGGCAGTGTTTCATTCTGTTGTACACAAGGTTGCTATGAGTAGGAGATGACTTGACAGCACATAACAACAACATAGGCAAAATATTAAACAATTCAGGAAACATCAAAAGAAGATGGAAGGGGTACAGAGTCACCACACCAAATAGAATGGTTGGCATTCAACCATTTCATGTTGTAGCATATGGTCAAAAACTGATAGTATTGCAGGAAAAAGTCCAAGCTGCATTGAAGGAATTGGTGAAAAGTCTCCAGGAATTGATGGAATACCCAGTGAGATGTTTCAATAAGTGGATGCAGCACTGGAGACTCTTACTCATTTATTCTGAGGAATTTGGAAGATAGCTACCCGGCCAACTGACAGGAAGATATTGATATTTGTGCCCATTCTAAAGAAAGGTGATCCAACAGAATGCAGAAATTATTGAATGATATTATTAATATCGCATGTAAGTAAACTTTTGCTGAAAATAATTAAAAACATGGTTGCAGCAGTATATTGTCAGGTAACTGACAGAAATTCAAGTCAGATTCAAAAGAGGACATGGAAGGAGGGATAAGTATTATTGATATCAGATGGATCTTGCCTGAAAGCAAAGAATGCCAATAAGATGTTACCTCTGGTTTATTGACTATGGCATTCTACTGTATGGATCATAACAAATGATGCATAACATTGTGAAGAATGGGAATTCTAGAACACGTAATTGTACTCTTGAGGATCCTGTACATAGACCAAAAGTTCAAACAGAACAAAGGGATACTGAATGATTTAATATTAGGAAAGATTTGTGAAAGGGTTGTATCCTTTCACCAAGTTTATTCAGTCTATATACTGAGCAAATAATTTTAGAAGCTGACTGTATGAAGAAGAATGCAGCATCAGAATTGGAGGAAGACTCATTAACAACCTGTGATATGCAGGTAACACAACCTTGTTTTGTTGAAAGTGAGGAAGATTTGAAGCCCCTACTGATGAAGATCAAAGACTATAGCCTTCAATATGGATTACACCTCAACATAAAGAAAACAAAAATATACCTGGGCCAATTAGCAATGTCATGATAAACGGAGAAAAGATTGAAGTTGTCAAGGATTTAATTTTACTTGGATCCATTGTCAACACCCATGGAAGCAGCAGTCAAGAAATCAAACGACATATTGTATTGGATAAATCTGTTGCAAAAGACCTCTTTAAAATACCAAAGAGCTGTTTAAAATATTAAAGATGTTACACTGCAGACTAAGGCGTGCCTGACCCAAGCCATGGTATTGTCAATCACCTCATATGCATGTGAGAGCTGGACAAGGAATAAGGAAGACCAGAGAGGAATTGATGCATTTGAATTGTGGGGTTGGTGAAGAACATTGAATGTGTATCATGGCCTGCTAAAAGAATGAACAAATCTGTCCTGGAAGAAGTACATCTAGAATTCTCCTTAGAAGCAAGAACACCCAGATTTCATCTCATACTTTCATCATGTTGTCTGAAGTGACCAATCTCTGGAGGATAACATGCAGGGTAAATAATTGTAGTTGTAGTTGTTGTTGTTGTTGTTATGTGCTGTCGAGTCGGACCTGACTCATAGTGACCCCTCCTTGAGTTTCTGAGGCAGTATCACTATGGAAGCAGATTGCCCAACCTTCCTTCTGAGGGTAAAGTAGAGGGTCAGCAAAAAAGGGGAAGACCCTCAATGCAACGGATTGACACAGTGGCTGCTATGATGTGCTCAAGCGTTGCAATGAGGATGATACCTGAGGATGCCAAGCAGTATTTCATTCTGTCATACATATGGTCTCTGTGAGTGGAAACTGACTTGAAGGCACCTAAAAAACAGCATAAAAGTTTGTCTTCAAGGTGTAGGAAACACTGGTAAGAGAATGGGGAAAGGGGACAGAAAGGCAAGACAGCTATGTTACCCAGCAGGCAATTACTGTGGGCAGTTAGAACATAATCCTAAAGGAAAACTCCGGGAAATGGCATAAAGCGGCACTTTGAAATGATCCTACCTGAGGGATGAAGGATCTGGGTTATTTCCATCCATTGGTGGCTACTCCAGAGGGTGTTTGTTTTCTGGTACTTCCAGCCTGCTGTGAGTGGCTTCATGGTGTTGAAAAAAACCCACCAGGCAAAATGATACAGGGACTGGTGTCTGGAAGCCAGGAGCATGGATGAGGCATCAACATCATTTGCTACGTTCCACCCCTTTCACCACTCAGATCTACTCATGGCATTTCTTCTTCCAGTTGAGGGATAGTCAAAATTTCTAACAAAACAATAGAAATGTTTGCAGAAGAATCTATACTTTCTGAATTTATAGTTGATTCTGAGGCCACAAGTAATATTCATCATACACTTCACTTAGAACCCATTTATATATTCCTCAACCTCATCCAGGGATCTAGGTTGCTTCTCACTGGGGTAACATATACCTTCACCCTTAAGGGATTTGAAATTCTGGTTACTCTACAAAGGTCAAGTAATGTTTGCTGAAATTGCCTATTAAGATTATCATTGCACATGGAAACACTCAGAAGCAAGCCAACAATTCTGTTACAGTTCCAACCAATCTGCCCATGTTGTTGTTGTTGTTGTTGTTGTTAAGTGCTGTCGAGTCATTTCCGACTCATAGCGACCCCATGCACAGCAGAACAAAACACTGCCCTATCCCGTGCCAGCCCCACAATCCCTGCTATACTTGAGCTCATCATCGCAGCCACCATATCAATCCATCTCGTTGAAGGCCTCCCCCTCTTTCGTCGACCCTCCACCCTACCAAACATGACATCC
>NW_006921674.1:2227792-2236201 GCF_000298275.1 Orycteropus afer afer | reverse complement strand
TTCTTTTAGCAGTCCATGGTACTTTCAGCATTCTTCGCCAGCACCACAACTCAAAAGCATCAACTCTTCTTCGGTCTTCCTTATTCATTGTCCATCTCTCACATGCATAATCTGCCCATATGTAACAGCAACCCTATCTACTTAGGGAAGTCAGGCTCAATTGCCTAAGAGTAGGCATGAGGAGCTCAACAGTGGCCAGATACCAAAGAAAAACCCAAACCTACTGCTATTGAGTCTGACTCAGAGAGTCAAAGAACAGAGTAGAAGTTCCCTATAGGGTTTCCAAGGCTGTAAATCTCTGTGGAAACAGACTGCCTCATCTTTCTCCTGTGGAGTGCCTGATGGGTTCAAACCACTGACCTCTGAGTTAGCAGTCAAATGCTTTAACTACATTACACTAGAGCTCCTAATGGCCAGATAGCAGACGTAAATTTAGATTCAGTGGAATCCTCATTGTAATATGGGAATTAGTTTCAAGAAGACTTATTGGGACAGGAATAAAAGTTTGAGTTTCACAGAATTCATGGGCATATGTTTATTTTAGAGTATGAAAACAACAACTAGTGAAAATAAAACAAAAAAATTACAAAATGAAAAACAAACAAACATGTAGATTTACAAATTGAAGTATTTGGGGAGTTAAGGAAAGTAAAGGGGAGAGGTTCTAGTCACAAGGAGGAAAAGGAACTAAGAAAATTTCTCAATTTTATGTTTTGATTCTGCAATTAAACATTAAAAAAATAACTATGTAATCCTTAATAATGCATAGCTAAAAATTTTTAATTTAACAACCAACAATGTGACTCTAAATATAGTTACGAATGTAACAAGTAGTAAAACTATGAAGCATTATTATTGTCTGGACCTTAGATTGTTGTTGTTACGTGCCATTGAGTCATCTCCGACTCATAGCGACCCCTCCTTGGGTTTCCAAGGTGGTATCACTACAGAAGTAGATTGCCCCATCTTCCTTCCCAGGAGTGGCTGGTGGGTTTGAACCCCCAGCCCTCTGGTTAGCAGTCCAGTGTCTTAGGCACTACGCTACCAGAGCTCCCAAACCTTAGAGAACAAAAAATGGAGAAGAACAGCTTTTACTAGTAACAGTCAGACTTAGTAACAGTCAGAGTAGTTAAACAGCCCGGAGTAGCACTCTGCACTGCCACAAGTTCTTCAAGTACCAGGAAAGAGTCAGGTAGAGATATTCCTTATTTCTTTTACCTTGGAATTGTTACTCTCAAAAAGTGAGGTTAAAGGGCAAAAACATCACTAAAAAATTGAAATTACTTTTGGGTGATCTATTTCTGTAGTGACACTGCCTTGAAAACCCAAGGAGGGGTTGCTATGAGTCAGATCCAACTGGACGGCAGTGAGTTTGGTTTTTGGTTTTATCCCAGTAGAAAATTGCATATCCTTAACACTCAAACCTCAGATTTTATACTTGAAAATAGATTGATTAATATGTATTTTAATATTCCATCAGATATGGAGAGAGAGAGAGAGGTGGGTGTGTTGCCAGTTAAATCTATCATTTGTCACTTCTGCTAGAATTAACTTTTGATACATATAGCCTGAGGAATATCACTGGCTACTATCATCTTTTCAACAGTAGGGGCCTTAATATGAATACGGAACATTAGATTGTATCCCAGTGGGCAAGTATCTGTGAGAAAGGCATCTGAAGTGAGAGAGGCATCTGAAGCAGAGTAGGAAAGTTTGTACTGTTCTAACTAATGCTTTTTCTGGTCTTAGGATAAAGAGGCATTCATTGCCCTTGCGCTCCAAGGTGGCATCCTCTATGAAGAATTCACTTTGAAATGGAAAACAGATATTTTTCAAAAGTATACACTATAAAGGGACGATAATTTCTAAGAGGGTGACCAGTGTGATGAGAGAAATATTTCCATTCATTATGTAGGTTTATAGTTTACATTGTGGGACTGAGAGAGAAAAAAGTATTATTTTTGTACAAGGATTACTTAAATGAAAATCAGTAATAAATGCAAAGTTGAATTCTATAGTCCAAGTTCATTAATACAGATTAAAGAATTTTGCTCAAAATAAATATTGATCAAACATTGATGGTAATTTAAAACTACAAGTAACATCAATACTATCATACGGATAATTTGAAAATACTCAGATGTAACTACTTTGATAATTTTTCTCTCTAATTGCCAAAAGTATATAAAAGTCCCTGGTGGTGGTGACAAGAGGATTAGGAAAACCCCAAGGTTTTGGAAAGGGACAGCATTCACATAGAAACCATGTACAAGTATCCATCATTATGCAGTTCCTCAATCTGCTGGTTTTGTATAGTCAGTTCCAGTATCTATAGTTGAAAAGATCTTTCAGCTCATTTCTAGAAAAGCACTGAACCTACAGTGTGGCATGAGGTATATAGAATTTACCAAAAGTTAAATGAAACGAATATAACACACTAATGTAGTCAAGTCAACTAGAAAAACCCTTTTCTACTGAAATGTCCATCTTGGCATGAAGCACAGACATGATCATGGAAAGGAAGGAAAGAGAACTCAGGGTAGCAAATGTTGTTGTTGTTGTTATGTGCCGTTGAGTCAGACCCGACTCATAGCGACACCTCCTTGGGTTTCTGAGGCAGTATCACTACAGAAGTAGATTGCCCAACCTTCCTTCTGAGGAGTGGCTGGTAGGTTTGAACCAGTCAGCCTTCTAGATAGCAGTCAAGTGCCTTGTTGTTGTTATGTGCCCTCGAGTCGGCCCTGACTCATAGCGACACCTCCTTGGGTTTCCAAGGCAGTATCACTACAGAAGTAGGATTGCCCAACCTTCCTTCCGAGGAGTGACTGGTTGGTTTGAATCCCCAGCCTTCTGGTTAGCAGTCAAGTGCCTTAGGCACTATGCTACCAGAGCTCCTAGTCACTAGCAAATAGGATACATTACTTGATATCAAGGGTAGGTATGTGGACAGGAGCCAGAATGAATGACAGGACTGCTGTGTTCAGCTGACAGCTGAGCTAGGGCAGTGCTGAGGATTTTGCCAAAACAGAAACCTGGAAAGCAGGTAAGATAGCAGGAGGTAGAGATACTGGGTCATCTAAAGTTAATTAGGTAGACTGCATCTCTCCCTGGCCTGGGGCTGTTTATAATAGTCTGGCTGGGTATGCAGCTTCAGAAAAATGCTGACTAGTACCTGAACAATAGAATACCACTAAGATCATAAATAAGGTTGAGTCCAATAGTGCCTATGAGGCAACTCTTTCTGCATTTATCTTCTGGTTTACCTTGTTCTCTGTTGGTGCTTGTACTTCTAAGTTTTGTTTGTGGTGTTCATCTCCTTGCATCTTGATAACTGGCTGAACTCCTGTTTTTTGTTTTTTTTTTTTCTCTCAATTGGGAATTTGAGGTTGGGAAAAATTAACATAGAATAGGCCAGAAGGGAGTGGAAGTTAAATGGCATTCAAGAGAGAGGGAACAGCCAAAATACTTATACTGTTAGTAAGTATTTTATGGGAACAATAGCTTTCTAGGGGCATGAGGGCACTGAAAGTCGGAGATTCCAAAAGCTGCATGGAGCCATGACTAAAGCAATCTTTAGTTTTCCTCAGGACACCACTGTTCAGTAGTGCTTGAAATTACACCATAGTGTGTGAAAAGTATACCAAGACAAATAATAGACCAAAGAATGGTTCCCATTGCTTGAATTTGCGGTTTAGAATTTGGGGCAAAGTAATACTAATTTTATTTGTTGATGCATATATTAAGAACAGATACAATCTGAAAAATAACACTCTAGTCAGGATACATTTTTGCAAATACACTTCAAACCTGCTGGTTCTCCACTACTTTTTGGTGCACCTTGACTGCTTCTGTGTTGTATAATGTTCCACAGGCCATGCTGGTCTGGTTGTTGTTGTTGTTGCTGTTGTTATATGCTGTCTTGTCATCTCAGACTCATAACGCCTCTCCTTGGGTTTCTAAGGCAGTATCACTATGGAAGTAGATTGCCCCATCTTCCTTCTGAGGAGTGCCTGGTGGGTTTGAACTGACAGCTTTCTGGTTAGTAGTCAAGTGCCAGAGCTCCCATGCTGGTCTAGTAGCTTCCTGGTATCACAGCTGACCCTGTCAGTCAATATCATGTGTAGTGGGTGGCTAAGAGTGTGAATTCTAAAGCTAGACTACCAGGGTTTGAGTTTCAACTCTACCACTTACTGTGTGACTTCATGGAAGTTATATAAATTTTCTGTGCTTATGTTCTTTTGTCTGTAAAATAGGGATAAGTCAGAGTGCTCAGCTCACAGGTTATAGGTAAAAAGCTTAGAACAGTGTGGACACTTAGAAACACAATAGAATTATTACTTGCTTTTATTACTAATTATCTTAAGCTTCTAGTTGCCTACAATTGCTCAAGGTTTAGTCCTGAAACTACAAAGTCTTTTTGCCTCGACTTTGTCCGTTGCAATTCATTGGTAGATTTACTTATTCACTAATTTGTTCATTGATTCAACAAACATTTTTTTGGTCTGCAACATCTCTCATTCTGTACCAATGTCTTGGACAACAGTGCATGTTGTCAAAGAGCACACAAACACACACTCACACACAGAGTAAGAAAGAGAGAGGGAGGGAGGAAGAAATGAGTCAACTGATAATAATGATGAAAAATCCAGGCTTGAGTTGGGCTGTCAAATGAGATTTCCAGGAAGGAGTGACACCTGAGTTGAATTCTGACAGCTGTGTAGGAGTTACCTAGGGAGAAAAAGTGTGAGTGGGTAGAGATTTGTGGAAAGGGCTTTCCAGGCAGAGGAAAAATCTGGCTGGAGATTAGAGAATGGGGAACATTAGAATAAGTAGTTCAGTATAGTGCAATCACAGAGTGAGAGGAGGTTGGTAGAGATAAAGTTGAAGAGGTAAGGATGGGTGTGTCCTGGAAGGGCTTTTTACCATATTAGGGAACTTGGACTACATTCTCATTACCATGCAAGCCGAAAAAGAGTTTTTTAAAAAAGTGGTACAATGTTGCAATCAGATTTGTTTAGAGAGTCATTACAGAGGCAGTAAGAAGGACTGATTAGAGGTTGATAAAACTGCAGAACCATCACCAATCTGTCAATGTGTTGTACTGTGGTGACTTTCATATTGCTATGATGCTGGGAGATATACTACTGGTGTTTCAAATACTATCAGGTTTACCTATGGTAGAGAGATTTCTAGTGGAACTTCCAGACTAAGACTAGGAAGAAAGGCCTGACAATAGACTTCTGAAAATTAGCCAATGAAAACCTTATAGATCACAACAGAACATGGTCTGACTTGTTTGCTTTGGACACAATATCAGGAGGGTCAATAACCAGAAGAAGAAAACACATATGGTGAAGTTGAGGGCCAGTGAGGGAAACCTTTGCACTGGCACAGTAGGCACAGTGATGGATCCTAGAATGTCAGTGATCATGAGGATGATGCATGACAGAGCTGTTTTGTTCTGCTGTACGTAAGTCACCAAGAGTCGGAGTCAACTTGACAGATTCCATCCATATCTGCCTGCCTGCCTGCCTGCCTGTCTGTCAATCTATCTATCTATCTATCTATCTATCTATCTATCTATCTATCTATCTGTCCATGCATCCATCCATCGATCCATCTATCTGTTGAGTGGAAAGCCATTTCTAGTAGTTAGGAAAGACTTGATGGTGACCTAAACTAAATATAAGTGAATTCTTTGGAGAGATTGTAAGGAGGTAGGATCAGCTTTTCTATTGCTCTGGTTATTTGTTGTCTTTATGCTACTGCTCAGTTCTCTGCAATGGAGAAAAAATAAGGATCTAGCTTTCTTTGTTTTCTCCTCATTATAAATATCTCAGCTAATGCATTCTACAAAACAATGCTTTTTGTAACCACATGGGAAGATTCCATATATTTGCTTGAATTTTGATGGGAAGAAATACTTTCCAGATACAATGTTCAGTAGAGGGATTCCATTATTCAGATAATTTTCTTTTTGTGATTGCTTGCTATCTCACACCACTGGCTATCTCCTGGTTATTACAGATGGGCTTTAAGCTATTTGCCTGCATTATTAGGGAGGTCTTTCTGGCTGTCTGTGTTATAGGCATTCAGGCTGGAAAATGTCCTCCCTGAATCTGAGCTAGCATCTCTGATGACACTTCAACAGGGTCAGTGATTTGCATTCATGAGAATCCCCTGGGGAGCTTGTTAAATAAAAAATTCCTAGGTCCCATCTTCAGGTCATTCAATCCTGTAAGTGTAGGATAGGTCCAGAATCTCCATTTTTAATAATCACTCTAAGTGGTTCTGAAACAAATGATCAGGTAATCAAATTCTCTAAAAGCCTTTTCTATAATTTGATCCTTTCATATTGTACCTGATTTCTGAAATAGAATGTGAGATGAGCCTTTTATAATAAATGCCTAATAAAATAGCCATTGCTTTTTAAAACTTTTATTCACTATTTTTATAAACTGTAGTCAATTTCAAGTAATGAACATGTGAAGCTTGTTAGGTGAATGAATGTATGGTATTCCAGGATGTTAAAAGTAACCTTGCACGGCATTTAGAAATTAGAATATCCTCATTATAGGGTAAGAACAGTTGTACCTTGCTGTGGGTCTTATAGAAAATGCCTGTTTCAGAAGTGGAGGTGTATTACAGGTTAGTGAGACTAGGTGTGTTCTCTGCAGGTTGGCAGTATGAGCATTATCTGGGAGGTCGTTAGAATGCAAATTCTCAGTCCCACCCTGACCTACTGAATCAGATCTTTGGGAGTTTGGTTGTTGTTGTTGTTGTTATGTGCCGTCGAGTCAAACCCGACTCATAGCGACCCCTCCTTGGGTTTCCGAGGCAGTATCACTACGGAAGTAGGATTGCCCAACCTTCCTTCCGAGGAGTGGCTGGTGGGTTTGAACCGCCAGCCTTCTGGTTAGCAGGCAAGTGTCTTAGCCACTATGCTACCAGAGCTCCCGGGAGTTTGGTTGGGTGATCTATTTTAATAAGCTCTCCAGGTGATTCTGATGTATATGAAAGTTTGAGAATTATTGGTCTTGTGCAAATATGTCTCTACATGAAAACTGTCTATTTGGGCTTATAAAGCTTAGACATACACTTTAGATTGGTGATGTTTTCTGACTTGTTAGTCTAGCATAAATGTGTACCTTAAAAAAAACAAAATACCCACTGCCATCAAGTTGATTCTGACTCATAGTCACCCTATAGGACAGAGTAGAACTGCTCCAGAGGGTTGCCCAGGCTATAAATCTTTATGGAAGCAGACTGCCTCACCTTTTTCCTGTGCTACGTCTGGTATGTTTGAACCACAGAACTTTTGGTGAGCAGCCAAATGCTGCAATCACTAACTACCTCACCAAAGCTCCAAATTTACATCTTAGAGAGTGTATTAATTGGGATTGCTTCAGCTGGAAGTGACAGAAAACAAACTAGCAGTGGCTTTCCAAAGTGGATTTCTCTCTTAAGTACAAGCTTAAGTAGAACAATTCAGGCAGGTCTCCACAGTTTTAGTGACTGAGCCTCCATTTATTTATTTATTTTAACTTTTTATTGTGATTTGGGTGAAAGTTTACAGGGTAAATTAGTTTTCCATTCAACGGTACATACATACTTTGTTTTGTGACACTGATTGCAATCCCCAGAAGGTAGCAGCATTCTCACTTCTGCCACGTGATTACCATTTCCCTTTTTCTTTCTTTCCTATTCCTGACTTCTAAGATGTATTCCTTGGTAAATGCTACCAACCCCTTTGATCTCTTATGTTTGATTTCTCTAAAGAGTGCATACCTTGCTGGTATTATTGTATACCTCATATTGTTGTTGTTGTTAGGTGCTGTTTAGTCAGGTCCTACTCATAGCAACCCTATACACAACAGAATGAAACATTGCCAGGTCCTGTGCCAGCCTCACAATCCTTGCTATACCTGAGCCCATCATTGCAGCCACTGTGTCAATCCATCTTGCTGAGAGCCTTCCCCTTTTTGTTGACTCTTCACTTTACCAAGCATGATATCCTTCTCCAGGGAATGGTTCCTTCTGACAACATGACCAAATTAGGAGAGACAAAATCTGGTCATTCTCGCTTCAAAAAGCATTCTGGCTGCACTTCTTCCAGGACAGATTTGTTAGTTCTTTTGGCTGTCCATGGTACTTTTTGCTATTCTCTCCAACACCATCATTCAAAAGCATCAACTCTCCTTCAGTCTTCTTTATTTATTGTCCAGCTCTCACATGCATATAGGTAATTGAAAATACCATAGGTTGGGTTAGGCCTACCTTACTCTTCAAAGAGACATCTTTGCTCTTTAGCACTTTATTTTTATTTATTTATTTATTTTAAGAGCTTGTTTTACATTCAACATTACGTGTATGTGTTGGATTGGGTTCTCTAGAGAAACACAAAAACCA